>NC_090340.1:55729342-56031992 GCF_035084215.1 Heptranchias perlo | reverse complement strand
CCGCTGGGCCCTCAGATGGACTATGGAAACTCCTTATTGTGTATAGGCCCTGGAGTGGCATTGCACAACCTCACCTGCTCTCAAAAGTCAGTATGTCGGTCAATAACTTTTCAATATGGTGTTATTCATTGTACATTAAAGGAAACCTATCGCTGAGCCATTATCAGCTGTAAATGAGGCTACAACCAGGACCTTTTCCCTGATCTAGGAAAGGGATTAAATCCTAAGGCAGAGTTGGGAAAATCTCCAATTGTGGCTCCAAGCGAAATTTTTCTTTAAAAATTGGCTGCCAAACCAGTCCCAAGACAACTGCCACGGTTATACTGGCATCCTATAGCATGACCCAGGTTCAGCACTGCTGGTTTATGAGGGCGGATTAAGACGTGTAATGCTTAGAATCATAGACTCTTACAGCACAGAAGGAGGCCATTCGCCCCATTATGCCTGTGCCGGCTCTTTGAAAGAGGTGTCCAATTTAATCCCACACCCCAGCTTTTTCCCCGTAACCCTGCAAATTAGTTTTCTTCAAGTACATGTCCAATTGCCTTTTGAAAGTTCCTATGGAACCTGCTTCCACCACCCTTTCAGGTGGTGCGTTCCAGATCTTAACAACCCTCTGTGTGAGAAAATTTCTCCTAATTTCCCCTCTAGTTCTTTTGCCAATTATTTTAAATCTCTGACCTCTGGTTACCGACCCACTTACCAGAGGAAACAGTTTCTCCCTAGCTCTATCAAAACCCCTCATAATTTTGAATACCTCTATTACATCTCCCCTTAACCTTCTCTGCTCTAAGGAGAACAATCCCAGCTTCTCCAATCTCGCCACATAACTGAAGCCCCTCATCCCTGGCATCATCCTGGTAAACCTCTTCTGTACCCTCTCCAAGGCCTTGACATCCTTCCTAAAGTGTGGTGCCCAGAATTGTACACAATACTCCAGCTGAGGCATAACCAGTGATTTGTAAAGGTTTAGCATGACTTCTTTGTTTTTGTATTCAATGCCCTTATTTACAAAGCCAAGTATCCCATACGCTTTCTTAACCACCTTATTAACTTGCCCGGTCATCTTCAAAGATTTGTGAATGTGCACTCCCAGGCCCCTCTGCTCTTGCACCCCCCTCAAAATAGTACCATTTAAATTATATTGCTTCTCCATGTTGTTCCTCCCAAAGTGCATCACTTCACACTTATTTGCATCTGCCCATTTCACCAGTCTATATCCTCCTGAAGTCTGCTACTATTTACTACATTGCCAAGTTTTGTATTATCCGCAAACTTTGAACTCGTACTCCCTATACCCAAGTCCAGGTCATTTATATATAGGAAAAGCAATGGTCCTAAATGATACTGATCCATAAAACAATAAGACCATAAGAGATAGGAGCAGGAGTAGGCCATCTGGTCCTTCCAGCCTGCTCTGCCATTTAATGAGATCATGGCTGATCTGATTTTTACCTCAACTCCACTTTCCTGCCTTTTCCCCATATCCTTTCACTCCCTTGCTGATCAAAAATTTGTCTAACTCAGCCTTGAATGTATTCAATGACTTAGCCTCCATAGCTTTTTGGGGTAAAGAATTCCAAAGATTCATGACCCTCTGAGAGAAGAAATTCCTCCTATTTCCATCTTAAATGCGCGACCCCTTATTTTGAGACTATGCCCCCTAGTTTTAGTTTCCCCACGAGGGGTAACATCCTCTCAGCATCTACCCTATCCAGTCCCCTCAGAATCTTATATATTTTAATAAGATCTCCTCTCATTCTTCTAAACTCTAATGAGTATAGACCCAACCTGTTCAATCTTTCCTCCTAAGATAACCCTTCCATACCCGGAATCAACCTAGTGAACCTTCTCTGAACAAGTATGTCCTTCCTTAAATAAGCACACCAGAACTGTATGCAGTACTCCAGGTGTGGTCTCACCAGCACCCTGTACAGTTGTAGCATGACTTCCCTACTTTTATACTCCATCCCCCTAGAAATGAAGGCCAATATTCCATTTGCCTTCCGGATTACCTGCTGCACCTGTATGTTGACTTTTGGTGTTTCATGTACGAGGACACCCAGATCCCTCTGTACCGTAGCATTTTGTAGTATTTCTCCATTCAAATAATATTTTGCTTTTTTATTTTTCCTCAGTGGATGACTTCACATTTTCCCACATTATATTCCATCTGCCAATTTTTTGCCCATTTGCTTAACCTATCAATATCCTTTTGCAGACACTTTGTGTCCTCCTCACAACTTGCTTTTCCATCTATCTTCATATCATCAGCAAATTTACCACAATACACTGTTCCTTCATCCAAGTCATTGATATATGTTGTAAATAATTGAGGCCCCAGCACTGATCCCTGCGGCACCCCACTAGTTACAGATTGCCATTTTGAAAAAGACCCTTTTATCCCGACTCTTTGTTTTCTGTTAGTTAGCCAATCCTCTATCCATGCCAGTATATTACCCCCAACACCATGAGCTATTATCTTGTGCAGTAACCTTTTATGTGGTATCTTATCGAATGCCTTTTGGAAATCCAAATATATTGCATCCATTGGTTCCCCTTTATCCACCCGTTCCCCTTTATCCACCCTGGCCCGTTACTTCTTCAAAGAACTCTAATAAATTTGTCAGACATGATTTCCCCTTCATGAAACCATGTTGACTCTCCTTGATTGTATTATGAGTCTCCAAATGTCCTGCTACTACTTCCTTAATAATGGATTCTAGCATTTTCCCAATGACAGATGTTAGGCTAACTGGTCTATAGTTACCTGCTTTCTGTCTAACTCCCTTCTTGAATAGAGGTGTTACGTTTGCAGTTTTCCAATCCGCTGGGACCTTTCCAGAATCTAGTGAATTCTGGAAGATTACAACCAATACATCCACTATCTCTGTAGCCACTTCCTTTAAGATCCTCGGATGCAAGCCATCAGGTCCAGGGGACTTGTCAGTCTTTAGACCCATTAGTTTACCTAGTACCTTTTCTCTAGTGATTGTTTTTAGTTCCTCCATCCCCTTTGCCCCTTGATTTTCTACTATTATTGGTATGTTATTAGTGTCTTCTACTGTGAAGACAGATACAAAATATCTGTTTAATTCCTCTGCCATTTCCTTTTTTTCCATTATTATTTCCCCAGTCTCATCCTCTAAGGGACCAATGTTTACTTTAGCTACCCTCTTTTTATATACTTGTAGAAACTTTTACTGTCAGTTTTTATATTTCTTGCTAGTTTACTCTCATGATTTATTTTCCCCCTCTTTATTATTCTTTTAGTCAACCTTTGCTGGTTTTTAAAGTTTTCCCAATCTTCAGGCTTATTAGTAATCTTTGCCATGTTGTATGCTTTTTCTTTTAACCTGATACCATCCTTGACTTCCTTAGTTAGCCATGGTTGCTTCACCCTCTTTGTGAAGTCTTTCCTCCTCACAGGGTTATATTTTTGTTGCGAGTCATAAAATATCTTTTTAAATCTTTGCCACTGCTTTTGCACCATCATACCATCTAATCTGATTACCCAGTCCACTTTAGCCAATTCTGCCCTCATTCCTTTGTAATTGCCCTTATTTAAGTTTAATACAGTAGTTTCAGACCCAAGATCCTCGCTCTCAAATTGGATGTGAAATTCTATCATGTTATGATCACTGCTTCCCAAGGGATCTTTTAATTTGAGATCATTAATTAATCCTGTTTTGTTACCCATTACCAGATCCAAAACGGCCTGTTCCCTGGTTGGTTCCCCGACGTACTGGTCTAAGAAACAGTCCCGAATACACTCTATAAACTCCTCCTCAGGACTACTTTTGCCAATTTGTTTTGTCTAATCTTTGTGAAAGTTAAAATCGCTCATGATTTTTGCATCACCTTTTTTACAAGCCCCCCTTATTTTCTGATTTATATTTTACCCTACAGTATAGCTACTGTTAGGGGGCCTATATACTACTCCCACCAGTGATTTCTTTCCCTTGCTATTTCTTACCTCCATCCAAATTGATTCGACATCTTGATCTTCTGAGCCAAGATCATTTCTCGCTATTATACCAATTTCATCCTTGATTAACAGAGCTACCCCGCCACCTTTACCTTTTTTCTTACCCTTCCGAAATGTTAAATAACCCTGAATATTTAGCTCCCAACCGTGGCCACCTTGCAACCATGTCTCTGTAATGGCCACGAGATCATACCCATTTGTTTCTATTTGTGCCATCAATTCATCTATTTTATTACGAATGCTGCGCGCATTCAGATAAAGAACCTTTAATTTTGTCTTTTTACCTTCTTTCCTACCCTGGCCCCATTTGCTAGTGCACTCTTATATTTGTACACTCCGTCCCTTCCTGACACACTCTGTTTATCATTACCTCCATCACTTTCCTGTACTACTTCCTTGTCTTTTCTCTTTATCAATCTAAACTTCGCCCCACCTGAACCCTCCCCCCCTCTATTTAGTTTAAAGCCTTCTCTACCGCCCTAGTTATTTGGTTCGCCAGAACACTGGTCCCACCACAGTTCAGGTGAAGCCCTTCCCAAACATCCGTTTGCCACTACTCTCTGCCTCCTATCCCGTAGCCAATTATGTACCCAAGTTACCACCGTCCCTTTAATCCCATGTGCTTCGATTTTCTGAATAAGTCTGTTTTTTGGTACTTAATTTAACGCCTTTTGAAAGTTCATTTTTACAACATCTATTGCACTACCTTTATCAATCTTCTTTGTTACTTCATCGAAGCACTCAATCAGGTTAGTCAGACACGATTTGCCTTTAACAAATCCGTGCTGGCTGTCCCTTATTAATCCAGGCTTCTCCAAGTGAGAATTAATTTTGTCCTTGACAATGGTCTCTAGTAGCTTTCCCACCACTGACATTAGACTGATTGGCCTGTAGTTACAAGTTTATCCCTCTCTCCTTTTTGAACAGGGGTGTAACATTTGCAATCCTCCAGTCCTCTGGCAACACTCCCATATCCAAGGAAGATTGAAAGATTGTGGTCAGAGCTTCCGCTATCTCCACCCTCGCTTCCCTCAGCAATCTAGGATGCATCCCATCTGGACCGGGTGACTTGTTAACTTTGAGTGATGCCAACCTATTTAGCACCTCCTTTCTATCTATTTTTATCCTAGCCAATATCTCTACTCTCTCCTCCTCCACTGCAACATTAACTTCATCCTCTTCTTTTATGAAAACAGATGCACAGTACTCATTCAATACCTCAGTCATGCCCTCTGCTTCCACAAGAATTCCTTTTTTTGTCCCTAATCAGCCTCACCATTTCTTTAACTATCCTTTTACTTTTTATATGTTTATAAAAGAATTTTGGGTTCCCTTTTATGTTACTTGCTAATCTTTTCTCATACTCTTTGCCCTTCTTATATCCTTCTTCAATATCCCCCCTGCACTCTCTGTATTCTGCCTGGTTTGTGACTGTATTCTGTACCTGGCACGTGTCATAAACCTTCTTTTTCTGTTTTATTTTAACCTCTATTTCCTTTGTCATCCAGGGAGCTCTAGCTTTGATTGCCCCATCTTTCCTCCTTATGGGAATATGCTTCGTTTGTACCTGAGCTATTTCCGTCCTTGAAGGACTGCCATTGCTCATTTACTGTTTTCCAGGCCAATCTTTGTTTCTAATCCAGCTGTGCTAGATTCCTTCTCAAATCACTGAAATTGGCTCTCTTCCAGTTGCATGGATCTGGGTATTTTCACTGGTGATTTTTCTTTGACCCTTTCTATAACTACTTTAAACCTAATTATATTATGATCACTATTACCCAGATGTTCTCCCACTGAAACACACTCCCTATTTGCCCTATTTCATTCCCCAGAACTAGATGCAGCACGGCTTCCTTCCTCGTTGGGCTAGAAACATACTGATTAAGAAAGTTCTCTTGTACACATTTTAGCAATTCTTCACCCTCCTTGCCCTTTACTCTGTTTTCCCCCCAGTCTATGTTAGGGTAATTGTAATCTCCTAATATTACTGCTAGATTACTTTTACATTTCTCTTAAATTTTCATACAGATTTGCTCCTCCACTATTTGGGGGTCTATAATAAACACCCAACACCCGTGCTTATACTGCATGCTGCTTTTTGGGGAGGGGGATCAGAAATGCTGAGCAGATGGCATATGTACGATGGGGGGAGGATCATACAGTGGGTGAAATGGGATGTAGATGTATCTTGTGGTCCCCCGACTGGAATCTACACATTAACCTCAAATAGAGGCTTTTGGAGAAACTATATTTGTACGATCCATGCAGTCAGACAGAGCGTACCTCAGGCAGAGAGATCACAAATGTGACTTACTGTGTCTGTAGGATGTTCAACTGCGCTCCACAACAATTTAATTATTTTTGAAGACCAGCCAATTTTGTATGTGGAGCAACTCAAATACCATCTATGGAATTAAGCTCAGTGGGATTGTTCTTTTCCCTTTCAAGATTTCAATGAAATCTTGTTACTACAAACCTCTACTTACAACAAACTATTTTCTCCTTGGCCCCAGTGGAGCTTAAAGGTTAGCGATTTGAGATAAAAACTTATTCTGCACCAAGTCCCACTCACCCATCACCCCTGTGCTTGCTGGCCTACATTGGCTCCCAGTCTGGCAACACTTTGTTCTTAAAATTCTCATTCTCCCTATCTCTGTAACCTCCACCAGCCTTACAACGCTCTGAGATTGCTGCGCTCCTCCAAATCTTACGCATCCCCAATTTCCTTCGCTCCATCGTCAGCGATCATGCCTTCAGCTGTCTAGGTCCTAAGCTCTGGAATTGCCCCCCTAAACCTCTCCGCCTCTCTCTCCTCCTTTAAGTCGCTCCTTAAAACCTACCTCTTTGACCGAGTTTTTGGTCACCTGTCCTAATATCTAACGTGGCTCGATGTCAAATTGTGTGAAGCGCCTTGGGACATTTTATTACGTTAAAGGTGCTACATAAATGCTAGTTGTTGTTGTTCTTTCAGCTCCGGTCAGATAAAGTGCTGCTCAGAGAAAAACACACTGGAGCCAAACTGTCACCAGCATTGGCTGCACAGCTAATAGCCAAAATCGTATCAGCTTGGCTTCAGCCGAGGGTCTGACTGTCCAACACAAGCAGGCCTGAGGGATGAAGAATGACCCATCCACCTGGGGAAAAAAAAATGAATTCTATCCTTTATGAATAATGAGTCTTGTGGGGCAAGAGGGTAAAATTCCTCCTTGGGTAACAGGGCCATGTGATCCCTTGGTTAATGGCCCTACTGAAACAATCTCCCATACCTGAGCGCTGGAATTATTGTGAATACTTCTATATTACATGAAATAGATCCTCTGCATTTTGGTCATGTCTACAATAGTTTCAACACCAAAGGAAAGGGCTAGTTCTAATGAAGTTTTCCCTAAATTTCAACTGCTCAATTACTCAACACCAGTGCCAGTCCATTCATTCAGTTCTAATGGATCGGTAGTGGGTTTCCTCTACTTTGCTGTTATGTCTGTGACTCTCAGATGACGATGCCACGACTTAATGGCTAAATAAACCTCGTGGATCCTCTAAGAAGGTTAAAAGAATTCGATGCTACTCCATAACAGTCTCAATTACCAGTTGCGCTGCAAAATGAAAGAAAGCAAAGCAAAACTTTATGTCTTGAGCAAGTGGGGAATTTTATTTAAGTTAAGAGCCTAAAATTTTCTTTTAAAATCTCCTCCGTGGCAACACAAAGGGGGAAAAAAAAGACAGACAAAATTCCCCCTCCTCATTGCTATGCAGTGACACCTCCTGGAAAGTGCATGTGTGTGTGGATTTTGCGTGAGGGGTAGGTTTTAGGGTTGGCTCTGATGCCCTCCGCAGCTAAAAGGCCTGTGGACACTCAGTATCTAGGCTCATACATGAAGATTGGCCAGATTGGGTGAAGTACAGTTGGCACCAGTGGAACCATATCCCAGCAGGAGTCAGTGCCTTCAGGAAATAAAAATGTTATCAAAGAAAATCAATTTTTTATTTCAGTCCGACTATAAATAGGGCTCTCTGTTCAAGCCAATGTTACCTTATTGGGGTCTTCCATTGCAGTGACTACCTACTGGTGTGTGACTCAGTGTCCAGGTCCAACCAAAATCTGGGCGGACATGAGAGCAAAGATATTGCAAAACCATTTTTACCGCTAGGATGTGCGTTTACAAAAAAAACCAAAATAATAGTTTTGCTTTGTTGACATGAAGGCGTTTATTAAAAATATATGGGATATTGGGGATGCATTTGATAATATGTATTGTGTATAAGGATGTAGGATTGGGAAGGTTGCCTATAAAATTCATCAATGTAACAATGCCTGGCACAGGCATGATGGGCCGAATGGCCTCTTCCTACACTGTATGATTCTATGATAATAGAATTCCTGTCTTGACTTTCTGGTGGTAGATCCTCAGTGGATCCGCAGTCATCAGTATTGCCGGCAACTTGCTTTCCAAACTGTTTTACCCATGTTTTCTGCCAAGGGCACTTCAAGAACAGACGCTGCTCTCAAAAAGGGGTGCTCTTGCCAAGGCAAAGTGCCCAGAGAGCTGCTATATGCAGAAGCATGCAGAATAATCATTGCACCATTGATCACAACCATATCAATTATTTTATTATAGTCTGTCAAAACTAAGATCAGACGGCAAAAACATTGACGGCATTGAAAAGATTTGCAATAAAACAGTTGCAGCACCTGCTGAGGTGTAAAGAAGCTCTGATGGTCAACACGTGAGCAGGAACACGTGAGCAGGAACACGTGAGCAGGAACATGTGAGCAAGAACTCCCCAACAAGATCATGCTGAACCTTTGACTAAGGCTAGCTCGACTGCATGATATTGCTTTACAAACCTAATAAACGGTAACCCTGAGCCTTGTTAATAAAATGCTAGCTGAGAACCACTTGCATTTAAAAGGGTCACTTTGGGGCAGTTTGGGGTTTCGCAGAAGACCCCAGGAACCGCCTTGCTGCAAGTGGTGTCAGGTTAACCTCCAGGCAAAGTTTCTGCTGCTGCTGCTGCAGATGCCATATCTGTTACAGTAAAAACTTTGAGGAGCACTGTTTTCCTGTTTGGTTTCTCTGTCTACTGAAATTATAATGTTCAAAATAAATCCAACGCAGTGAACAATATAATCTCATTGGACACTGCTCTGCATTAAAACACAGAAAAGTAGCCCGCAAGGCCCTTTGCAAGCTGGTTAATATTAATTCCTCTGGAGCTGGTGGTTTAAATTGTAAGGTATCTTTGTTCTGACTTTTGAATGCTTTTGCCAGTGTGACTGGGACAAACATGGAACAATCACTCTTGTCTTACGCTAAGATAGTTCGGTCGGAGGTACAGGGAATGTGGCCAGGTTTGGCTCCTCTTGTTCTCGTGAAGAGGATTGGGTTTTATATCCATGTCAAGAAGAAATGAAAATACAAACCAAATCCAGATATCTGCTGCATCTAATAAGGATTCCCACCCTCCAACCAGGAGTTGCGCATTGCCAAGGTGGATTCTGGGAGTCCTTCCTGTGTCCATGTTTACATTACATTGCTTCAAATTCAACTGGATGTGAAATCCAGGTAAGTTTCCACTCTGGTTTTGAATGCACATTTTCGATGGGTTTCTAGTAGGCTTGCTACTGTATCAGAGTGGTGTTGCCACTGGATTCACTCTCCTAACTATCATATCTGTATTAAGTTAGGGCACTGGCACTCCAACTCTGCATTACAAAACAAATTGTTTTCAATAGACGAATCACGGCTTGGAAAGGAACATTCGTCTCGTTACAGCTGGTTACATTTTGAGGAACCTTTGTTTGTTTAAAAAAAAGTTCCGTAAAGACTCTGGCAGATGGCTCAAAATGCACCTGGATCCTGACAAGACACAGAACACTGAATTAATTTGTGAGGAAATGTTATACTTGCACCAGCCTTGCACATGTTATACATCTCAATAAATGGGACTGGGAGTCATCAGTACACTGGAACTCTATACTTGAAGGAGAAATATGCTCAGGAGCAGGTACACGTTTATCTTGACTGTATTTCAAAAGATTATGTGGCAAGAACCACAAGCTTGTTTTCCCCACAGTGATTCCCATTTGACTGTAGTGGTAACTACTCTGTCAGGGGTCAAACATCTGTAAGTTGTTGTAAAGGCAGTTTGCAAATTAAAATGATAGATATACTGAATAGAGAAAGTTCTTTGAAGCCCAGCACTATCCTTAATCAAGTCTCGATGCCATTTTCAATCCTCCCAAACATTTGCAAGCTGTCAGGGCAGGCCGCGCCATCAATCTTTTTAGTGTATGTGAAATTACCTCGAAATCTGGTTTCGGATTAACTAAAGAGTGTCTGCACAATAAGGGTTCATCACTCTCTTTCACAAGTCATTTGTCAGACTCTGATTACAGCCCAGAGCCACGGGGGTAGAAGATTCATGGATTCAAACTGGTATTTTTAATGTTTATTTGCTGTCTCAAACTCTTGAGCTCACAATCGGGGTTTTAAAGGGCGGTGTGATCGTGGCGAAGTGTTGGAAAGGTTTATTTCCCTTCAATTTTCTTTCACCCCACCGCCCCACCCCACCCCACATCCTCTTCTGAAGATGCTGACTCATTCTGGGGTATGGTGTCACTATGTGGCAGGCTACACTATCTCACATAAATCGTTGTTCTTCAACCGTGACATTTGACCATGGGGGGAGGAGGGGGAAATCACAGCCCCATCTGGGCTTGCCCCCACCTGATGTCCGTGCACACTTTCCAACGGGGAACTGCTGGATAGCAACCTGAAATTGGTTAAATTTTCTCCTCCCTCGCCCAGATGTGCTGGGCTGATTGCACCATCCTGGCTGAGATCAGTAAACTCACCACAGACAGGAGTTAGAACCTGGGGCCTCCATAAATGGAGGGCAATTTCTTCATTCTAGTCTTCATTGTAATAACCAAGTTAAAAGTATTTAAAGCACACTGGAAAAAATGAGAATGATAATGTTCAATTGGATGAACTTGGTGAGGCAGCAGGACTTTCAGAGAGGATTGGTCCTAAAGATCGTTTCCAGGGTAGGTCTGGAAACTCCTCCAGAGACAATGGTGCCTCTTTAAAAGGGACCAGGCAAAATAAGTGCGAGTACGACAAGAAGATTAAACACAAAATTAAAGCAGACTGCTGCTTTAAAACTTGTCCCTAACTTACAAAATCAGAGTAAAATGTAAAATATCGTAGAGAGCCCTCCAATGTCAGTTTGCAAAAATTCTAGGCTATTTCTAGTACAATTGGCATCTATAGGATACCATCTGCAGTGCAAGTGTAGAAGCTGGCATGGCAATATCATGAAGCCAGGCTGTTTTCCATCACTGTTCTATAGCTTACAAGCCAGAAAACAGGCAGCACTGCACGGCTTTGTTAACATTGCTCATGACATCTAACTGGCAAAATAATTAGCACTTGGAATAGGAGGGGAGGTGGAGCAAAATTAAATTTATAATCATATTCACATTATCTGCTGTATGCCATTTTATACATCATTAGTGAATGTTCAAAACCTTATAACATGTTAATTATTATTTGAAGGCATTTTGGATCAGTGTTTGCTTTGGTTGGTCTGCGCACATTCCAGCCTTATGCTCCTTTTATTAAAGGGTTTCTGTCACCATTTAGGGAGATTTTCCATCTGGCTAAATTCGTCGTGTAATCAGAAAAGGACCTTCTCCAAAAAAACACCCCAGTTAAATCTGCAGCACATTGCCCATTGAGGTTACATTCTTGCAGTTGGTGGCCTGTCCTTTATTTTTCTTTCCCCCTTTGTTTAAAAACTTGTGCAGTGAGCATGGTCTATATATGATAGAGTCACCATGCACATTTCTGTTCGCTAAACACTCTTACTGAATGATAATGCCCCCTTTAAATTGGCACAGTGAACTTATCTAGTGAGTAGCTGAGCCATACAAACTAGGGGAGGTCCCAGGTTTGATTGTCAATCTGTGCTGAGTCAGCTGATCTCAGGCAAGGTGACAAAGGGTGCTGGAACTGGCCTCCGCTCCCCTGGATTAGTGTTGGGAGAATCAGCTCCCATTCCTAATTGCTATTCAGCAATTCCCACTATGAGTATGGGTGTATGGATGTCGAGTGAGGACAGGATCAGGCTTGGCCACAATGCCCCCATGGTTAAATAGCTTGAAAATGCTCACAGTCAAGGCTCAAGCCTGAATAATGGCTTCTTAGGTGACGTACTGGGGGGGGGGGGGTGCACGATAGCTGTGAAACTCTCTTCATAGAGCGCAGGAGGCCATTCGGCCCATCTTTCCTGTGCTGGCTCTTTGAAAGAGCTATCCAATCAGTTCTACTTTCCTGCTCTTGCCCCATGGCCCTGCTAATTTTTCCTTTTCAAAGTATAGATCCAATTCCCTTTTGAAAGATATCATTGAATCTGCTTCCACCATGCTGCAACGGAGGGAGGAAGACAGAGGGAGAAAGAGGAGAAGGAACTATTATTGTGCCAAATGTATTCATAGCAATTGTCACAAATGGATATATTTACAAAAAACAGTTTTAATGCTCCATATCACTACAGAAATGTTGTCTCCAGGGAATATAGTACTGAAAGATTCATCGCAATCTTGCCAAACTCACTGCATTTTGCAGCTCTGCTCCTGCCAGTTTCTATTTAGCTCCAATATCTTTTTATCTTCTTGAAAATCCCAAGTGAAGTGTTAGGTTTGATTTTTAATAGTGTTTACATCCAGCCTATGCAGATGGCCCAAAAGAGATGCTCACCAGGCAGTGCTTGATATTTAAGTCAATCTCGAAACCAAGCATCTTTCAGTGCAAGCTCCTCATGCGAACTGCTCGGATCTTAAGGGAGTTGTTCTTTAATGGTGTCGGTCAATTTTAACCAACCTTGAGGTATGGCGGGAAGGGGCGTGGCTAGGTATAGGCGGCACTATCCTAATCGGTTTCAAAAACTGGTCAATTTACTGAAGGAGGAAATCAGTATCCTCCGAGATATTTTACCTAAAACTCACTGCTTCTTTAAGGATACTATATTTTAAGGTGAGGTCATCACATTTTTAGATCTTGAATCCTTTGCATAAATTCTATCTACATGGAGCACTAAAATAATAAGGTGACTTGCATTGACATGTCTGGGTCAGAAGAAGGTTATATTTCATAAAGAGAAATGGTCTGTATTGATTCCCATTATCTTACATGGAATTAATAACCTAATATTTCTTATGAAATCCGATGGTGACCTATGGTTTTCTCTGCTTTTATAAATTCTTCAGTCCCTTTTGCTTCGCTGTGCCAAATACTGGAGTGATATCTGAGTGGGTGACTAATTAGAACCAGTCTCCTTCATGTGGTACTGCAAAATGACTGCAGTCTTTAATTAAAGGGGCTTTGCCTGCCTTATCAGACGGAGCAGATTTAATTACCTCGACTTACTACTGTACCTGTTATTCTCATTTCCCGATTCTGCGTAAAATATTATTTGTTAATATTTTTCCTTACATGTTAAAGGTTTTAGAAAAAAATCTTTCTTTTACGCCCCTCCCCGCCATAGCACGTACCATTCTCCAACTGAAGGGGTAGGTAGTACTTTAACTACGCCACTTTGTGACTTGCTGCTGGGAAATGCGCGACAGCGGTCTGCAATGACTCATCTTCCTTTGAGAATGTGTTCCGTCTCCTGCTATTTATCTCTCACTAAGGCCAAAATCAAGGGTCGACAACCCACATCCCTTGAAACGCCTTGATTTTTATAGATATATATATATATTTATTTCTGGTACTTTCATTTTATATCTGATAGTAATGGCCAGTTTATTATTTTGTTGTCAAACACAAACACTCCCAGCTCTCTGAGAAAGGAAGGATGCCCATTTCTGGCTGGCCAAAGCCTCAGTTTTTTCAAGTCTGGCTTCAGAGAGCTGGATCAATGGAGCAAACAGAAGTTCTGCTTGAAACCTGGCTTGGGTGCAAGGTGGATAGTCCAAAGTTGAATTCCAAGCAGCAAAGCAGGATGCTGAACACATGGTCTTACTAGAGAGCAAAAAGCATTCATTTTGACGATGAAAAGGAAGCTCTTTGGGAAGAAGGTGAAGCTGGCAGTAACAAAAAATCTGCAGCACCTCAACGTACAGCTATGAGGATCTGCCAATCTGCCAGCATTGTGCGTTCACCTTTAATTTTGACATAATAGCGTGAGAGGTTAAATCACTTGACACTGCAGGATAAGCCTTGATCCTCGTGTCCTCCTCGTCATCATCATCGTACCACATCTGCCAGTAAATGGGGCTCAATGAAGACAAAACTCAGGCTTTGGAGGGTGTTATTACCCCAACCAGTTTGTAGCGTGAACTGAAAAGAAAATGTCAGGTTGTCCTCAGCAGCTACCTGCCTCAGACAGTCACATCTTTTCCCTCCATCTACACTACAGCCTTTAACGAGTCATCTGTCTTCTGTGAGTGAAGTACCTGGAGTAACTCCACCAAAAAGATTCACACTCGCGATCAAAAGCTAAAATCACTTCACGGTGGGGAATGTCCTCGAACATCTCTCATACAGCGAGGCAGTACCACGCTCTCCCTGGTGGAAAATGTAGTCATCAGAACTAGAACCCGTTTTGGACAGTTTTTAAACCAATTTCAATTCACGTGAACCAATGAATAGCAGACCAGTTGCCGCATGTGGCAGCTTAGTTCCATTGCTTTCCAAAGCGAGTGGGTTTCCCCACTGCTGCACGCAAGGACTATAAACTGGCCTGAACTGGAATTTCTTGCAGGGTTTCCCAACCCCTGAAAGGAACCATAGCCCATTTCAGAGCTCAGGGTGTGTCAAATGTCTGAATCATCCACCATTGTGTTAATAAACTGTGTTGTAAAACATGGGTTTGTTTGAAGAGATTTCCACAAGTCTATGAGGTAATTATGGGAATTGTTTGCAGTTAAAGAAGTAGGGAGTATTATAGGATTTTGGGGTATCTTTGAGATTGAAGACAATTATTTTTCTTGGACTATATGTGAACAAGAATAGACAAGTTAATGTTTGGGTAGAAGTCCCACTAGTAGAGGTAGAGGTCAGAAGAAGGCTATCTACCTGAACAATTCGCTTGTCTTTTTTTGTTTCAGATGCTGATGGCTCTGCTGTGTATTTCCAGCATTTTCTGTTTTTTTTTAATTTTTGCAACAACAAAGTGTTCTTCTCGCCGACCTCTACGTTTTCCCAATACTACCCTCCCCTCTTTAAACTGAGAAGGCAAGAGGCCTTGGGAAACGCCCCTCAACAACCCCCCCCCCCCCCCCCCCACCCCGCCGTAGCCTGGAGCCAACACCTCTCCACATGAGCCAAGAGTAGGCACGTGTAGTGGGGCAGGTTTTGGCCTCCCGCGATGATTCAGCCTCTTCCCGAGATGAGCAGCTCAGCTAACGTGAGGTGCTCTCCTTGTGGCGGTTTAGCCGGGAGAAATGGAAGGGGGTGGGAGAAGGAAGCTCCGCAGCTCATCCAGCTGGGTTCAAATTAAAATGGCGAGTTATTCAAACCCAGGTCGCGACTGTGGGAGTCCAGTCCTCCACTCGTAGACTCTGCATGTTCCCTGTGCTCGCACTACAGTCAGATATTACTCATTATGGCAGTGTACTTTTGAAGATAGTTCTGTTTTAAAGCCTATATTGATTAATCTCTTGTAATCTTTTATCAAAATCCCACATGGCTATGAAAGAGTGTTGACTAGTCAATTAGAGAACTAGTAGTACAAATGGAAATACCAGCTAACACCATCTGGTTCAAACCTGTATATACTGTAGCTTTAATGCCAGTAATGGGTTAATAGATTTTTTTTCTCCCTTTAGAGGCTGTTGTACATAATTTGCAATCAGCTTGTTTTGACACCAGAGACTGCGACTTCTGCTGCCTAGAACCCCTCCCCCCTCCCCCCATGTGCCTGTGATGTGCTCAGGATGTGATCACAATGCTCTGCTATCTACTCTTTTCAAAGGGGAAAGCGACAATCTTCTTTTGAATTCAGTTGACAGTAATTTTGCTTATTCTGTGCTCTACGCACTGTACAGTTATAAAAATAAAAATCAGATTCGTGGGGGAGCATCAACCATGCTTCAAGGGCCTAGGCATCCCATTGCGACAGGAATTTTACAATAGACTATTGACTACATTAATAATAATTAGAATACATCAATAGTATTGTAAAATTCCCTCAGTTGAGACACTGCATTATTGTTCCTTAAACTCATTTTCTATTGATTTGCTTGTATTTACTATTATTGTAGTTTATGGTCCGTATTATGGGCGAGGAGCTGATGTAGGAAGGGAAATGATATAATGGGTTTTTACATGTTCCAATATATTGACCCAAGGGAATACTGTGGCAGTCCTATACTGAAAACAATGGCAAATTGATTCTTCATCCACTTCTGGCATCCTGGTGGTGTGAAGGTATCTCCAAATGCCCTAACAGCTATTCTCATCAAAACAAACAAACTGAATTTTTTTTTTAAAAACTGTTGAAATTTCAAATATGCAAAGAAAAAAAGGTTTTCAATCTTATTTATTTATTTTTTTAAAGCAGAAAGAGGGAGAAAGAAAGAGAAAGTGTGTCAAAAATTGATCACGTTTATTAAATGTTGCTCCTTTGATTTTAAAAGTTGAAAGTACAGCCATTCAGTTTAAATTCTTACAGGATGACCCTGAGGTCATGCCTAGGGAATAACACCTTAATGACAGTGACCTCCTACACAGGGTGCAACTAAGAGGTTAATGGTTGGGTATTTCAACAAATAAAAAGGTTTGATGTTTACTCAGTCTTCCAGGAATGCAACAAATAATAAAATTTACAAAAAAAAAGGAATGTATTTTGCAATAAAATAGGTAGTATAAACTAAGACAACTCGAGACTGGGTAGTTTTAGGTCGATATCATCCTTGTTTTAAGAAAAGAGAGGAAAAATAAAACAAAAAAAAAGCCAGGTACTTTCTCGTGATAAGTAGTTGGGTCCTTGGTGGAAATGAAAAACAGAAAAAAAAACTAGTATAGAAGGAGCTCTGTAAGCAGTGGTTTTCAGGCTCTGAAACACAGGCCTCATTAATATTTCATAGGTACATAGAGTCTCATTTATACTATTTCCATAATTAATGACGATAGCTTAGGCACTACCTTTATAAGGGGAGAGAGAGAGAGAGTGCTCCGTAGTTACCGTTCCATTGGCTGATGGTTACTTGTGAAACAGTAGCAGATTATTATATTGTATTTCACTCACCAGCACCTTTGCTGCCAAGTCTTGTAGGGAACCCATAGTCTAGTCGCTTTAGCGAAGAAAATAAAAAAAGGTGCAGCAAACGCGATATTGTTGCCCTCCATTAGTGACCATTTAAAGAAACAAAGAAAAACTGTACTTGATGCAAATAGTAATTAAATAAGGTAGAAAGAGCGAGAGAGAAAAAAATTATTCAAGAAAATATTGCCTATTCATTATGCTACACCTTAGCATAGAAAATTTAAAAGAGGTAATGTCAGAAAAGTTACAAAATTTAAAAATCATGCAAATCTTAACTTTATATGCATGTGATAAGTATTCTACTTCTGTACCATGAATTTTAGACTCATAATTAAAGCTGCCTTCTTCCTCTCCCAAGTAGGATGTAAATAACATGTAGATCTTTGCCATGTCCGCATATGTAAATAGAATGTAAATAGGAAGAGCTATGCATGCTGATCTAATAGCAGATTTCAGGTACTTTTATAATCGCAATCCTCATATGGCATGTACTTCAAAAAAAATTTAACAAAAAAAATGGGAAAAATAAATTATTAAAAAGGATGTTTGTTAATAACAGAATCGCACTGGAAATGGTAGGGGAAAAAAAAGAACACAAAAACTTTTGTTACTGTACAACCATTTCGCTGTCATTCTTCCATGCAGTCTGTCCTCACAGAATAATGACTATGGTCCGTACTTAAAGAAAAAGAGAGAGACAGACATTGGGAAAGATGTAAAATAAAGGCTCACACACTTGGGAGGATGCCGAGAAGCTCATTACAGTACAGACAATGTCACGGAGTGAAATAAGGAATCAATGGATTGAATGGGAACTTTTATAGGAATGTTAACTTTTTTGAAATTGAAACACTGAAAATGACAAAAAAAGACATTACATTCGCAATAGATGGAGTGATTAATTTTTATCTGTGCTGAAAAGATTTTGAATTTAATAAATAAATCTGATGACCCACAAAACCTGGCTGATTCATTTGTTCTTTTTAATGATGATTATGTTTGTATGCATTTACTGGAATGGAGTGCGGCCATGCAGGGAAGCAGACCATTTCTCCATTTCACACTTAGGGGACAACTTTCATGCACTTCCATGTCAGGTCAGATGCCAAGAAGAGCTGCCCTACGCTGATGTGCCTCAACACGACACAGGCAGCTAATCCACCAGACATTACTGGTACAAATACGTATGGACAAACATCACCATGCCCTTACCTCCGCAGAACCCAATTTTCCTGACAGAAAAAAAATGGGCTGGAAACTTGGTTCCAGCCCTTCTCGATGTTGCTTTTAGGCGGCCATCAGGATGTGCGAGAGTGGCTGGGGTGACTGGGCCTCTGATTTTTCATCCCCGTAAGGCTACTCCGCACCTCTTCCTGTGATAGGACCTCACGGTGTTTTAGGCCAGGTGCGTGTACCTACGTGCTATCTGTCCATGGCACAATGCATTGAAGCTCTGATCCATTGTGCCACCATGCCAGTAACAATCTTTTAGTCAAGTAATACCACCTAAAAACTAGGCAACAGGGTTGGTCAGCACACATTCATCTAGAGCATCGCAATTTGTTGTTGTGAATTGGGCTGGTGCAGTGAGTTAAGACTCTATCCTTCCACCTCCGGCCCTGGGCTCAAATCCAGCTCAGACTGGTGGGATGAAAGCCTCTTCTATCTGATAAGTGTAAAGTAGAGTGGGGGTTATGGTACTGGACCAGTAGTGGTTGTTGGAGGCCAATCATCTCAGCCCCAGGGCATTGCTGCAGGAGTTCCTCAGGGCAGTGTCCTAGGCCCAACCATCTTCAGCTGCTTCATCAATGACCTTCCCTCCATCATAAGGTCAGAAATGGGGATGTTCGCTGATGACTGCACAGTGTTCAGTTCCATTCGCAACCCCTCAAATAATGAAGCAGTCCGAGCCCGCATGCAGCAAGACCTGGACAACATCCAGGCTTGGGCTGATAAGTGGCAAGTAACATTCGCGCCAGATAAGTGCCAGGCAATGACCATCTCCAACAAGAGAGAGTCTAACCACCTCCCCTTGACATTCAACGGCATTACCATCGCCGAATCCCGCACCATCAACATCCTGGGGGTCACCATTGACCAGAAACTTAACTGGACCAGCCATATAAATACTGTGGCTACAAGAGCAGGTCAGAGGCTGGGTATTCTGCGGCGAGTGACTCACCTCCTGACTCCCCAAAGCCTTTCCACCATCTACAAGGCACAAGTCAGGAGTGTGATGGAATACTCTCCACTTGCCTGGATGAGTGCAGCTCCAACAACACTCAAGAAGCTCGACACCATCCAAGATAAAGCAGCCCGCTTGATTGGCACCCCATCCACCACCCTAAACATTCACTCCCTTCACCACCGGTGCACTGTGGCTGCAGTGTGCACCATCCGCAGGATGCACTGCAGCAACTCGCCAAGGCTTCTTCGACAGCACCTCCCAAACCCGCGACCTCTACCACCTAGAAGGACAAGGGCAGCAGGCGCATGGGAACAACACCACCTGCACGTTCCCCTCCAAGTCACACACCATCCCGACTTGGAAATATATCGCCGTTCCTTCATTGTCACTGGGTCAAAATCCTGGAACTCCCTTCCTAACAGCACTGTGGGAGAACCATCACCACACAGACAGCAGCGGTTCAAGAAGGCGGCTCACCACCACCTTCTCGAGGGCAATTAGGGATGGGCAATAAATGCCGGCCTTGCCTGCGACGCCCACATCCCGTGAACGAATAAAAAAAAACTCAAAGGTCATGGGTTCAAATTCCATCATAGCAAGTTATGAAATTGATTTTCAATAAATCTATTAATTTGTGGGCTGGTACCAGGGTAAAAAATGAGCATGAAAGCTGATTCACTAATGTCTTTCAGGGAAGGGAGCCTGTCACCTCTCCCTGGCCTACATGTGACTCCAGTCCCACATGATGCAGTAGACACTTAATACTCTCAGTGCAACAAGAGATGGGCAATAAATGCTGCCTTGCCAGCATCATCAACGTTGAATTATACATCACAGAAGGCCATTCAGCCCATCTTGCCTGTGCCAGCTCTCAAAGAGTTATCCAATTAGTCCCACTCTCCTGTTCTTTCCCCATAGCCCTGCAAATTTGAATATATCCAATTCCATTTTGAAAGTTATTAGTGAATCTGCTTCCACCACCCTTTCAGGCAGGGCATTCCAGATTATAACAACTTGCTGCGTAACAAAAATGACTCCTCATCTGCCCTCTGGTTCTTTCGCCAATTACCTTAATCTGTGTCCTCTGGTTACTGATCCTCCTGCCATTGGAAAGTGTCTCCTTATTTACTTATCAAAACCCTTCATAATTTTGAACATCTCTATTAAATCTCCTTCTCTGCTCCAAGGAGAACAATCCCAGCTCAATCACACCAAACAATCAACAAATAAAAAAAATGCTTGACTTCTACCAACGATACTTGGCTTTTGTTACATTAGTCTTAATAGTTGTGAAGAACTGCCCTTGCATAGTTGGTCTGCTTTTCACTGGCATTCCAGACTTCCATAAAGAACAAACATCTGTGGAAAAGATCTGCGCCCACTTGGAAATATCTGATTGCATCAAGCGTGGTCCAGGGTTTGATTGCATAATTGTTGCCTGGTGAGGGTCTCTATTAGGCACAAGGATTTCTGCCGGTCACTAAATATGTTCCCAAAATTAGATGAAATTTTATGATATAAAAGACAATTTATTGATGACATTACATGATGCTTGTATACAAGATAGGTTCGCGAACAATTCACATCAGTTGACTAGATCCACTGGTTGACAATTTTGCTGACATTGGCAATACCTTTGTGTGCGTAGGGCTGATGCCAACAACCGCCTCTCACACCAGTTTGATTCTCCATTCCTCTACATTGTCCAATTAAAAGGTAAATTTAAGGACAGTTTCACACTGTTGAGACATTACCCGCTGGAACTTCAGTGAGGCTGACCATAATTTTACAGAGGAAGCTTAAAAGACATAGGTCATGGGAGGAGGGAAATACTGTAAAGGCTAAGCACTTCCTGGAGGAGCAGGAAGAAGGGAGAGCAACAATATGTTGTGTTAAAATTCACATTTACAGCATTCCTCTGTGGCATCCTAGATTTCCCTATTCCACTACTGGGGTAAGAGGGTCTCCTCTTCAACATATCCATTTCACACACACTGATGACAACGAGATCAGCCTGTTTTGAGACGAGTTAAGGGTCACCTTAACCCCCTCCCCATCTCCTCAGTTTTTGCTTTGTGTAAAGAGTGAGAAGAGTGAGCCATCCTAGGATTTAGCCATACACCTCCTAGTGGTCAGCCATAGAATGGTTCTTTTTTTTTTGCAGAGGCCGAGGAAATGGTTGCCTGCCAGCCCCCCTCAACTGGGGAACAGTGTGCGGCACAGGGGAGATAAATTATAAAGAACTTAATGAATCAATCGGAAATAGGCCGGGGAGAAAAGCAAAGAGAAAAGAAAATTGCCTTCACAACCTGTCGATCAGTTGTGGCCTTCCCTGCTGGTAATGGCAGTGCCGTTATCCCTATACTTCCGCTATTCGCATAATTAACCACTCATTTGTATGAATTAATTCCACAGGGATTGCGGATATTAAAGAATCAGCACAAATGTGTTAAAAATAGCAACGGTGGAGACCTCTCCAGCGGAAGAGGGGCTTGCGCAGAGCTACAAAGGAAGAGACTTCTGAAAATGAGGTGCTCACTTTGCATGTTATGTCTGAATGGGTCAATCCCATCTGTGACCATCAGCGTGCGGAATGCCCTTTGGCAGCTTTCTCAACATGCCTGATGTTATTATACACAGCCACAAAGGATTTCCAAAGCTGAAGTGCAATTAAGAGAAAACACTTCCAATCACAGAGCCTTTCTTCATTACCAATATTCATTGAGCATAAGCCAAGAGGCTGTTCCCGTGGCTCTCAAAGGGTTAACGTGTACATGAATCGCCCCCCCCCGCTGAAATTTAAACTGGGGGGATCCGTTTGAGAGGGAGAGTAAAGTGTTTAAAATCTCTGACTGAGTATGTCATATCTTCAAAATACTGAAGAGCGCAAGGACTGTTGTGCGACTCCATTTCAATCCAATTCTAATTTTATCAATGCTTCTTTTTTTTAAAAAAAAAATTATTTTTAAAATCCTAATTTCTTGATCTCTCTCACCTGAAGGCACTCAGTGTTGCTGGCGGACAGTTCCATGACAACCCTTGGGTATGTCAATCAAATGGCAATTCTGTACAAGTCACCCTAGACAGTGATGGGTGGCAGAATATTTGACTGTGGAGGGCATCACAGTCAAAGCCCAATCCTTTCCTCAGCCAATGTCCACGTTACAGCTGGAGTTACTGGACAGCAATCAGAAGCATTAATCGTGGCTGATTTTCCCCCTTACCACTGAGGCTCATTGTAACATTTCTTTTGCTCCCTATGGCTGAAATGAGTTCATTCAGCGCAAACTGGGATCGGACCTTTATCCTTCTGGTCTTTACGGCTCGGTACCACGGCAGGTGGTGCATTTACCTACTAGGCCATCGGGGGAGCTCATTTTGTTTTTGACATAGGCCCGACAACGTTCTCCCTTGAGATGTTGCAGCTCAGATCAGGGAGTGCACTGTATAAACAAATCCCAGGAAGCAGCCACAGCCCGTGACATGTGGCACCGCACACCAATACTTCATTGCACTGTGTGTCATATTCTGCAGGGTTTACTGGCCCTTCGTAAACCTGGTCATACTGCATCAGAGCAGGCTGAATTTACATTCTAAAGTGATACACAATCTCACTGAGTTTTCAGTGTCAGAATGTCCTGTGTAATTGATTTTTTTTTCCCGCTGTGCAAGCATACAAATCTGGCTGCGTGCCTCTGTGATACAGCTGGATGGTGCATGGAAAGGTTTTGCCCTGTGGGGTGAGATGCAAGTCAGAGGGTTGCCAACTCTGGTTGGGTGTATTCCTGGAGGTTTCATCACATGACCTCCCAACTCACCCCACCCCCACACTCCCGCCCCATTCTCCAAGTGCACTGCCCTCCCACGACCAATTGGAAAGGGAACAGGCTCTTTGTTACCCAATTGAATGTTAGTCAAACAGCCTTTCCACCCCCCCCCCATCTCCAATATTTTTATAACTACCAAATGGAAGTGTTCAAAGAAAATGAAAGAAAAATTGTTTTTTTAAATGCCCCTATGATTTTTCTCCTGGGTTTGCTCGCAGCAGTGTCCAGGAGATTAATCATCAATTCCTGGAGACTCCAGGGCAATCCTGGAGGGTTGGCAACCCTACCACAGGCTTTGTTCCCCAACTTAGCCTCCTTGTTGGTGGTGGTTGGGTGGGGGGGGTGGGGGGTGGAAATGAGCAGCAGCAAGGTTCTTGCCCATCGCCTTGCGGCTGTTTGCACAGGAGGGCCCTGGGTGAGGGTTGACTGGTGATATGCTGTGTGCCATAAAGGGCGGGTGAAGAAAAAATATCAAAAGAATATAAATATAAAGGGGAATGCACAGAGTGATAACTTGTTATTTTTTAGTTCACAGTGCAAGACCAAATAAATCTCAATTTTCTTCCGATGTTGAAATTTACTCCAGCAATGAATGGGTTAAACAGTCCCCAAAGCAGAATGTACTGCTAATCGCACAGAGAATTTTTGCCCAGTTAATGTTAGCACTAGCACCAATTGCAATAATAATACTGAATGAGTACAAAAACACGTACAACTGAATAAGGTTGCAGCCAGCTTGGGGGAGGAGGATGGCGGGGAGGGAATATGAACCGTGTTAGAACCACATGGATCTCTCTCAGCCACTGAAGCAACAAGGCTGTGTAAACTGGGATTAAAAAAAACAAACATCGATGGATATTCTCAAATGAGTATTGTTGAAATCCTGTTCCTCACAAGGACCTGAGGCCGTTTATTTGAACTCCCAAGTTATAGAACTTGCTGACACCGAGCAGAATGGAGTTCCTTGATCTAATGGGTGAATATATCACCCTGACTGGTGCTAAACCATACAGACCAAGAAGGAAACTTCAATCTGTGCTGAGTGAGCTGAGCTCTGGCAGGGCACTGCTTGGCTTCAGTGCCCCTGAGTTTGGGAGGGGGATGTTAGTCAGGATTCTTGCTCTGATCATTATCCATTAACCTATGCCGGTACAGATCTTGGGTTGAAACAGCTTCCAACTCGGATGTGATGCCCTCCATAGTCAAACAGCCTATTAACCTTCCTGGTTCACACAGGAAGAATGCCCCTGAGGTATTGGAGGACAGGTGGCACCTGTGGAACCTTTAACCCAGCCCTACAGGAAGGAAAGGGCCGGGGGTGGGGGGGGGGGGGGGGGGAAGAGGGGAAATCAGAGCAGAGTAGGATGGACAAATGGAATGTCAACTGAGAGCTGCCCAGTGTTTCAATATCCAACTTACTTTGTTTCATGTGATTCACAAAACCCTACACTTTAAACAGCAACCACCAGTAACAGCACTGCAATACAGCTCAGTATCTAGAGGTAAGACGTCATATTTATTGGTGCGTCAATAATAAAGTATACAGTGCAATGCTATTGCGAAATAACCTTTCATATAACAGTGGAGTTTAATAATGGGTATTTGTGCGCTGGGGGTTTATGTGGTTTATGCTGCAATTGTAGTCTTGATGCAATTTGTCCTCAAAATGAACAATTTATTATTATGCTTGATGTTTTAACACACACATCTGCTGCATATTTCCTTTCTGTCACAACATGCTTTTTGAAAAATAAATATGAAACCTTTTCCACCCCAGTTTGTTCCAAGTCCCGTAAATAGAAACTTTTAGGTTTCACTTCACTTCACACGAAACAAATGACAGCTTCTCGTTGAAGAAACAGTTCAGAAAGCAAATAACATATTCTTTGCACAATAGTTCCTACTTTAGTTACCAGGGCCTTTCAACACGAGAGGTACCAAAGCTGTTTCATTACAAGACGTGAATGCTTTGTAAGCAACGGCTGAAAGCATCAACACAAGATCTAATTACGCCATTATTTTGTAAAGTGAATGAAAGATTCAATGAGCTCTGTGGTAAATGCGGAGCTGAGGGTCTCTAAAACTGCACCCCCCCACCCCACCTCCCACCAATCCCAGGCAAATCCACACACATTGATGTGAAGAGACAATCCTTGAAAAGCATTTACACAGGTTTTTTTTTGTTTACTCTTTCTGAATCAACAAGCCCAGACCCGGGCAAAAAACGGACAAGCCATTTGAGCGTACTCACAGCTGTGAAGCCCTGAGTGACAGCTAAGGCAGATAAAGCTGAAGATGACGGACAGCTGAACAGTCAGTGCATTCATTCTGCCCGGTGAACCCAGCTGAAAGGATTTACCAACAAAAATACACACCACTTCAGGCCAATTTGTTCAACCAGAAGGCAGTGAGAGTGTGAGCCTTCCAATGGGATGAATAATAGTTGTAATCAATGGTATTTCAGAGGCCCTCCTCCCCTCTCTCCTTTCCATGGGCATCAAAGAAAGCATGAACTGTCCCTGGCCCAACAATCAGTTTATTTTTTATTCCTGATCTACTCCAAACTGCAAATATAAATTGGGAGGAAAACTTAATACTAGAAATCAACTAGTACAAAGAAAATTTATGACTAAGATGATTAAAGGAGTTGATAGGGTAGATAGAGAGAAACTATTTCCTCTGGTGGGAGAGTCCAGAACAAGAGGGCATAACCTTAAAATTAGAGCTAGGCTGTTCGGGAGTGATGTCAGGAAGCAATTCTTCACACAAAGGGTAGTGGGAATCTGAAACACTCTTCCCCCAAAAAGCTGTTGAGGCTGGGACCCAATTGAAAATTTCAAAACTGAGATTGATAGATTTTTGTTCGGCAAGGGTATTAAGAGTTACGGAACCAAGGCGGGTAAATGGAGTTAAGATACAGATCAGCCATGATCGAACTGAATGGTGGAACAGGCTCGAGGGGCTGAATGGCCTACTCCTGTTCCTTTGTTCCAAAAAGGAGAACAGGTAATTCACTAAGACCACTGGCTGTTCTTTTAAACAATTTTTGCTCCTCTTTCAAGGAGCTGACAATTGCCGGGGTACAGTTCTATTGTTGCAAGAGGCCACATTTTGCCCAAATGGCCATTCTCCATGTGTGAGCCGAGACTGTGAGTGTTGGTGGGCTATTAGACTGTGAAAGACATCACAGCTGATAGTGATCCTGCTTTCACTGAAAGCGCACACTGGCACTCTCCAGTAGGTGTTGCTGGATCATGAGAGCGTGGTTTCCTCCCACCAGCCCAGGGCACTGAGGACAATTGTAACACTCCAACCGTTGCCTGGCTGAAATCAGCAAACTCCGCGCAGACCAAGGCTTAAACCGAGGACTTCTGGATCTGTACAGCTCAACCTCACACCTAACAAAGGATAACGAGGCCCCATCTGCTCTCTCATGGGATCGTAAAAGATCCCATGGCACTATTTCAAAGAACAGCAGAGGAGTTCTCCCTGGTGTCCTGGGCAATATTTATCCCTCAACCAACATCACTATAAAACAGATTATCTGGTCATTTATTTCATTGTTGTTAGTGGGAGCTTGCTGTGCGCAAATTGGTTGCCGCCTTTCCTACATCACAACAGTGACTACACTTCAAAAAAAGTACTTCATTGCCTGTAAAGCACTTTGGGACGTCCTGAGGTCGTGGAAGGCGCTATATGAACGCAAGTCTTTCTTAAGCATATTAGGCAAATTAGGAAAGGCTGCATGTAATTAATTAGTGGTATAAAATCACGACAGTAGCAATTGCCATTCAAAACCTATTCGAACAGAAACCCAGTGGGATTAAAGTTGAGAATTAGCTTTGAAATCTAAAAACATGAAGGGGTTGTGCACATTGAAAAACAAATAGAACAACCTGGGGGTAGAGGCAGCCATATTTACAGAACACAACTGGGCAGAGTGGCTAATGCTACACACGTAAACCAGCAAAGTGATTTGCGGACACTGCCCTGCAATCCAGCTTCCCCAACCTTGGGGGATGTACGTTGACCAAAAACTATGGTGAATCTTAACTTAAAAACAACTGTACGTAGACAAGCTGTCTGTGAACTTCTCCCCGGAATATAAAAGCATCGGTTTTTACAGCACCGAGGCCCATTGCAGAATCAGTTCTCGAGCGGTATAACTGCACCATTACATGGTATCTTTTATTTCGCCATGTAAGAGCGGAAAAAAACAACCCCTCAAGATTGTGAAAGACTTCAAACCACATTGCCTCTGTGTTGGAAGGGGATAGTAGCGTGAAGCTATCAGTGCCTCAATAACGCTGCGTACTCCTGACGTGAACGCCTCAGAACTGACAGAAATCTCAGCCAACTTGCTTGTATCTATTACCTCGGTGTCTGTCTGAGATATGGGCTGGAATGTGAATTAAATTGCGCAGGTGTGAAACGCTATTTCAGACGCACGGACAGGGTCACTGCAGTACTTATACTTTGCAGGTGTCAGG
Organism: Heptranchias perlo; assembly: GCF_035084215.1. Taxonomy (NCBI): domain Eukaryota; kingdom Metazoa; phylum Chordata; class Chondrichthyes; order Hexanchiformes; family Hexanchidae; genus Heptranchias; species Heptranchias perlo. The sequence continues at coordinate 56,004,221 of NC_090340.1, read as the reverse complement.
GAAAAAAGGACAGCATTAGAATGTAAGCTGTGGAGTTGTTGAATGGTGGTGGATGTACTGCTTGTCAACTTCTTAAGCAGCCAATGTGGGACAGATTGTCTAAAATAAACAGTGTCTGTATTTGACTGGTGGTAGAGCTCCAAAAATATTTTTTTCATGAAAAGAAAGACTTACATTTATATAGCGCTTTTCACAACTTCAGGACGTCCCGAAGTGCTTTGCAGCCAATGAAGTACTTTCCGAAGTGTAGTCACTGTTGTAATGTAGGAAGCGCAGCAGCCAATTTACGCACAGCAAGGTCCCACAAACAGCAAGGAGATAATGCCAAATAACCTGCTTTAGTGATGTTGGTTGAGGGATGAATATTGGCCAGGACACCGGGGAGAACACCGCTGCTCTTTTTCGAAATAGTGCCATGGGATCTTTTACGTCCACTTGAGGGCAGATGGGACCTCAGTTTAACATCTCATCCGAAAGACGGCACCTCCGACAGTGCAGCACTCCCTCAGTACTGCAGTGGAGTGTCAGCCTAGATTTTGTGCTCAAGTCTCTGTGGAGTCTCAAGTCTCTTGAACCCGCAACCTTCTGACTCAGAGGCGAGAGTGCAACCCACTGAGCCACTGCTGATAATTATTTGCAATCTGCGGGCTTTGAGTCACCCAACCACTTCTTCATTTATCCCTCCTATTATTATTAACCTTGGTGGGGCACTGCATTGTGAGCCTTTGTCCTTAACCCCTCAGTTTCTTCATTTTTAAACAAAAAATGTCGTTGGGAGAGGGATGATCAGCAACAGGTCGCAATGGAACAGAGAAAGCAAGGCAGCAGAAGGGGAACATAATCTCTATGAAGGATTGGCGAAGGAGAGTGGCTTCATTTTTCAGCCACAAAAGTGGGAAAGTAATTAGCTCCTGGCTCATTGATGATTGAGAATTTCACTCCTGTGCCACCTTAAGTGTGGATTGAGCAGTGGAAACATTCAGACAGTATAAAAATTCATGTTAGTTGGCTTTGCATCATTTAACCATGTATTTCATATAACCATGACGCATTAAATGCTCATTCTCAATAAAAAATCCATATTTTTAATTAAAGCCTGCAGTCAATGTTAAGGGGGTAAAGGAGACATAAGGAGAACTAAGGTAGCACACAACCTATTGCAGATTTAACCATTCAATGACTGGGATTATTCCGTGATTATTAATAAAACAAGTCCCAAGGACCTGCAATTTTACTCTCTTGGGGAGGTCCTGATTTCAATCAGGCCGTTGGGGAGACACTGACTGGATGATGGGTGTAACCTTTGCATTTAGGGAAGGGAAAAAGAATACATGGGTGAGCCATGCTTGGCTAGTCAAACACAGCTTGCGGCCATTAGAGTGGCACTGACACAGATGTGAGTACCACACGCCAGCCTATCTACCCTGATCAGCTGATGAATGCTGTGTGACTAGGGGGATCCTAATAGAGGGGAAATATTAATAGGTAAATGCACTGCCTGATGTGATACTGAGCCATATTGGCCAAGTCCCACCGTCAGTGTTGAGTTAGCTGATGGAGCAGCAATGGGAGAATTCTCCCTTGGCACCCTTAGGGTAGGGAGGATGGCAAAACAACAATGTACTTGTGAGCACTGAGTGAATGCAGGATCACTATGATGCCCTCCATGAGAAGATAGCCTGCTGACACTCACCACCTCAGCTTATCCATGAAGGGCCTGATAATCTGCATCCCAGAGTACTAGAAGAGGTCGCCATGGAAATAATGGATGCATTAGTTGTCATCTTCCAAAATTCTATAGATTATGGAACGGTTCCTGCAGATTGGAGGGTGACAAATGTAACCCCACTATTTAAAAAAGGAGGGAGAGAGAAAACAGGGAACTACATTCCGGTTAGCCTAACATCAGTAGTAGGGAAAATGCTAGAGTCTATTATAAAGGCTGTGATAACAGAACACTTGGAAAATATCAACGGGATTAGACAAAGTCAACATGGATTTATGAAAGGGAAATCATGTTTTGACAAACCGAATGGAGTTTTTTGAGGATGTAACTGGTAGAATAGATAAGGGAGAACCAGTGGATGTGGTTTATTTGGATTTCCAGAAGGCCTTTGATAAAGACCCACATAAGAGGTTAGTGTACAAAATTAAAACACATGGGATTGGTGGTAATATACTGGCATGGTTTGAAAATTGGTTAACAGACAGGAAACAGAGAGTAGGAATAAGTGGGTCTTCTTCGGGGTGGCAGGCGGTGACTAGTGGGGTACCACAAGGATCAGTGCTTGGGCCCAAGCTATTCACAATATATATCAACGGTTTGGATGAGGGAACCAAATGTAATATTTTCAAGTTTGCTGATGACACAAAACTAGGTGGGATCATGAGTTGTGAGGAGGATGCAAAGAGGCTTCAAGGCAATTTAGACAAGTTGAGTGAGTGGGCAAATACATGGCAGATGCAGTATAATGTGGATAAATGTGAAGTTATTCACTTCGGAAGGAAAAACAGAAAGGCAGAGTATTATTTAAATGGTGATAGATTGGGAAATGTTGATGTACAAAGGGACCTGGGTGTCCTTGTACACCAGTCACTGAAAGCAAACATGCAGGTTCAGCAAGCAGTTAGGAAGGCAAATGGTATGCTGGCCTTCATTGCAAGAGGATTTGAGTACAGGAGCAAGGATGTCTTACTGCAGTTGTACAGGGCCTTGGTGAGACCACACCTGGAGTATTGTGTGCAGTTTTGGTCTCCTTACTTAACAAAAAATATACTTGCCATAGAGGGAGTGCAGCGAAGGTTCACCAGACTGATTCCTGGGATGGCAGGACTGTCGTATGAGGAGAGATTGGGTCGAGTCGGCCTGTATTCACTCGAGTTTAGAAGAATGAGAGGGGATCTTATTGAAACGTATAAAATTCTGACAGGGCTAGTCAGACTGGATGCAGGGAGGATGGTTCCCCTGGCTGGGGGGGTCCAGAACGAGGGGTCACAGTCTCAGGATATGAGGAGAAATTTCTTCACTCAGACGGTGGTGGTGAACCTGTGGAATTCTCTACCACAGAAGGCTGTGTCGGCCAAGTCACTGAATATATTTAAGAAGGAGCTAGATATATTTCTGGACACAAAAGGCATCAAGGGGTATGGGGAGAGAGCTGTAATATGGTATTGAGATAGAGGATCAGCCATGATCATATTGAATGGTGGAGCATATTCGAAGGGCCGAATAGCCTACTCCTGCTCCTATTTTCTGTGGCCACTTAGGTGAAGTACAAGGGGGTAGTCAGCACCATGGAACTGTAGACCAACAAGAGTCAGTGCCTCTAGAAGAGGAGGGGAAGAAAATGGGGGGCATAAAGCAGATTCAGTTTAATGATAGGATATCATGGTTAATAACAAGGTCTTCTGTAGTACAATATGCAACTCAAATTTAGTTTTAGACTCAAGTTATTCTTAATATCAGATTTAAAGCCAGTTTCTGGTTCCGCTTTTTTTTAAATGAAGTCCCTTCAACTTCATATCACCTACCGGAATACTTCGTTCTTAAACTTGTGTGTGTTGCAGTTTTCCCAAAAGTGAATTTGGGACACTTTCTGACATTTATTTTTTGCTTATTTACCCACCTATTTCAGAAGGCTGAAGATGCAAGAGTTGAGGCAGGAGTTCCATTAAAAATAAGGGAAATATTCCCAAAGAAAGGATCTCAATAACTCTCTTCTCTCAGAGGCATCAACCTGTGACCCCTTTCTTATCCACATGGGAGATTTGTGCCTCACTTCCTTGGTCCTATGGCTTGGAGCTCAACAATACAATACTCTTGTAAATCTATTGCTGTTGTTCTGGTCCTTTCTCGCAGATTGTTCTTTAAAACCGCTGGATCTACCAAGTCACCTCACTGCATTTGATTTTCAGTTAGCTTAGTCCAAAACTTGGTACAACAAACATCCAAGACTTTAGGATTTGGGTACTTCTTCAGGAACGAGGTCCTTTCTCCTACTATCCGAGTTGTAATTTTCACTTGACCTCTGCTGTTATGCTGAAAATCTAGGTTTGCTCTGGATGCACACCAGTTCAAGATCAAAATGGCCCTTGTAAAAACATGCAGGAGGTATGTTTATGTGTTCCATCCCATTCACACATGTGTTGTAATATCCGTTTGCTGGGAATTTGGAGCACTATCATAGGAACAGGAGTGGACCTTGCAGCCCCTTGAGCCTATTCAGTCATCAAATGGCTGATCTGTGTCTTAACTCCATCTACCCGCCTTGGTTCCTTAACCCTTAATACCCTTGCCTAACGAAAATCTATCAATCTCAGTTTTTAAATTTTCAATTGACCTAGCCTCAACAACTCAATCATAGTGGCTGCTGAGGTAGAAGTAGTTCAGAATTATTCATCCCGATCTTGTTTCCCCTTCTCAGCAGGGTCTAGGGTTGCGTGTTAGAAGAACATGTCGGGTCCATACAGAATGGCTGATGTGACTCTCCTTGTAAGATTCAAACGGGAAATTAAGAGTCAGCACTTGCATCTGGCAAGCAATTCAATGCAATTTGAGATCTCTCAGCACGTGAACTGACTCACACCAGCCCTCATTATGTGCCTGGGGAACACTTAGCTCGGGTTGCTCTGACCCAAACCTAAATGAGACATCAGGTATCAAACAGACTTTTGGCCGGAGTAAGAGCTGTCATTTTTTGAGATCTCTTTTAAACTGGCTGTGGAGCAAAGGGATTTAAAATCACCAGACACGGCCTTATCTGAATCCTCACTAGTCCCCTGTTCTTTCTAACATGACATTACCTATGTCCGATATGTAATTGGATACTTTCCAAGGCATACACAAGTTCAGTAAACTACAGACACAAGGGAGATGAGAGAACACTCCACATCTGTGCTAATGTTACCCTGTATGTCAAACTAACAAAAACACAAAGAGAATAGATTGATATGAGTTATCGAAGGTGAATGTCAACATTGGAATGCCCAGAGGATGCCTTCAACGTGGGGCAATATTCAGTTAAATCAACGCACAGGAATAGAATTGTTTCGAAGTAGTCCTGAGTCGGGAGGGAAGGAGGGGCTTGGGGCAGTGGAAAGAAGGGATGCCCAGGAGAGAACTTAGCACCAGTTCAATCTCAGGTCACACCTCTCAACTCTTCCTACATTACAACAGTGACTACACTTCAAAAGTACTTCATTGGCTGTAAAGCGCTTTTGGATGTCCTGAGGTTGTGAAAAGTGCTATATAAATGCAAGCCTTTCTTTTTTTCCCCTTTTTGCCAGCTGGACACACTGCCTGAGGCCACAGCAAAGTCCTGGTCATGAGGAAAGAAGCAAAGTTAAATGGCAAGTTTTCATGCATATCTTGCTGATCATGCGCAGTAGGATATTGGCACAGGTCAATCTTCTCAGCCGTCTAATGGTGCATGGCTTGGGGGAGACTAAAAATAAAATCATAAGAACGTAATAGGAGCAGGAGTAGGCCTTACGGCTCTTCGAGCCTGCTCCGCCATTCAATAAGATCATGGCTGATCTTCGACCTCAACTCCACTTTCCCGCCCGATCCCCATATTCCTTGATTCCCCTAGAGGGGAATATCGATCTCAGCCTTGAATATAATCAACGACTGAGCATCCACAGCCCTCTTGGATAGAGGATTCCAAAGATTCACAACTCTGAGTGAAGAAATTCCACCTCATCTCAGTCCTAAATAGCCAACCCATTATCTTGCAACTATGCCCCCTAGTTCTAGATTCTTCCCCCTCTCTACCTCTGCCAAACCCCGCTTCCTGCTTTCTATCTGAGGGGCAGAATCATGGGATCAGAACCCTGATTTGATCTCCAGGGGAGCTGACTAAAAAAGGATAGTGAGAGACATAGGGCGTGAAATTTCATAGAATCATAGAAAGTTTCAGCACAGAAGGAGGCCATTCGGCCCATCATATTCCTTACTAGTTGCTCTGTGGAGTTGCTCACAAAATAAACAAGAGCCTCTCTTTTCCTATAACTACCACTCAGCTTGTCTCCCACACTCTCCAATTCTCTCCGTCTTTTCTGTTTGTCTCCTACTCTTTCTGTGTACGTCTCATAACTGCGCCAGCCGAAAAAGAGCTATCCAGCTTAATCCCACTTTCCAGCACTTGGTCCGTAGCCCTGTAGGTTACGGCACTTCAAGTGCACATCCAAGTACTTTTTAAATGAGTTGAGGGTTTCTGCCTCTACCACCCTTTCAGGCAGTGAGTTCCAGACCCCCACCACCCTCTGGGTGAAAACATTTCTCCTCAGCTCCCCTCTAATCCTTCTACCAATTTCTTGGAACTGCTACTGCTATGCCACCGTAACTTTACGGAAACTATGTTTACGCCCCATTTCCGGTGAAGTTACGGTGGTGGAGTAGGAACAACTCCGAAGAAATTCCTGCGCTTATAGAAAGGAAGAGGAGAAAAACAGGGCAAAAAGTTGTGAAAAATGTAGAGAGACAATGAAAAACATACAGAAGGGGAGACAGAGGGAGAGAGTGAGGGAGATAGAGTGAGAAAAAAAGGATGGAAAGACAGATGACAAGACTGGTTTATGAGACGTACACAGAAAGAGTAGGAGACAAACAGAAAAAGACAGAGAGAATTGGAGAGAGTGGGAGACAAGCTGAGTGGTAGTTATAGGAAAAGAGAGGCTCTTATTTTTTTGGTGAGCAACTCCACAGAGCAACTAGTAAGGAATTATTTTGTTACAAGAGGGAGAAGCAGAATCCTTATTAAAGCACAGATAAATTTTCTTCCCGTCATTCAGAATGCCATCACCCTCTTTCCCTTTTCGTTCTCCCGTTGTACTGTATTTGATTACATTTACACAATGCCACGACACCAAGCAGGGGTGCGCTTAGCAATTAAGATGCTGGAGAGGAGATCACGTAGCAAAGGATTCCTCCCTCAACTAAAATTACTTTTTTTTTGGGTCCCTCTTACGGGGGGGGGATTTTAAACCCCAAGAACGGGTGGATTGGGAGCGGGTGGGAGTAGAAAATAGTTGTTTTTTTGGGTCGCAACCGCAAAATTTTCGGACTTTGCATTCCCGGTGGGAAGCCTGTACTTTTATAAGCCAACATTAAACTCGGAAATAAAGCCGGGTTGCGGTTTCGACCCAAAAAACAACTATTTTCAACTTCCACCCACCCCCAACCCACCCGTTCCTGGGGTTTAAAATCACCCCCAAGGACTCTCATCTTGCAAAGCTCCCTGATGTAAGCACGGCTGAAGCCAAGCTCAGAACACGGGTGTATCGTGAGAACGAGATGGGTTACATTTCACCTATAAGGGACAAACTGAACTGTCATACTCTGCATTTGAATATAAATTTAACCTGTAAATGGTGAGCTTCGCAATCAGTTCTTTCTTTATATATAAAAAAAATTAAAGAACATTCATGAAGGGTTTTGATAGAGTAAATAAGGAGACATTGTTTGCACTGGTGGGAGGGTGGTAACAGATTTAAGATAATCGACAAAAGAACTAGAGGGGAGATGAGGAGAAATTTATTTTATGCAGCGAGTTGATACGATCTGGAATTCACTGTGAAAGGGTGGTGGAAGCAGATTCAATAGTAATTTTCAAAAGGGAACTGGATATATACTTGAAAAGGAAAAATTTGCAGGGCTATTGCAGGGGACTCATTGGATAGCTCTTTCAAAGAGCCGGCACAGGAATGATGGGCCAAATGACCTCCTTCTATGCTTTATGATTCTGTGATCCTATGTTGTGGGCTGTACACTACCCTTTCATAGCTCATATCTGGGCCCTTATTCAGCTGAAACAAATGGGACCAAATTCTCCTCTTTCTGCCAACTGTAAGGATCTTGGTGTGAAAGCAGTTGCGTCCACCTTGATCCCAGTCGGTGCAAACCCACGGCACCGAACTCCCGCTCATCAGTCACTGGACTGGCAGTCTCGGTCAGGAATGCCACAAGAATGGTTGGTGTGAGAGGTTGTTCTGCTGAGAGTGGAGCCATTGTTGGGGCAGAGTAAAGTGAGCCTTCCTCTTCAGCTGCTGTGCGATACCTGACCTGGGAATGATTGATACTGACAGTTTGGGGGGATGGGGGGGGGGGGGGGGGGGAGATGCCTGAAAAGGGAAAGTGTTCCATTCCCCAGCAGTAACACACATCACCTCGATGAACACAAAAAAACTATGATCAATTTAACAAATTTTTTTTTAAAATCTCAATATTTTTGAGAGCATTCATTGTTGAAGTGAGCACTAATGTCACCATTAATGGAATTAGCAAACAGTTACTGTGCCTGACAGTGCGAAGGAGCTGAATAAACATTATATATATATACACATACACATGCACATGCACGTGTCACATGATCGCTGAAGCACCACAGGTTAATGACTATATCTCTATTTATATTAAATCAGCTCCCTCGCGCTGTCCAGCTCATTAACTCTTCCAGACCAGTTCCCCCAATGAGATTATCAGCAATTTCAGCCACAGAGTGATGCATTAAGGGCTCTAAAAGAGGAAATAGGTTAGAAAAAAATGGAGGTGAAGGGACTAAAATGTGAGTTGAGTTTAGTGTCACCTGATCTGACTTGATTTGATTTGATTTTTCCTTGTAACCAGCCCATATGGTCAAGTAATTCTATCTGTGTACTGTGATTGAGTCAATCAAAACTACGATACATAAAAAAAAAATCAATGATCCCTTATTACTAGAATGATGCCGGATTACAAATTATAATCTACTAGAAGAACTTTTCACAAGAATGATTGAGGCTATTAATCTGGGGCAAAAGCCTGGCTTTTAATTTGTAAAAGTAAGCATCAAGAGGTCAAAGATGGCAGCACGCAATTCATAATGTCACGTTGGGTTAATGTTGGCATTAAAATAATGCCTATCGGAAAACCTAAGCTAAATGTGGCTAATTTAAGACTTTCAAAATCAAAATAATTCCCAAACAGGAATGTTCTCCTGTTCCTAATGGTCTCTCCTGCTATATATCGGCTGCTAATTAGGCTTGTTTTCCCTGGAATATGGAAGGGTGATTTGATTGAGGCTTTTAGAATTTTGGAAGAAATTGATAGAGTAGATAGAGACAATTTTTTCCGCTGGTGGGATAGTCTAGGACAAAGCGACATAACCTTAAAATCAGACCCAGTTAGGAGAGAAGTTAGGAAACACTTCTTCACACAATGGGTGGTAGAAGTGTGGAACTCTCCATCAGAAAAAGTAATAGATGCTAGCTCAATTAATAATTTTAAATCTGAGATCAATAGATTTTAGCTAGCCATGGGTATTGAGGGATATGGAGCCAAGGCGGGTTGATGGAGTTAGGATACAGATCAGCCACAATCTCATTGAATGGCGGAACAGGCTTGGGGGGGGGGGTGAATGGCCCACTCCTGTTCCTAATCTAGAAGGTGAATGGGAGTGATCTGATGTGACTTTCCCATTTGGGGAAGTTCCTCTCTTCAGCTACTGAACAGAGATCAGGAACTCACCATGTGGGATATCACAGGTGTAAATATGTGCCACCATTATCTGCAACTGTTTTTCCTCTCCACCCCCTGATTGTATCTGCTCTTTTCTCCCCCCTTCCTTCTAAAATGATGAATCATGCTGAATATGGTTCCACAGAGCCTGCCAACTCTTGAGTATCTCATGCAAGTGGCCATTCTTCATGTGTCACTTGAGACAATTAACTTTACTGGGCTATTCCGTCGTGGAAGGCACCACCACTGAACCTGACCTTGTCCTCATTTGACAACTACCCACACACTTTTCAGCACAGGTTAGCAGACAGCAATCAGAAGCAAGGAATTCCTCCCGCCCTAATCCAAGGGTTATGATGTCAACTGGGGTACCTCAACTGTTATTCTGGCTGAGATCAGCAAACAATGTACAGATCAGGGGTCGAACCTAGAACCACTCTGATTTGGCAATTTTATTTTGAAATTACTGTGTCAAATTCATCTACTAATCATATGTTCGAATAGGGGATTTCAAACATCTTTTGAGATAACCAGTGTATAATCCCTAATAAATCCAATAGGGAATTCAGGAGAAACTTCTTTATCCAGAGTGGTTAGAATGTGGATCTCACTACCACAAGGAGTAGTTGAGGCGAATAGCATAGATGCATTTAAGGGAAAGCTAGAAAAATACATGAAGGAGAAAGGAATAGAAGGATATGGTGATAGGGTGAGATGAAGAGGGGTGGGAGGAGGCTCGTGTGGAGCATAAATATTGGCATGGACCAGTTGGGCCAAATGGCCTGTTTCTGTGCTGTAAATTCAATGTAATCCCCCACCGCACACACACATTGGAGTGCTTATTATTAACGTACAGTTAAAAAAAAATTACCGCATAAGCATTTCAATTGTTCCAGTGTGTAAAATGTAAAAAATCAGTACTCAATCTACAGTTCGTGGCCATGCACAGCATCTACACAGGAAGGAATAGATCTTTTCAAATTATACTAAGCATTCATCTATTTGAAACGAGATGGAATCTGGATTGAGACGAATGAAGGTAGCAAGCACGGGATTGAGAGAGAACCTTTAGGGATAGACTGACAAATGAAGCTGGGTGGGGAATGACAAACGGGCAAAGCGACAATCATTCTTCAGCGGAGGACTGATTGTGCTTTGTGTTGATAAGATACAGCATGTGTCAGTTGTCAAGTGTCTCTTGTCACACTTCAATGTGAACTTTGCCTAGAAGAGGCACAGAAGGCAGCGAAGGGGAGAGAAAAAAAAAAGGAGCCAGAATGTGGAGGGACTTGTTCATTCACTGTGACGCCATGTAATTTTATCTATTAGGGGACTTTAAAAGACTGTGGGGATTTCAGATATTAAAGCCATGATAACCATTTAGAACCGTGTCTTAAAAATTTCTGGCGTTTAGGGGGCGAGCAGAGAAAGTATTCCAAATGTATAGTTTTATTGTGGAAATGATAGATTTTTAAAAAAAGAAAAAGCAATTGCCCAGCTTTGTCATTAACTATTTAGCATGGCTCATTGCTTTTCTAAAGAAGGTCTTTTTATGGTGAGAGTTCTGGTTGGGGTGAAGTTGTGATTGGATTTAGATTTTATTATTCATTTTAACTTTCAATGCAATTTTTCAAGTTTTGTTTTACAAGCCGTCACTAACAGAATGGCACACAGGAGGTGACATTTAATTTAAGGTGCAAGAGATATAGGATTGCCCCGAGAACTGACAATGAAACCTATATCCCCATCCAGAGAGCGTTTTATTCCAACCTATATCGTAAAACTTCCCCCCACAATTTTCTTCTACGAGACTAATGTCATAGAGTATTTAACCATTTGTGCCAATATTTGTCCTTTACAGGGCCACTGGTTTATGATGATTTGATTGATAAATTGAATTCCGTTTTGTTATACGCAATCCGAGATTTTTACCAACTATTTGGGGATTGTATTTTTCCATGAAAATCAGTGACCTTGCTTATAACCTCCAATCTCTTTCAGAGTCAGATAGTTCCATGATTGCGTTTTTGAAAGAGATAATTAAAAGTTCCTGATGAGAATACATTCCAGATACCTATTGCTCTTAGAATCATACAGCACATAAGGAGGCCATTCGGCCCATCATGCCTGCTCCTTGAAAAACCTACCAATTAGTCCCACTCCCCTGGTCTTTCCCCATAGCCCTGCAAATTTTCCCTTTTTTTTTAAAAAGTACAGTCCTCTTAATCCAAAGTCATTTAATTCGAACTATGTTAATTCAATTTTTTTTTTGAGTAAAACCATGTGTCCTATGTTGTTTTATTTAAATTGCTTAATTTGAACAATTGGATTATTTGCATTTTTGAGCACAAACAATGTTGAATTAACAAAAGTAGACTAATAAAAGTAGATGGGGGAAAATAATTTTTCTAATCTCACTTGATGTGAGGTAGGTTTCCAGTTATTCTAGAGGAAACTAGTAAACGGGAGAATTGACGAGTATGTGATGAACAGTTTATTTCATGTGAAAAAGAGATCACAACCTAAAGATGACAAGATCTGATTGCAGGATAATATACACCATGCAGTGAATGTCCCAGCAACCTACTTCAGTACGCAATGCAATTACACCGATTTGTGGATCAGGTCAACGTATTATTTGGCAATAGGATTACCACAGTGGGTGATCATGTCCACCTGATGATATTAATCTGTGTTGCTTTAATCACCACACCGCAACAACGATTTCCATTATTTTGCTTTTTGAGGAAACCAGCAATATATACCATGAAGGGGTGGGATTACATTTCAAGTTATGAACAGTTTGAAATTTCACTCTCAATGCTTTTGCATTGCTGTGCTGGTTTTTGGGGAACTGGCGCTGAAGTGGCTCAATGGGTAGCACTCTTGCCTCTGAGTCAGAAAGTCATGGGTTCAAGTCCCACTCCAGAGACTTAAGCACATAATCCAGGCTGACACTCCCAGTGCAGTACAGAGGGAGCGCAGCACTGTCGGAGGTGCCATCTTTCGCTTCAGATGTTAAACCGAGGCCCCGTCTGCTCTCTCATGTGGACGTAAAGGATCCCATGGCACTATTTCGAAGAAGAGCTGGTGAGTTCTCCCTGGTGTCCTGGCCAATATTTATCCCTCAACCAACATCATTAAAAAAAACAGATTATCTGGTCATTATCACATTGCTGTTTGTGGGACCTTGCTGTGTATAAATTGGCTGCCACATTTCCTACATTACAACAGTGACTACACTTCAAAAGGTACTTAATTGGTTATATAGTGCTTTGGGACCTCCTTAGGTTGTGAAAGGCATGATATAAATCCAAGTCTTTCTTTCTTTCTTCCTAGCACCACACTCCTCTGTTTCCATCTGTGCCATTCTCCCTCACACGCGAATCACGAACGGAGGCAGTTCACAAGAATCGCTGCTACTAAAACAAGGTAAATTGCACAGTTCATATTTCTAAGGACAGTCGACGGCAGGAGAACTTTACATTTGTAACATAATAACAACTTAGAACGTCGTCAAAGCATCCTCCCTCCAATCAAACTACAAACACGAAATCTTCTCCCAACTTTTCGTTATCCTATCCATCCATGATCCTCTGTTCAAACAATACCAATGATGAACTGAATTCTCACTATTCCGTGGGGAATATTAATTATTTCCTGTGTCTCATGTTCCTGCTGCCAGTGAGACGTAACTATGTTGTCTGAAGTCAGGCATTTCTCATATCATTTGTCTTTCTTGCAATATAAAAGAATGACCCATGGCCTGATCTAATGGCAATAATGAACTCCAAGGTGTGCACATGTTGGGGTTTCTACCACATCACTGAATGTTTTAGCACTTGGTTAATGATCGTGTTAACACTTGGTTCTGCCTCTTGTCAAAACAGTGGCTGGCATGGTAATCTCTTTCTGCCCCGCCTCCCCATATAAACACACCTCATCAGCCATAGTCGCCTGATCAGATTACAGCTTGGAATAAGGAAGGTTTTGATACATGTGCCAAAATCCTTCGAGTGTCTGCTGGTGGTGAGGGCTTGGCTTCATGTCATGCGGAAACAGTCTCTAATGTTCTGTACCTCACACTATTGTGAGGATGGATGGGGGGGGGGGCGGGTGAGGGGGGAGCTAGAGAAGGACAGACAGGAGACAGGTCAGTGGAGTGGATTTATATATGTGGTAAATGCAATTCAACGTAGGTAAGTATCAAGTTGCCCATTCTCAGAAAATGCAAATACACCCAAATACAGTCTAATCCTCTTAATTCAAAGTCGTTTGATTTGAACTATGTTCATTCAAAATTTTTTTTGAGCAGAAAAAGGCATCCTATGTTGTTTTATTTAAATTGCTTAATTTGAAGAATTGGATCATTTGCATTTGTGAGCAAAAAACATTGTTGAATTAACAAAAGTAGACTAATAAAATTCTTGAATGGAGTGGAGAAAGAGAGAGATCTGTCAGCATACAGGTAGAGTGTTCTGGGGTACAGATACACAGATCTGGGGTACAAATACAGAGATCTGGGGTACAAATACAGAGATCTGGGGTACAATCTTTAAAAGCAGTTTTGCAGGTGGAAAAAATCCGAAAAAGTTTTATACATGAATATTGAATTGCAAGGAGGTAATGAAGAATCTGTATGGACAGTTGGAGTACTGGACATTCCATTACATAAAGGATATTGCAGCCATGGAAGGATGTAGCAGAAATTTATAAGGGCAATACTACGGATGAGAAGGATGTAGTTATGATGAGAGACTTGAAGAACTAGGGCTGTATTCACTGGAGCAGAGAAGCTTAAGGGGGGATCTAATAGTATTTGCACTGGTCGATGGATCAGTAACAAGAGGGCATAAGCTGAGGATTGGTACTAGAAGCAGAAAGGGGAGGTTAGAAAGATTTTTTTTCAGGCAAGGGGTTATTAGGATATCAAATACAATGCAAGCAGCTATTGAGACCAAGTCAATCGTAACGTTTAAGAGAGAATGAGATAAACACTTGAAGAAAAATATTAAAGGCTACAGGGAAAGAGCAGGGAAATGGGATTTCAATAGCTCGCACTGCCTCAGACGTGAGTAGCCAAATGCTCCTCTTATCCTGAAATGTCTATGATTTTGCAATCATCAGTTAACTGTTGTTAAAGTCTAAAATTGTCATTGCTGCATGGAGCACACAAGATTGCACAGTTTGATTTATATAGCTTTTAAGTGCCTTTGTCTCCCAGAAACTGGAAATTGGCATTATAAAAAATAAAAACGTGTTCAAGTATTATAAAAATGAACAGATACACATGGAGATTTTTCTAGTTGTGATCATTTCTAAGATATAAATCTTCCTATGAATTTTTTTTTGGATCTGTGACTGAAATCTTCAAAATCGCACCCTGGTTCGGAGCAGGGGAAAAATACATGAAACTTTTTTGTTATTATTTGCAGTGAAAAAAAAGGTTCTTTTTTGTTTAAGATCCAGAGCACAAGATATTTTTTTTAAAAAGAGAAGCCTGATGAATGAAATGACAATAATTTGCTGGGAAGTACAGGTTTTTTTTAAAAAACAGGAGGTTGACTTGCAGAAAACATTATCAAAATCTCCAATAGGACGGGTAATTGAGTTGATTAGCGTGACCTTGGTTATCATTTGGGAAGTAACAGAAGCCTGCGCTGGGGCGTACGGTGAGTTATAACCTCCATACCCTTTCAGACGTACAGAAGCATGTAATTTGTTCAGGACGCATATGAGGAGCACCGCAACTGACAAGGTAATACACTGTGACCAACAGACCTTGTCTGGCTGCTTCTTCACAAAAAACAAGAGAGTAAATACTACTGCACCAGGTGAAATAGACAAGTGTTTCCACCGACTCCAGCTGAAATTTACAAGGCTGGTACTTGTGGGCATTGCCTATCTCTTCACGTCCCCCTCCCCCCCCCCCCACCACAGCCCCCAGCCTGAGATAAAGGCACCTCGCTGTGTTCTTTTTTCCATCTCCCTTTTTCTTTCCCCCTCTTTCTTCCTAATATGCACATTGACCCTACAGCAAACAGGCTATGACCACCAAATGTGTGTGGAATAAATTATCGCTGACACTCCGATATTTAATTATGCAGCTGTCAGAACAACCTTTCCAAATTCATTTTAATAAAGTGTAAC
Source organism: Heptranchias perlo (assembly GCF_035084215.1). Lineage (NCBI taxonomy): Eukaryota > Metazoa > Chordata > Chondrichthyes > Hexanchiformes > Hexanchidae > Heptranchias > Heptranchias perlo. The sequence continues at coordinate 55,988,575 of NC_090340.1, read as the reverse complement.
TTTCTCCCAAGGTTAGTGCCTCAGGAGTCACCTTCTGTGTCAGGCTGAGGTCTCTCCTGCTCCAGAAGCCTTTGCATTCCTCCACTGATGCCTGTCATCAGGCTGATTGCAGGTCCTGATAAAAAAAAGTGATGGGGTTAGCAACCCCCCCACCCCCCTGCCTGAATGTACATCCTTCATTTCGCTCCAACCCCTCCCCCACCCCCCCAAGCCGCCCACCTTCCCTTCGTTCTTTCCAAATAATATGGACCTCAAAGTCAGACGGGTTAGCAGCAAGAGCAGCACGCAGAGAAAGCCCTGCCATAATTGTGACCCTTTAAAAGAAGGTGCGATGTAAGGATCATTCAAGATGCAGTTTGCTTCTCCTCTAACCCTTCCTGACTGAGAGGCAAATTGTATTAGCAGATGACATGCCATTCATCTCCACTGTAGTTGCAGGAACATTTAGTTAATTAAATGATTAATAAATTTAACACCGCTTTATAATTTCATTTAGGCATGTTTCAAATCACATGACAATGCGCATGTGTGTGGAATAAGATTAGTCGGGGATGGAAGAGTTCCACGCGCTGCCCTTATAATTGAGATTAATCTATGACAATTTTGACCTTTCCCTGTTATCACACTGTTGTGTTTTTTTTTCTAATGGGCCCCTGCCTATCTGGCAATCACACAGGAACTGTCTGGTGATTTTAGATACCGGCCTACAACAAGTGGTGAGGGTTTGTCTGGAATTCATAATTCAATGTTAAATTATTCTTCCTGAAGCCAGGCACTGATCACTGCACAGAATGTTTTTAATGGACTTCTGTAAAATCTTCACATAACAGTTCCTGGTCTCCTCTACATTGCTCGCTTTTTTTGGTGATTTATATAGAGATATGGTTGAACTTTTGAGGATTTGAATGAAAATCCCCGGCTCTCAAATTAGAATAATTCACATTTTTTTAATAACAAAATTAAGATTGCAATTAGACAATTTAAACTCAACTTAAAAACCTTTCCTTCAGATCATCAGCCCTAACAGTTGCATATTGGATAAGTAACCAGTTCTGTTAATGAAATAAGTTTTTGTTTTCAATTTTTATGCTTTGTATATTTCTGGTAAGTATATGTTATAGGTAAATGCCTGTCTAAAAAAAAATATTTAAAGGAACGAGTGTGGAGTTTGCAGGGAAGCTGCAGAGATACTTCAGATATACTGTCGTGAGGGCCACTGTGCTCTGCTCTGCCTCAGATGCTATATCTGATCTGATTTTAAAACTAAGATTTAAAAAAATTAAAATAGCAGGAGATAAAATCACCGATACACAGTCCTATTGCAATCCTGGTGTGTTTAGAACTCAGGTAAAGTGCTTGCTATATTTTGATGAAACCCTCTCCTTTAAAAAAAAGAGTTCTGTGTCTAGTGCTTCAGACAGCTCAGAGTTTTGAGTGCAGATAGCATGCACATCCATCAGAAACGTTTCAAGGCAAGTTTCCGAGAGATAAATCAAGCAGCCTATCTGCCATTAATTCAGTTAACAATTTGAACCAACGCTGGGCACCTCTTGTCACTTTCCATCAAGTTCAAGGTCTTTGAAGCCACTCAAACTTGCACCTTTGCATATATCTGGTGAATTGATATAATAATACTTCAGCAGTCATTGAAAATAATTGATAGAATTTTTTTCTCCCAAAGCTGGGTTCTACACATGTTAATATGGAAAGCAATTGGGCAATTAGAATCAAACACGAATCAGGGGCTTCCTCCTGTAAATTGGACACCATATTGCTTTTGTTTAAGGGAATTTAAGAATTCATTAAAACCAGGATGAGATACTCAGTGCTTCAGAGAGTTGTGGTGGTACTGCAGAGTGGTAGGGCAGAGAGTCATGATAGCATTTCCCCCAACATGGCAAATTCTGGATCTTGACTATGCAGCTTGGAGTGGAGGAGAGTGAAATCCAGATGGGGGAAATGAGATGAAGAGTCACCTTTGGCTGCTTCTTGTTGACTTTCCAATGACCAGAACAGAATTGGCAGAGATCTCAGAACATTTATTCACCAACCCACTCCCTCATTGCCCATAAATGATGCAGAAGCGAAGGGCTAAAGCTGGAGGCATCTAGACTAAAGCCCACTGTCTCTCTGGTGTATTTTATTTCCAGACTCCTAATGCAAACTTATCTGATGATTGTAAAACTTTTATGCAAGACTGTCCTCAATAATTGCTTTCATGCAGCTGCCTCTGCCACAATCGCACCCCTCCCCGCTCCTGACCACCACCACTCCTTCAACCACATTACCTTCGATCCCCCATCACGCTTTAGTTTCTGTCCCATTGCTCCACTGCTATCCCCAAGTTCACCTCTTCCATGACACCCACCACCCTTCAAACCCCTTCCCACTCAATACTTCTCCAGACTCACCTGCTTGCTGACATTATTAGTGGCTCCCTTTGCTCAGGCATTGCCCATTTCCCTTTCAAAATTGCCATCATCGTAACCCTAACCCTAACCCTAACCCTAATGCAGTTAAAAGAACCCCACCCTTGACCTGTCTGTCTTCTCCAATTACTGCCCCATTTCTAACTTATTTTTCCTCTACCAAGTCTTTGAAGGTATCAATGCCTCTTCACTTAACGCCCATCGCCCCAAAACTTCCTGTTCAAATCCCTTTTGCCTAGCTTACAAGTGACATTCTGCATGACTGTGACCAGGGTGAGTTACGAACATAAGAAATAGGAGCAGGAGTAGGCCATACGGCCCCTCGAGTCTGCTCAGCCATTCAATCAGATCATGGCTGATCTTCTACCTCAATTCCACTTTCATGCCCGATCCCCATATCTATCCATCTCAACCTTGAATACATTCAATGACTCAGCAGCCACAGCTCTCTGGGGTAGAGAATTCCAAAGATTTACAACCCATTGCGTGAAGAAATTCCTCCTCATCTCAGTCTTGAATGGCCGATCCCTTATCCTGAGACTATGCTCCCTAGTTCTAGACTCTCTAGCCAGGGGAAGCAATCTCTCAGCATCTATCCTGTCAAGCCCCCTCAGAATCTTATATGTTTCAATGAGATCACCTCTCATTCTTCTAAACTAGAGAGTATAGGCCCATTCTACTCAACCTCTCTTCATAGGACAACCCTCTCATCCCAGGAATTAATCCAGTGAACCTTTCTTGCACCGCCTCCAAGGCAAGTATATCCTTCCTTAGATAAGGAGATCAAAACTGTATGCAACACTCCAGGTGAGGTCTCACTAAAAGCCCTGTACAACTGTAGTAAGACTTCCCTACTCTTGTACTCCAACCCCCTTGCAATAAAGGCCAACATGCCATTTGCTTTCCTAATTGCCTGCTGTACCTGCATACTAACTTTTTGTGTTTCTTGTACGAGGACACACAAGTCTCTCTGAACACCAACATTTAATAGTTTCTCATCATTTAAAAAATATTCTGTTCTTCTATTCTTCCTATCAAAGCAAATAGCCTCACATTTCCCCACATTATACTCCATCAACCACCTTCTTGCCCACTCACTTAATCTGTATACATCCCATTACAGACTCTTTTTGTTCTCCTCACAGCTTACTTTCCCACCTAGCTTTGTATCATCAGCAAATTTGGATACATTACACTCGGTCCCTTCATCTCAGTAATTAATAGAGATTGTAAATACTGAGGCCCAAGCATCGATCCTTGTGGCACCCCACTAGTTACAGCCTGCCAACTTGAGAATGACCTGTTTATCCCGATTCTGTTTTCAGTCCTTTAACAAATCCTCTATTCATGCTAACATATTACCCCCAACCCCATGAGCCCTTACCTTGTGTAACAACCTTTTATGTGGCACTTATCGAATGCATTTTGAAAATCCCTCCTTGACCTCCTCCATTGTTTAATATGGTTGAATGCCATTCTCCACAATTGCCTCTCCTCCTGTGCTTGTGTGGTGCCACTTCTAACTGTTCCAATGCATCTGCAACAATAATTACTCTTCCCACCCCAGCAAAGTTAGCTCCATTGTCCCCCAAGGATCTATGCTTGGCTTCTCCTGTTTCTCATCTACAGGCTGCCCTTGGGTGACATCATTCACAGGCACAGGGTTAGCTTCTAAGTATATGTTGATGACATCTAGCTCTACCTGCCCAACACTTCCAGTTGTAAATAAGTCAAAATTTCCTCCAACACAGCATCAGGAAGACCAAAACCATCATAAACTCTGCGCCCTTTGCATCAACTCAATCTGCATCCCTATCCATTTGCTCAGGATGAATCAGGCCACGTGGAACTTTGATGTCCTGTTCAACCCAAACCCCACATCCTATCCGTCACCACAAAAGCTTACTTCCACTTCTGCATCATTGCCGACCTCCGCTGAAACCCTAATCTACCTTTTTTCATCTCAAACTTCATTTTGCCCATGTCCTCCATGCTGGCCTCCCATTCTCCAACCTCCATAAACTCTAACTCAGCTGCCCATATCTTGTCCTACATTAAGTTCTGCTCACCCAGCATCTGGTCTTGCTGACCTGCACTGGGTCCCTGTCCCCCAATTCAATCCTCATCCTCAAATCGCTTCATGGCCTTGCCCCACTGTGCTATCTCAGCAACCCCCTCTAGCCTTAAAACTCCTCCTGTACCCTTGGGTCCTCCAACTCTGTTCTCTGCATCCTGCCCTTCCTTTACCCCACCATTGGTGGCAAGCCATAAGCTGTCTCAGCCCTATTCCCTGGGATTTCCTCCCTAAATTCCTCTACTTCTTTTTCCATTTTTTAAAACATTCTTAAAAACCATCTTTGCGACCCAGCTTTTGGTCACCTCTCCTAACACTTCCACCATAAAATGATACAGAATCATAGAATGATAAAGCACAGAAGGAGGCCATTTGGCCCATTGTGCCAAGTTTCGGCAAGTACTCTTTTTATTTAATTCCCCCCTTTGTAAGGCACCTTGGGATGTTTTATATATTAAAGGCGTTATATAAATGAAAGTTATTGTTGAATGCGCTGGATACTGCACTACAAGTAGCAAGTCCAGGTAATTTTTTTTTTAAGTTTAGAAACCCTGAGTTTTTTTTGTCATAATCCTATTTCTCACGAGGGGCAATTCCACTTATTTCGGAATCACTCAAATCTGATAATGTTTTGTGAGTGATGGTTCTTTTGGGTGTAGGGAGAAGAATCAGATTGCACTTTCAATGTAAAAGTTTTATTGAGCACGGTAGAAAAATTACTCTATACCTAAAAAGCCCTAAGGGTGAAATATTAGGTGGCAGCTCAAAGCACAGTATTTAATTACAAATCACAGTTAGATGATTAAGATAAGATGTGTCTTAACTTTGTTGTAGCTTCCATTTTTTTATTATCAGTTGTTAATTTTAGGGTATCACTTAAGGCGCTTCTCATTCCTGCTCCATCTGTATGCAATTTAGTAGGTAGGGGGCTAAGGTTGCTGTATTTGAGAACGTGGGGACTGGTTTGATGTATTTGAGTAGGTAAGGGGCTGAGGTTGCTGTATTTGAGTAGGTAGGGGGCAGAGGTTGCTGTATTTGAGAACGTGGGGACTGGTTTGATGTATGTGAGTAGGTAAGGGGCTGAGGTTGCTGTATTTGAGTAGGTAAGGGGCTGAGGTTGCTGTATTTGAGAACATGGGGACGGGTTTGATGTATGTGAGTAGGTAAGGGGCTGAGGTTGCTATATTTGAGAATGCGGAGGCTGGTTTGAAGTTGTGAGTAGGTAGGGGACTGAGGTTGCTATATTTGAGTAGGTAGGGGGCTGAGGTTGTTGTATTTGAGAACGTGGGGACTGGTTTGATGTGTTACAGTAGGTGGGGGCTGAGGTTGCCGCACTTGAGTAGGCAGTAGCTGCGGTTGTTGACTTGAGTATGTTGGACAGGAGCTGTTGTATTTGAGTAGCTGGGGTTGGTGTTGATGTATTGGGTGCTGAGGTTGCTGCTTGAGTAGATGGAGGCTGGGTTGTTGTTTTTGAGTGGGTAGGAGTGGGATAGTGTTTCTGAGTAAGTATGGGGCTAGTGCTGATGTATTAGAATAGGTGGGAACTGAGATTGCTGATTCCAGTACAGGTGTTGGTGGGGGGAGGGGACTGAGGTCACTGATTTGAGTGGACATGGGCTGCAGTCACTGATTTGTGTCAACAGAGGTTGACGTTGCTGATTTCGGTAGGTGTGGGGGCTGTGGTTAATGCATTGAGCATCGGAGCTGATGGTTCTGGTAGGTGGGCTGGGATTGATATAAAAATGAACTTCCAATTGGGGTGAGTTGAAGGAAAGACATCCCTATTGGAGAAAGCCAGAAACATATCAAGAACAAGCCCAGGTTTCTCCATAAGGAGGTCGTAAATAGCCTGAGGACCAAGCAGAAATATTTTTAAAAGAAGTGCAAGGAAACAAAAAGTAATAAAAACTAAAAGTCAGTTGAAGTATAATTTCTTATAAATTAGTCGAAGAAAGGGGTAAGGGAACATTAGAAGAGTGGATTCAGCAAGATAGGTTTAGATGTTTTAGCTATCCAACAGCTGGCTATAGGTTCTATAATTGATAGGCTGGATAGAAATATAAAGGACTGACTAGAAGGCTCACTGCGTAAATGCATCTCATGATGTAGTTTGAAGTCATACAGACCACGATCTCCGGTGCACTCCTTGGCTTGTGATGAATTACTGGAATTTAGCTAGAGTGGCAGCTGAGGATACAATTGGCCTCAATGTCCAGGGGCTAAACGGGGGGAAAAAAATGATCCCATCACTGATCAGGGAACTGCTTGTGTACGAAGGGTGAATGAGGAGTTAATTGAGCTTGGCTGTGATGCCTACAGTGGTGGAATAACCCATTCACATCAACTAATTTTGTGTGGGAGGCGTTTAACCAAACAGGAGCGCAATATTCTCCAACCGTGTAGCAGAGAGCTAGCACCGAGTTGAGCAATGTTTGAGATTTAGCTTCCCAAGTTGTGCCCTCGAGCTTATTTAGGAGGCCGTGGGACTATGAGACCACCAAATGACTACCAGTCCTCCCAAATATATGACCTCATAATATCAGGCATCATATTGCAGCAAACAACCACCTAGAGCAAATCTAGGAGATGCCACAACTGCCACTTTTCACACGTGGGAGGCGCCTCACCTCCGATTCATCAGCAGAAGACTAATCTGGACTCTGTTACCAATCACCTCCACAGTGGATGCTGCCTCATTACGGTGAAAGAATGGGAACAAGCTGCTCCCTCAATAAGAAAGTCCATCCTCGCCATCCAGTCTGATGAGAGACTGCCTGGCTTCGAGCCATCCTCTCCTCCAGCCCGACAACTCTCCGAGATCTCTGCACGCCTCCAATTCTGGCCTCTTGTGCATCCCCGATTTTCATCGCTCCACCATTGACGGCCGTGCCTTCAGCTGCCTACGCCCTAAGCCCTGGAATTCCCTCCCTAAACCTCTCCGCCCCTCTACCTTTTTCTCCTCCTTTAAGACGCTCCTTAAAACCTACCTCTTTGATCAAGCTTTTGGTCACCTGTCCCAATATCTCATGGGGCTTGGTGTCAAATTTTGTCTTGTAACCCTCCTGTGAAGCATCTTGGGACGTTTTACTATGTTAAAGGTGCTATATAAATGCATGTTGTCATTGTTGTCACGCTATCTCTGGTGCAAGCGATATCATTTTAGATGTGGGGGTGGTAAGATGTGCGGCAAATGACCACACCTGGGGACTCAGGAAAAGCCTGTGTAGCTGTAGTGCAGTTGAGGACACTGCACATCTACCGAATGGCCGCTCATTTCATGCTGATCCACCAGGTGGACTTTCCAGACACCACATTACTGAACCTGAGGCTACTGAACGGCTAAAACTCATGTGATGCCTCCCTAAACCCTTGACACAGTTTACTTCCACACTTTACAGTTCGTATTTTGAATTTTTTCCCCAATTTTTATTGTACCTCTCGTGCATTTGTAAATAATGCCCGATGACACTGTCTAGAATACATATTCAGAATGGACACTTGAGTGCGAGGTACAGCAGGCTCAATGCCTTCAGGTGAGGCAGGAAATAAATTGGGTGAAAAGATTTTTGAGATGTCAGAGTAGCCTCGCGGTGCAGGAAAACATATAACACAGCATGCAATGTAGCACTCTCGCCTCTGAGTCCGAAGGTTGTGGATTCAAGTCCCACTCCAGGGACTTGAGCACAATACCCAGGCTGACACTCCAGTGCAGTACTGAAAGAGTGCTGCACTGTCAGAGGTGCTGTCTTTCGGATGAGATGTTAAAGGTCCCATGGCGCTATTTCCAAGAAGAGCAGGGGAGTTCTCCTGGTGTCCTTGCCAATATTTATCTGTCAACCAACACCACTGAAACAGATTATTTGGTCATTATCTCATTGCTGCTTGTGGGAGCTTGCTGTGTGCAAATAGGTTGCTGCGTTTCCTACACTACAACAGTGACAACACTTCAAAAAAAGTACTTAATTGGCTGTAAAGCGCTTTGGGACGTCCTGAGGTCATGAAAGGCACAAAATAAATGCAAGTCTTTCTTTTATACAATTTTATTCTGTTCGAGCTACAAGTGTCCGGAGAAATATGTGATTTGATGAATGCAGATGGTGTTTAATGGTGCATTGTGTACAGAGCCTGGGATGATGTGGAGTATCCAATGGTGGTGGAGTGTTGGCGGGAGGCTGGAGAATGGCCACTTTATAGAGGTGGAAGTGCATGACCCTGATGCTTACTTTTCATTTACAGAATACACTCAACACAGTAACCAGATCACCTGTCGCAGAATTTCGCCATGTCAAACAATTTAACAACCAGATTAATCAGGAACATTGTGCTTATAAACCCAGGCACAGTGTAATGAGAAAAACAAAACGTGAAAGCCCCTGGAGTGCGTTCTGGTTTGTATGGCTCGTCATTGCCTGCACAGCGACATGATTAGCGTTTCCTGGGCAACAGCGGGTTGGCATCACGAGGCAGAGAGAAAATATCCGCCAGGGATCAGATAGAAAAATCAACCAGGGTTAGGATCAGTCAAAGGGAGATCAGAGCGGAATCAGATAGAGACACAGAAAGAGATCATCAGAGACAAAAGACATCAGCCACGGAGAAAGATTAGCCACTGCCTGCAGCCTGGTCCTGGTAGATAATCCAGTCCCAACTCCCAAATTCTCCTGTTGGGGATGGGGGTGGGGGAGCATTGGGTTAATGTGTGTACAATACTTCAGACTTGAGTGGTTGGGTGTACATCTGCAGGGGTTTTCAGTGTAATAAAGTTGCTGATCTGTCAGAATTTCTTTCTTTCCTGCCATGTTTAAAATTTATTCAAAATTATTCTCTACTCCCCTTAAGTCGCCTGAGGAGCACATTTCTCGCCCAATAAAGTAGGAAGATGAACAAGTCCCGAGCTTAAGTCAATGTTACTTTGGTAAAGCAGTCCCTGGTTCATTCCCTCTGAAGGAATGCCTGCACTTGCACTTGCACTTACCACCTTTCCCTGATAACATTGCCAAGACTGGGAACTCACTATTATGGGAATTGCAAACACAAACTTGCATTCTACCATTCCACAGTGCACCGAAGTACTGCCTCATTCCTGCCTTATAACTTGAGTTCTCTGTCAGATAGTTCAAAGAGAGACTTGATACACCATCAACATTTAGTGGAGGCAGGAGCCTTTGACGAATGTCTGAAACTCTTTTTTTTTCCCCTTTGTAGGAACATCAGTGAGATTTCTGCACTTTCTTCACTTTCGTTCTTGATACACATCACCAGTTAGAGACTGTTGTTATCCTTTCAAAACACAGCCTACGGCAAACAGCTCCTATCAATCTCCGCCTCATACTCCTTCTCTGATCATCTCATTTAAACACCTGTGCTGCCCTGCATATAGGCATGGCTATTGCAACAGTACAACGCGAATGATAAATGTTTATTTTCCTTCATGATTGGGAAAAAGAAGCCAGAATAACTCACAATGTACCATAAGCTGAAACACATGATCATCCAAGGTGGGGCCATTTTGGCTGTTACACATCCATTAAACTTTTTATGTCTGCATACAACAACAACTTGCATTTATATTGTGCATTTAATGTGGTAAAACTTCCCAAGGTGCTTCACAGGAGCGTTATCAAACAAAATTTGACACCGAGCCACATATGGAGATATTGGAACCAGTTACCAAAAGTTTGGTCAAAGAGGTAGGTTTTAAGAAGCGTCTTAAAGGAGGAGAAAGAGGTAGAGACATGGAGGGGTTTATGGAGGGAATTCCAGAGCTTAGGGCCTAGGAAGCTGAAGGCACGGCCGTCAGTGGTGGAGCGATGAAAATCGCGGATATGCAAGAGGCCAGAATTAGAGGATCTCGGAGGGTTGTAGGGCTGGAGGAGGTTACAAAGATAGGGATGCGCAAGAGGCCAGAATTGGACATATAAAATCTCATTAATGTTGATACTGGCGTGCTGCAGGTCCCAACTGGGCCCAATGATGGATGTTTTTGGAATCCAAAGATGAGATCCTATACACTGTCAAGAATTCATCTCCTTTATATTGATGCTGTAGCAATGGCTGTCTACCGCACACTTACAGCTGACGGCACAGTGTCAATATAAAACCATTTAAATGATACTAAGACTAGCGGTCTTGCCCAGAGCTTGAGTACTCCGACCAAAGGGAGAAACAAAATAAATTCACCAAAATTCACCCTCTTCCGAAATTAGCCTTGCTTAATAAAAGAAAGAACTTGCATGTAAATAGCGCATTTCACAACCTCACAACATCCAAAAGCACTTTACAGCCAATGAAGTACTTTTGAAGTGTAGTCATTGTTGTAATGTAGGAAACGCAGCAGCCATTTTGCGCACAGCAAGATCCCACGAACAGCGATTGTCAATCACCAGATCATCTTGATGTTGGTTGAGGGATAAATATTGGCCAGGATACCAGGGAGAACTCCCCGGCTCTTCTTTGAAATAGTGCCACGGGGTCTTTTATGTCCACCCGAGAGGGCAGACATGGCCTTGGTTTAACGTCTCATCCGAAAGACGGCCTCTTTGACAGTGCAGCACTCCCTCAGTACTGCACTAGTATCAGCCTAGATTTTGTGATTAAGTCTTTGGAATGGGACTTGAACCCACAACCTACTGACTCAGAGGCCAGAGTGCTACCCACTGAGCCACTGCTGGCACCTTAGGAGATAATTAATTTCAAAATAGTCTGGCAGGAGAGAGAGTGAAAATGACAGACAAAATTAACAAAAGCGTAAAGCAGATTAATGCTGTGGATCAGGGAATTTCAGAACTCAGAGAGTTAATGAAAGTGAGCCGATGACAGGGCTAATGAAAAATCCCTTCAGTGGTTTAATGCCATTTTCTCCCGTGGGCGTGTGAAAAACATCACGGCCGTACTGTGCCCTCGAATGTTAGCCATCAACTATGAACACATTGTCCAGAATTTCCAAATCATCATCGACTGAAAGAGCTGTTGAGCATGTGCAATATTCAAATACAGGCCAAGAAAAGGGGGAAAATTACATTTTTAATCTGTAATTTCTCAAATTTGACAAGAGGTAAGGCACTTTGTGACACAATGTTCCTTCTTAACCGTGTTAATAAAGTAGCTTTATGCGCCTTCTGTGGGACTGCCTTGGACACTTTCCTTCAGTCAGCATCTAGTTTCACTTATTACTAGTTTAGGTAGGCTAGTCAGTTGCTCGAACACATTAAACTTGTACAAGTGCTCAGGTTGAATACAGTTTTATACTGGATGCAATTAGTTTTGATTTAATGAAAAAATGGTTTACTAAATATCATCACTCAATTACCAAGTATGTTTATCCAACAAGAATTTGGAGTAAAACTCTAATTAAACCTAATTAAACCATTGTATCTTATATCAATTGTGCATAATCATTTTAGGAACAGGAAGAGGCCATTAGGCCCAACGAGCTTGTGCCTTTCGATAGATCAACCCCGTCCACCCAATGTACTGCCTTCCCCTTGATCCAGTCTCTCTCTCCAGAAAACATGTGTCTCTTGAACCTATTTATAAGGTCTGTTTCAATGATCTGCCCTGGTAATTTATTCCATGTCTATTACCTTTCAGGTGCAAAAGTTCTGTATCACTTCCCCTCTTACTCCCAAATTCCTCATTTTTAACTTGCTTCCCCTGGTATTTGAAACCTGTCGCCAATGGTAAACAATTTGTCTGAATCAATTCTGTCAATTCCTTACGCGTTCTCGAAAACTTGAACTAGGTCGTCTCAAATTACAGCGTAATGTTTTTCCCAAAGTGTTCACAAAATGTTTTTTTTTATTTTTTAAGCTTGCCGTATATTTGGAGGTTGCGGCACAGAACAGAACCATGAATAATCTGAGCCGGAAACATAAATAAATCACGTCACTGCAAATATTCAGTCAACAGGAGGAGTGAAGACACTGGCTGAAGACAGAAAATGGTTTGGGATTTTCAATTTCTGTTTGCTTAAGTGGAGTTGACTGTGCTTAACAATTGGATTGACAGTGTAGTCAGAGCAGCTTACTGGTAGAGGCAGTCCCTCAGATAGGTTTCACTATAAAAAGCCATGCCAGTCTCTAGGGTACTGTAATAGATTTGATGCCCTCTGCTTCCTTTCTCCAGGGTATATGGAACATTTATATGTTTGATGCATCTCATTATGGCTTATCCTTTGATGAATTAGAGTATTTTGTCACAAAGATAGCATTATGCAATGTATCATGAATAGGAGACACATGGTGAGAAAATGACATACCTGTATTTGGAGGATAATCGAGAGCGTTTTATTGCAGCAAAGAACCCCGACTGTTCCTGCACAGTGGGAGGGAGAGGGCTATAGTAAAGAAGGTTTTTTTTAAATTCATTTTATGTCGATCGCGAGTTTGTAATTGAAATGGGTAAAGAAAAAAACAATTTCTCCGCCGCCTTCTAGGCTGATTGGACATATTCCAGGAAGTGTCATCACATGACCTCCCACCTCCAACTGCCCCGCCCTCACGCTCCTGCCATCAGTCGCCCAACACGTCCATCTTAGCCGCACACCGCCAATTATAAAGCAAACAGACACTCCGTTACCCGACTGGATGGTTCTTGACTGTGAGTCAAACAGCCGTTTTTTCCCCATCTCCAATATTTTTATAACTAAATATAAAAAATTGTTCGAATAAAATGAAATAGACACAGTTTTTTTTTAATGCCCCTATGATTTTTACATACTTTCTCCCGGGTTTGCTCGCAGCAGTGTCCTGGAGATTAATCTTCAATCCCTGGAGACTCCAGGTCAATCCTGGAGGATTGGCAACCCTACTTTCTCCTCAGTGCTCAGCTGACATCCAAGCTTTCCAGCAGGAGTCAGTCACAGGATAGTGAGCAGAAGCAGGAACCCTGGCTGACTTTTCCCCTCCCGAACCAGGGGGAACTGTAGTGCCCAGTTAATATCAGCTAACTTAGCACAGAATGGGGATTGAACCTGGAACCTTTTGGACTGTATGATTCAGTTAGGGTTGCCAACACTTCAGGACTGTCCTGGAGCCTCCAGGAATGAAAGATTAATCTCCTGGACATTGCTGCGAGCAAACCCAGGAGAAAAATCATACAGTCATGAAAAACATTCTGTATTTTATTTAATTTTCTTTGAACACTTCTGTTTATTAGTTTTAAAACTATAGGAAATGTGGGAAAAAAGGCTGTTTGACTGGCAGTGAGGTTGGAGGCAGGTGGTTGTGTGATGAAACCTCCAGGAATACGTCTAACTAATGTTGGCAACCCTCGATTCAGTGTGACCCCAGAGAGTGCCTTTATCTAAAAGGCCAGATACTGAATTTTTATTTGAAACAGGAGGAAGCTGAAGACAGTTACCAACTGTTTTACAGTGTGAGAATATATTAATGCTCATCCTTGTCTTCAGATCTTTCCATGGCCTCACCCCACCCTTATCTCTGCAACCTCCCCCTGCCTGACATCCCCCTCTTGAACCCTTCGATTCTCTGATTCTGGCCTGTTGTGCATCATCCCTCCCATCTCCTAACCACTGGTGGCGAAGCCTTCAACCATTTTGGGTTTACTCTCTGAAATTGCCTCTCTACATCCGTCTGGCTCTCCTCTTCTCTCCCCACTTTTAAAAACCTTCTCAAAACTAATCTTTGAAGTCTCCCCCCTAATTTATCCCCCCATGACTAGGCGTCCATTCCCTTATTGACTGCTGGTTATTTTTTTCTCTCTCTTCTCCCACCCCCCTTCCAAAATAGTGAAGTGACTTTGGGATGTTTTCTACATTAAAGGCACTATACAAATGCAAGTTGTTTGTATTCCTTGCATTTAGACATTGCTTTATTATATCAAAATGTTAAAGCATAACACACAATGAGTTACTTTTGAAGTGCAGCAACTGTTATGTGCCACAGAAGATAGCACAATATCAGAACCCGATTGGCCCGAGGACATTATATCATCACGTTACACCTCTGCATGCATTGAATATACATACACTTCTAGAAACTAGCAAGAGCAGGACACAGTCCTGGTGAAGTAGACGCACTGATCTGCAACCCCATCCTAAAACTTCAGTATGTCAAAGCGTACCTTGAAGCTATTAAACCTGCATTTCAAGTCATGCTGTGAAAAAGCTCTTTAACTGCCAGTCATCATCCTTTATCCATTATAGTAACCTTGAGCTGAAGGCGCTCCAAGTGTAGAACCAACTGCAAACAAAACCCATTCAATAAACTTCTGCAGCAGTGCCCTCGAGGCAGTGGCAAAGGTCAATAATGTCACTCTAGGGAGGAGAAAGAAGAACTGCTGGGATTTATTGTTTTGGGGTGGGGGGAGGGAGGGGGAAGGTGGAGCACTACCGGATTACAGCTACAGTTTGTTTTATTTTGACCTGAAACATTTTTTCTGTAACTGGTGTCTGCATCTTCAAAATGTGCATGTGCATAAAACATTCTCCCCTGGGAAAATTTAACCTGCGATAAACAACACAAGTGCATTATTCCCTCTTTCCGAGTGGGCGTTGACCCAGGCAAACTCAAGTCGTACTTGACGCCACACGGCCACCTTCTAAAAATGGTTTTCAATTCAAGGTCAGAGCTATGAGTGATAATACTCTGCTGAGGCTTTCTGTCGGTGGACCACTTTATTCATTTAAGCACAAAAGTACGAGCGAGCAGTGCTTTATGATAGACAGCTGTCACACGTACTTGCAAGGGGCTGCCATCCGGTGGTCAGAATTCACTTTAAAATACAGTCACCTAGGTGAAGCGCCAAGGTCCATAACGCAGCATAATGGTGACAAGATTGGGTGAGGGGGCCAAGTAAATCGAGAAGGAGTAACTGGATTACATCGAGTTTGGATCTTAAAAGCCTGTAAATTGCAGAAGGAAGGGAATACAAAGGGAACTGACCTCAAACTTTTTGATTAAAAAACACCATTCTGGCGTTGATCTGAAAAGTAGAGGCCTAAGTATTGGCAAAGAAATGCTGCTAAGCTTTTTTCAAATTTATGTCTTCCATAGCTTTTTTTAAAACCATACAGCAGTACAAAGACATCAAGGTGGCTCAGAATTTTCTGGGCTTAGGAACGAAGTACATATGGAAGTGTACGTGCGCACGTGAATGTGCACGTGTGTGAGGTCAACTGCGTAGCCAACAGTGATCACGCAATCATTGAAAAGCTTTCAGACTCAGTGTACAATAGTGCTAACCTTTTCCTTCCTCAGTAACGGCACTCTCGCCTCTGAGTCAGAAGGTTGTGGGTTCAAGTCCCATTCCAGAGATTTGAGCACAAAATCTAGGCTGACACTCCCAGCACGGTACTGAGTGGAGTGCTGCACTGTCAGAGGTGTCGTCTTTCAGGTGAGACATTAAACCGAGGCCCCTTTGGCCCTCTCAAGTGGATGTAAATGGTCCCATGGCACTATTTCGGAGAAGAGCAGGGGAGTTCTCCCCAGTGTCCTGGCCAATACTTAGCCTTCAACCTTCATCCTAAAACACAGATTATCTGGTCATTTATCTCATTGCTGTTTGTGGGAGCTTCCTGTGCACAAATTGGCTGCTGCATTTCCTACATTACAACAGTGACTACACTTCAAAAGTGCTTCATTGGCTGTAAAGCATTTTGGGACGTCCTGGGATCGTGAAAGACATGATATAAATGCAAGTTCTTTCTTTTTTCCTGCCTGTCTGCCAGCACCGGGGTCGTCACAGTGCATGTCGTACCTAGTTGAAAAGTTCACGTTGAGCAACAGCTGCAGACTCAAAGTAGGAAAGGGTTTAAAGCAATACAATGTACAGGCAGATACACTTGGAAAGTATTTGCCTTGAATGACTCAATGCTATTTCGGCTCCTTAGAAAAAAAAAGCCAGCTTTTACCATCCAAGTTAAAAGTGTTGGCATTTATAGTGGGAGCAGAGACTGCGAGTAATGGAACTGCACACTGTTCTGTTAAGGGTGTGGCATCGTGAAGGTAACATGGTAGATTTTCAAATACTGCCCGGGCATAAAACAGGTGATGCGGATCGGTTGCCTCAAAGAAACCGTCTGATATTCATTTCCATTTAAATCAATAATATATAATACTCCCTTGGTCTGTGCTGTGCTGAAATCAATGGGAATGTAAATTGAGTGGTGGAATGGGTGAGAAGGTGGCAGATGCAGTATAATGTGGGGAAATGTGAAATTATCCACTTTGGTAGGAAGAATAGAAAAGCAGAATATTTTTTAAAAGATGAGAGACTAAGAATGATGGTAGTCAGAGGGATTTGGATGTCCTTGTACGTGAATCGCAGAAAGTTAACATGCAGGTACAGCAAGCAATTTGGAAGGCAAATGGTATGTTAGCCTTTATTGCAAGAGGGTTGGAGTTTAAGAGTAAGGGGGAAGTTAAATTGGATAACTCCTGAAACCGAGCACAGGTGTTGCGGTGTGCGATTAACCAGCGCCTGGTCGTTGAGATGCAGGCAGCACGTAACACTCATGCTGCATAGTCATTTACCTGATATCTGCGAGCAGCCAGGCCTAGCTACGCTGTTGAGTGGCTGCTCACCAGCAGGGAGGCCCCGATATCGCGCGAGTGGCTAGCATCGCGTAAAGGCAGCCTGCGCCTCTTATTTGCAAAATATAGGATACAGATCTGCTCAGAGTCTGAACGGAGATCAGACATCACACACGTAAAATACAGATGCTGGTCCCGTCCCTATGTTTTCAAACTGTTGAGTTATGTTAAAACATTGAATAAAAGTTGCGCACTACTAAATCCCACATCCTCCAATCTGCATGCCAGACCTCACCAGTCTGCCGATCTGAGTTTGCATCAGGCCTGCGAGAGTGCATGCACCAAGGTTCTCTGCTGATGCACTAGAGGCCTTGGTGCAAGAGGTGGACAGAAGGAGGGGCATCCTATATCCGTAGGGGGGCAAGAAGCCCTCCAGACAAATGCTCAAGAGGCAGTGGGAGGCAGTCGGGGACAAAGTCAATGCCAGGTGCATAGCACCACGAACATGGATGCAGTGCAGGAAGAAGTTCAAAGCTTTGACACGAATGGTCAAGGTGAGAGAGGTCAACTGTCAAGTGGCATCTCCTGCCAATTGCACCACTAGCCGCATCCACTGCACACTCACTACACCCCCCCATCACACACCTACCAACAAACTCTTTCAATCAGATGCTTCCTCTCACCCTCACACATTACCACTGTTGCAAGCCGCACACTCACAACGCACAGGTCACACACACTGGCAGCTATTCAATCTTTGGAATTCTCTACCCCAGAGGGCTGTGGATGCTCAGTCGCTGAGTATATTCAAGACTGAGATCGATAGAATTTTGGACACCAAGGGAATCAAGGGATATGGGGATAGGGCGGGAAAATGGAGTTGAGGTAGAAGATCAGCCATGATCTTATTGAATGACGGAGCCGGCTCGAGGACCGTATAGCCTACTATTGCTCCTATTTGTTATGTTCTGTCGTGGGCAACATCAGTTTTACACCCGGGTAGTAAGCTAAAAATCTAGCCCCATGTGTCTTTCAGGATAGCTGATCTAATTTACAGACACTGGCACAATGATGCAAATGTCAGTGCAAAGCTGTCATGATATTGCCTCATTTCATTTGCTGCTATTAATATTTATTTTCCCCCTCCTCTACTGTGGGCACTGATTCATGATTGGATACAACCCCACTGGCACTGGATCCCTCTTGTCCAAGTGGTCATTCTTCATGTCTGCCTCCGGAAAGTGAGTGCCCGGCAGCTATTCAGCAAGGGGGGCATGACAGCCAAGCCCAACCCTATATTCACCTGACAATCAGACACGTGCACTTTCCGGCAGCAGTCAGACGCAAGAACCATGACTTATATTTCCCACCCTGGTCCAGGAGCACCAAGAACAATTGTTGCATTCCCCCTGCTACGCCGGTTGTGACCAATGAACACAGCACAGACCAGGGATTACATAGAATTACACAGAATTTACAGCACAGAAACAGGCCATTCGGCCCAACTGGTCTATGACGGTGTTTATGCTCCACACGAGCCTCCTCCCTCCCTACTTCATCTCACCCTATCAGCATACCCTTCAATCCCTTTCTCCCTCATGTACTTATCTAGCTTCCCCTTAAATGCATCAATGCTATTTGTCTCAACTCCTCCTTGTGGTAGCAAGTTCTACATTCTAACCAATCTCTGGGTAAAGAAGTTTCTCCTGAATTTCTTGTTGGATTTATTAGTGACTATCTTATATTTATGGCCCCTAGTTTTGGATTAAACCTGTGGTCTTCCTGAACTCTGTATTATGCTGAGCAGCATATTAACTCACAGAACCATCAGGAGAGCTTGAATTGTTTACATTTTGACTCCAGCCTCATGGGGCAATAAATATTTTCGGGACCATTAATGATCGATTAACAGATTTCCTACATGGAGGAAAGTATAGTTGGAATGTTTCAAGGATCTGCTAACACTTTGGATTGCTGACAATCGGAATTTCAGAGAGTTAAACCAATTGAGGAAATCTGAAATTTTGGATTAAAACTTGGGAGTCAAATCATTTCAATTACACCAGACTGTGGCAATGTATTGTGTTCTGACCATCTGTGAGTTTGCCAATGTGGAGTTACAGTGTAGCAATCTTCTTACAATCCAATTCGTTTTGGCCAAAACTTGGATTTCATTTTATTGCTGCTGTAAAATTGTTTACAAGTATTTCCTGTCACAAAAAGTCAAATAGTCCTGCACCCAGCAGCCTTGTCAATACGACGATAAAACTCAATTGGTCACGATGAATCACCACTGAATATCAACAGTAAATGGAGTCTGTCACAAAAATTAAAAAAAACTTCATTTAGAGAGCAAATAACTGTAAGCTTGAATTGTTCACAATTTTCTCCACCTTCTTGATTATTGTCACAATCAGCGATCTTATACCTTGTGTCATTCAAAAGTTGGTGTCTGATAAAATACCGAGATTTTTTCTGTGTCACTCAGAGGACAGCACTGATAACTATGCTAACTGAATGGAAAATACTTACACACTGGAAAAGTGGTGATGCAATTATCCCCAACCATTGGTTCCATTCTCAATTCATCACCCAAAAAATTAAGATGTTCGGCTAAGTTGCTTCAGGAAGATTTTTTTTTAAAGCTTATATGTACTGAGTAAGGAAGACAAGAGAGAGAGAGCGCGCGAGAGAGAGAGTCATGCACAGCCCAAGAGATACAGAGATGAGAGCAAATAAAAAGATTCACCTCCTCCTCACCTCCAGACAGATACTGTTGTTATAATTCATAGAAATTGTTATAATTCATAAAGCACAGAAGGTGGCCATTGAAAGAGCTATCCAATTAGTCCCATTCCCCTGCAATTTTTTCCCCTTCAAATATTTACCCAATTCCCTTTTGAAAGTTATTATTGAATCTGCTTCCTTTCAGGCAGTGCAATCTAAATCATAACAACTCACTGCGTAAAAAAATTTCTGCTCATCTTCCTTCTCGTTCTTTTGCCAATTACCTTAAATCTGTGACCCTCCTGCCAGTGGAAACAGTTTCTCCCTATTTACTCTATCAAAACCCCTCATAATTTTGAACATCTCTACTAAATCTTGCCTTAACCGTCCCTGCTCTAAGGAGAATAATCCCAGCTTCTCTAGTCTCGCCCCACAACTGAAGTCTCTCATCACTGGTACCATTCTAGTAAATTTCCTCTGCATCCCCTCCAAGACCTTGACATCTATCCTAAAGTGTGGGGCCCAGGATTGGACACGATGGCCCCGATATTACGGGGAAGCGGGAAGGGAGCGGTGGGAAGGTGTAATTTTTGGACTCTGTTTCCCAGCTGCAGCCAGCCAGATTGAGAGGCTCCAGGCCACAGCTGGGGACTGGAGAGGCGAAGAGGGGGGGAGAGATTGGGTTGGGGGGATATCTGGGGGTTGGGGCGGAGAGATTGGTCAGGGGCCGGAGAGATTGGGGGACTGGGGGGGGCTGTGGATAGATCATGGGTCGGACAAATCAGTCGGGGGTACGATCGCGGGGAGTGGGTAACAGGTTAGCTTGGGGGAGCTGGGGCAAGGCACTCCTGCTCCTCCTGGCCCACAAGCAGTGCTAGAAAGGCACTGACCTGCTGGATCCAGCTGTTCTCGCCTCCGTTCAGCTGCCGGGTCTCCTGAGCCCTGGGAAACCTGGCCTGCAGCCATTAAATTTACAGCTGAAACCTAAGGCACATAGCCTCATTAAAATATTTAAATGACGGACCTGCCTCCGGAGAGCAGGTTAGTCATCTGTCCCCCAACCTGCCTCCGTCAAAACTGGAAATGGGCGCATTGGAGGCGGGTTAGGATCGGGTTTCCCATTTTAAAAATGTTAATCTCCAAACCCCTCCCCCCCTTCTGTGGGGTTAAAGTTCCGCCCAATATTTCAGCTGAGGCCGAACCAGTGATTTATAAAGGTTTAGCATAACTTCCTTGCTTTTGTACTCTGTGCATCTACTTATGAAGCCAAGGATCCTTTCTTAACAGCCTTCTCAACTTGTCCTGTCACCTTCATAATACTTGTAAACGGTGCTGGTTAAACAGAGCTGCCCTACTCACATCTGAATCTGTCATAGTGGTGCCACATATTTCCAATGAAACGGAGTACAAATCTTTCCACTTTTGGGGGAGTCCAAAACTAGAGTTCATAAATACAAAATAGTTGCTAATAAATCCAAGAGGGAATTCAGGAGAAATTTCTTTACGCAGAGAGTGGTAAGAATGTGGAAGTCACCACCACAAGGAGTAGTTGAGGCATAGCATAGGTGCATTTAAGGGGAAGCTAGATAAGCACATGGGGGAGAAAGGAATAGAAGGGTATGCTGATCGGGTTAGATGAAGTACGAAGGGAGAAGGTTCATGTGGAGCATAAATGCTGGCATAGACCAATTGGGCTGAATGGCCTGTTTCTGTGCTGTAGTTTCGATGTAACATCTGTGCAACTTGGCACTCCACGTTTTGGAGGAATGTACAGCCCCCAGTGTGTGCAGACCACTTGACCTGATCGCAAGCTGCACACATTGAAACCTCGTGTGGAGCATAAACACTGGCATGGGCCTGTTGGGCTGAATGGCCTGTTTCTGTGCTGTACGTTCTATGTACATATTTACCGCTGTGAGCCTACCTCTTAAGTGGGAGTAGCGGGGTGCGGGTTGCTGGCAAGCTTCTACCACTGAGTATGCAGGTTAGTTTACAGGCCCAGCATGAAATTATGACGCACATCAGTTCTCCTTATCTACAGTAACTGAAGTAAAAGGAAAGGGAAGGTCTGCAGGTCTTATAGGAAGTAGCATTTTTTTTTTTTTTAGTGAATCAAGGTCCCTAGTGTAGTTAACATTCTCTAAATTGAGAACAATTTAAAGGAGTAAACTCCTTAAAGGGAGTGGTAAGTAGTTTTTCTTTCCTTTTTTTTCTCTTGACATTGTAGTTGTTCTTAAGCTAATTTAAGGGTTAAGTCATGGCAGGAGATCCCAGCGCCGTGTCATGTTCCTCTTGTGGGATGTGGGAATTCAGGGCTCCTTCCTGTATCCCTGATTCCTTCACCTGCGGGAAGTGTGTCCAGCTGCAGCTATTGTTTGACCGCTTGACGGCTCTGGAGCTGCGGATGGACTCACTTTGGAGCATCCGCGATGCTGAGAAAGTCGTGGATAGCACGTTCAGTGAGTTGGTCACACCGCAGATAAAAATTACTGAGGGAGATAGTGAATGGGTGACCAACAGACAGAGGAAGAGTAGGAAGGCAGTGCAGGGGTCCCCTGCGGTCATCTCCCTCCAAAACAGGTATACCGTTTTGGATACTGTTGGCGGAGATGGCTCACCAGGGGAAGGTGGCAGTGGCCAGGTTCATGGCACCGTGGCTGGCTCTGCTGCACAGGAGGGCAGGAAAAAGAGTGGCAGAGCTATAGTGATAGGGGACTCGATTGTAAGGGGAATAGACAGGCGTTTCTGCGGACGCAACCGAGACTCCAGGATGGTATGTTGCCTCCCTGGTGCAAGGGTCAAGGATGTCTCGGAGCGGCTGCAGGACATTCTGGAGGGGGAGGGTGAACAGCCAGTTGTCGTGGTGCATATAGGCACCAACGATATAGGTAAAAAACAGGATGAGGTCCTACAAGCTGAATTTAGGGAGTTAGGAGTTAAACTAAAGAGTAGGACCTCAAAGGTAGTAATCTCAGGATTGCTACCAGTGCCACGGGTTAGTCAGAGTAGGAATGACAGGATAGCTAAGATGAATACGTGGCTTGAGAGATGGTGCAAGCTGGAGGGATTCAAATTCCTGGGCCATTGGAACCGGTTCTGGGGGAGGTGGGACCAGTACAAATTGGACGGTCTGCATCTGGGCAGGACTGGAACCAATGTCCTAGGGGGAGTGTTTGCCAGTGCTGTTGGGGAGGGTTTAAACTAATGTGGCAGGGGGATGGGAACCGATGCAGGAAGTCAGTGGGAAATAAAGTGGTGACAGAAACAAAAGGCAGTAAGGGAGAGTGTACAGAACATGACCGGACAGATGGTCTGAGAAAGCAGGGCAAAGACCAAGGGAAGTCTAGATTAAACTGCATTTATTTCAATGCAAGAAGTCTGATGGGCAAGGCAGATGAACTCAGGGCATGGATGGGTACATGGGACTGGGATGTTATAGCTATTACTGAAACATGGCTAAGGGAGGGGCAGGACTGGCAGCTCAATGTTCCAGGGTACAGATGCTATAGGAAAGATAGAGCAGGAGGTAAGAGAGGAGGGGGAGTTGCGTTCTTGATTAGGGAGAACATCACGGCAGTAGTGAGAGGGGATATATCCGAGGGTTCGCCCACTGAGTCCATATGGGTAGAACTGAAAAATAAGAAGGGAGAGATCACTTTGATAGGATTGTACTACAGACCCCCAAATAGTCAACGGGAAATTGAGGAGCAAATATGTAAGGAGATTACAGACAGCTGCAAGAAAAATAGGGTGGTAATAGTAGGGGACTTTAACTTTCCCAACATTGACTGGGACAGCCATAGCATTAGGGGCTTGGATGGAGAGAAATTTGTTGAGTGTATTCAGGAGGAATTTCTCATTCAGTATGTGGATGGCCCGACTAGAGAGGGGGCAAAACTTGACCTCCTCTTGGGAAATAAGGAAGGGCAGGTGACAGAAGTGTTAGTGAGGGATCACTTTGGGACCAGTGATCATAATTCCATTAGTTTTAAGATAGCTATGGAGAAGGATAGGTCTGGCCCAAAAGTTAAAATTCTAAATTGGGGAAAGGCCAATTTTGATGGTATTCGACAGGAACTTTCAGAAGTTGATTGGGAGAGTCTGTTGGCAGGCAAAGGGACGTCTGGTAAGTGGGAGGCTTTCAAAAGTGTGTTAACCAGGGTTCAGGGTAAGCACATTCCTTATAAAGTGAAGGGCAAGGCTGGTAGAAGTAGGGAACCTTGGATGACTCGGGAGATTGAGGCACTAGTCAAAAATAAGAAGGAGGCATATGACATGCATAGGCAGCTGGGATCAAGTGGATCCCTTGAAGAGTATAGAGATTGCCGGAGTAGAGTTAAGAGAGAAATCAGGAGGGCAAAAAGGGGATATGAGATTGCTTTGGCAGATCAGGCAAAGGTGAATCCAAAGAGCTTCTACAAATACATAAAGGGCAAAAGGGTAACTAGGGAGAGAGTAGGGCCTCTTAAGGATCAACAAGGTCATCTATGTGCGGAACCACAAGAGATGGGTGAGATCCTGAATGAATATTTCACATCGGTATTTACGGTTGAGAAAGGCATGGATGTTAGGGAACTTGGGGAAATAAATAGTGATGTCTTGAGGAGTGTACATATTACAGAGAGGGAGGTGCTGGAAGTCTTAACGCGCATCAAGGTAGATAAATCTCCGGGACCTGATGAAATGTATCCCAGGACGTTATGGGAGGTTAGGGAGGAAATTGCGGGTCCCCTAGCAGAGATATTTGAATCATCCACCGCTACAGGTGAGGTGCCTGAAGATTGGAGGGTAGCAAATGTTGTCCCTTTGTTTAAGAAGGGCGGCAGGGAAAAGCCTGGGAACTACAGACCAGTGAGCCTGACATCTGTAGTGGGTAAGTTGTTAGAGGGTATTCTGAGGGACAGAATCTACAGGCATTTGGAGAGGCAGGGACTAATTAGGAACAGTCAGCATGGTTTTGTGAGAGGAAAATCATGTCTCACGAATTTGATTGAGTTTTTTGAAGGGGTAACCAAGAAGATAGATGAGGGCTGTGCAGTAGACGTGGTCTACATGGACTTCAGCAAAGCATTTGACAAGGTACCGCATGGTAGGTTGTTACATAAGGTTAAATCTCATGGGATCCAAGGTGAGGTAGCCAATTGGATACAAAATTGGCTTGACGACAGAAGACAGAGGGTGGTTGTCGAGGGTTGTTTTTCAAACTGGATGCCTGTGTCCAGCGGTGTGCCTCAGGGATCGGTGCTGGGTCCGCTGTTATTTGTTATTTATATTAATGATTTGGATGAGAATTTAGGAGGCATGGTTAGTAAGTTTGCAGATGACACCAAGATTGGTGGCATTGTGGACAGTGAAGAAGGTTATCTAGGATTGCAACGGGATCTTGATAAATTGGGCCAGTGGGCCGATGAATGGCAGATGGAGTTTAATTTAGATAAATGTGAGGTGATGCATTTTGGTAGATCGAATCGGGCCAGGACCTACTCCGTTAATGGTAGGGCGTTGGGGAGAGTTATAGAACAAAGAGATCTAGGAGTACAGATTCATAGCTCCTTGAAAGTGGAGTCACAGGTGGATAGGGTGGTGAAGAAGGCATTCAGCATGCTTGGTTTCATTGGTCAGAACATTGAATGCAGGAGTTGGGATGTCTTGTTGAAGTTGTACAGGGCATTGGTGAGGCCACACTTGGAGCACTGTGTACAGTTCTGGTCACCCTATTATAGAAAGGATATTATTAAACTAGAAAGAGTGCAGAAAAGATTTACTAGGATGCTACCGGGACTTGATGGTTTGACTTACAGGGAGAGGTTAGACAGACTGGGACTTTATTCCCTGGAGAGTAGGAGGTTAAGGGGTGATCTTATAGAAGTCTATAAAATAATGAGGGGCATAGATAAGGTCGATAGTCAAAATCTTTTCCCAAAGGTAGGGGAGTCTATAACGAGGGGGCACAGATTTAAGGTGAGAGGGGAGAGATACAAAAGGATCCAGAGGGGCAATTTTTTCACTCAAAGGGTGGTGATTGTCTGGAACGAGCTGCCAGAGGCAGTAGTAGAGGCGGGTACAATTTTGTCTTTTAAAAAGCATTTGGACAGTTACATGGGGAAGATGGGTATCGAGGGATATGGGCCAAGTGCAGGCAATTGGGACTAGCTTAGTGGTATAAACTGGGCGACATGGACATGTTGGGCCGAAGGGCCTGTTTCCATGTTGTAACTTCTATGATTCTATGATTCTATAAGGCACTGTTACCTCCTCATTGTACAATGCAAATCCTGCATCAGATCACAAAGGTCTGTGGGTGCAACTGGCCACCTTGCAGGGACACCGACTAGTATTACAGCAGTGAGTTCACCGTGACACCCGAGCAAATTTGGTGTCAAATTCATAGCATTGCGATGGAAAAAGATAAAGAGATAAAGAGACAGCGCTATGTGCATACACAATTGATAACTGAAGAAGCAGCATATTTTCCCAGAGTGTGGTTAGAATATGGAACTCACTACCACAAGGAGTAGTTGAGGCGAATTGCAGAGAGGCGTTTAAGGGGAAGCTAATTGAAAGCATGAAAGAGAAAGGAGTGGAATGATATGCTGATCGGGTTAGATGACGAGGGGTGGGAGGCGGCTCGTGTGGAGCATAAACACCGGCATGAACCAGTTGGGCCAAATGGCCTGTTTCTGTGCTGTAAATTCTATGTAGTTCTATGTAATTACTTATTAAAATTTCATGTGTTAAGACCTTGCAAATCTGAGCAATGACAAAGCCATGAGTGGGTTAACACAGATCTTCCTCGCGAGGCGAATAAAAACTACATACACACTGCCATTTCCTATAAAGTATTCTGTTCATACCGCAAGTACCACAAGGGCTATTAAGACACAGGCAGAGGAAGATCTTCGAATTGGAACAGACTTCTCATTTTAAAATTTTATAGGTTCTACAGCAAGGAACATCTTCTGTGCCAAGTAAGGGGATTCATCTTAACATTACACTGAATCTATCATATGGTTGGAGGTTTGTTAAATGCTCGTTGGGGGAATAAGGATACGAGGAAGGCACCTTACAGAAATAATTCCAGATCACTGACTCTATAGATGTTAATTCATTAGTGTAAGGGACCAATTTTATCGAAAGCCTTAGGTAAATACAGGACATCTTCTTGACCTTGTCTCCAAATGGGCGTGCATGATGTTTCTACGGTGACAAGGTGGTGCAAACGATTTGTTATTCAGCGGTATTATCTTTGGTATGGGACTCTACAGAGCAGACAGAGGCAGCCCGCGAACAATGAGTGGAAATAACCTCACCTTGCCACTGTTAGGTAAATTCATTCTTATCAGAGTTTTGTTTTTTTGGGGGAGGGGTGAAGAATAATTTTAGTACTCAGCTCCTCAAATAGATAGAATAGAGCTTTTACCAGGGCTAGGAAAAAAACTTATTACAAGAGATTGTAACAAGGGTTTAGGATGAAGATGATACTTAGTGATTATATAGTATTTATACAAGTGTGCCCAGCAACACAGAGAAGAAAGACCTGCATTTATATAGCACCTTTCACAACTTCAGGACGTCCCAAAATAAAGTACTTTTGAAGTGTGGTCACTGCTGTAATGTAGGAAACAAGGCAGCCAATTTGTGCACAGCAAGGTCCCACAAACAACTATGTGATAATGACCAGATCATCTGTTTTAGCGATGTTGGTTGAGGGATAAATGTTGACCAGGACACCGGGAGAACTCCCCTGCTCTTCTTCAAAATAGTGCCACGGGATCTTTCACGTCCACCTGAGGGGGCAGACGGGGCCTCGGTTTAACGTCCCATCTGAAAGACGACACCTCAGGCAGTGTCAGCCTAGATTTTGTGCTCAAGTCTCTGGAATGGGATTTGAACACAACTTTCTGACTCAGAAGCGAGAGTGCTACCAACTGAGCCACAACTGACGCTGAGCTTGTTATTTGCAGTCATGACTAAGGATTGTAGAAATATTGTGGTACATTGTGTATATTACTTAAGTGAAAGTGCAGAGAAATGCAAGTACTTTCAGATTTATTGCCAAACATAATTTAAATTAGTGCCCTTATGCCAACACAGAGTACTTACGCCAATAACACCGAGCAGAACCAGGCAAAATCTGGTCCAACCCATGCTGTTTCAAGGATGCATTGCTAAGATTGTTTGAGGCCTCGAGAAACACAGTATGACACAAGTTCATTGCACAGTGAAGGTCCACTATAGGCGCTGTACATGAATCAGAGTTAGCCTACGGCATTTGCAGCTGCAGCATATTGGTTTACGAACATGGTTGGATGGAGGTTTGCACCTGCAAATTCCCACACGGTGGGGGTAATTTTAACTTTGGGGCGACAGTGTCAAATGTGCGATATTGAATCGGCTGCCCATCATAGGCCCTTGATTTTGCCTTCTGTTGGCTTCAAAGGAAAGGATAATCGGGCAAGGTGAATCAGGAGCGGTTAATTCGATAGCGCACGTTTTGCACCATCGCCCAAAGTTAAAAGTGAGTTGCTGATCTTTGCTGGGCAGTTACAGGGAGATAAGTGGAAGCAAGAAACAAAACAAACATAATATTTTCTACCTTTAATTGTCTATTTGTTCTGCCATGGAACCACTCCAGTGACATACATTATGGGGGAAGCTCACGTGTCCTAGGAGAGTGTAGTGAAGCATTCCTGACTGTTCCTGCTTCCATTTGTCCACCAATACAACTTATTTACCCAAATGGGATAAGCACACCTTGTGAGAAGAATGGTAAGGAAAAATACATGCAGCACAGCAAAACCTTTCTTTACCAGCCCCAACACATCATAACTGGATCACCTTCACTTTAAAATAGGAATCATATTAATAATTACTTTGCTTTTAATTACAGGGTCTCTCCCAAGTGACTGAAATTGATTTAATCCCTCCTCAGGATTTCGCCTTGATTATTGTTCTGTGACTAGCGTCGATTATAAATTGATAGCTGGCGTGCACGCGCGCCCCAAGTCAAAGGTGGCCCAGGATCGAATCAGAGGCTGAGGTTCTGGACAGAGACCAACAAGGAACTTGCACCGAGACGTACTCACCGTTCTCAAACCTTAAGACTAAATGCTTGCCACCTTCAGGCCAACCACATAGTGTTTAATAATCTATATCTAACCACTCATTGAATGACAAGAACGTAACTTCCCCATCCCCCCCCTTCAAATACCCGCAATGCAGCTGGTTAACCTATCCAGCATTTTTGACCAAATCGTTTTGCCTTCTGATTGGACCCAAAAACTGTTTCACCAAATTACACTGGAGAATTTATAAATATATATATTGTAGAAACATTTATATAAGGATTATTTTAATATTACTTTGATATATAAATATAATTTTAACATGGTTTTGCAACATGTTTTAAATACACAGACTGAACATCCTGTTTTATAATAACACCCAAAATAATCTAGTGGGCACTATATATTATTATTGCTAAGGTTTTACTGCTTGGTGTGATTTAAGATGCACGTATCAGAGATATGTGTTGATACTTGAAAATTATGGACATTTTACAGTTACGAACAATCTTCTCAGTCCCAAGGTATCCAGATAACAGAGTTCCGACTGTATAACCATTTTCAAATCAATAATATTTCAGCCCATAATAATTATTTCTACATTTTTTTTGTGAGTGGAAAAAATTCCATTCAAACATTGCGTAAATTGCTTGAAGCAGCAACCCAGAGCTATGAAGCAAGCTTGTATATTATGGAGGGAGGGAGAGGAATATTCCTCTGGGACACGGGGTGTGGGGAAGAGATAGGAAAGAGAGAGAGAAATAAAACAGACTACACTTTGGATACTCATAAAATGTGAGAAATTACATACAATATTGCTTATAATAAAAAAAAATCCTTTAGTGACCTTTAAACTGAATGGTGCATTCCTGTTTAAGCAAAAGCCACCAGCTGGATCCTTTTTAAATTTGACACACAAGGCTCGGTCACCTAGTAAACAGTCAGGAAGTGTTGCGCACCATGTCCGAACACATGGCAAAGGTTCTGTTTGACCTTTGGTTCCAACGTTTTTTTCTCTCGCTCCTCTATCCCCACCATTCTACCGCTGAACAATTGCTCTTTGTGGCGTGAATGTGTAGGATTAGAGGTCATGCTGTGCTCCTATGGCAATGGAAGCAGAACCTTAACCCCAATGGTGCCATTTTTCTGCTCCACGTTTAAAGACATGACATGCAGTTAGACTTTTTTTTGTCTCCTCGGAGAGTTCTGTCTCCCACACCACATTTTTAATCTGTTATAAAAAACAAATCAGTTTAATTACAAAGACCATTGTAATTTAGCTGCGGTGTGAGGCACAAGACAAATTTGGTATTGTTGAGGGGTTAACATCCACTGTGTTCCTCCTGAAGCATTTTAAGTACAAATAAAGTAAGTATATTTGCTCCTTTCTTGCTGAGCTCTTAACTGGGCTTCCAGTTAGCAACTGCACTGTACAACTCACAGCACTGCAGTCTTTTCTCCCTTCCTCTTCTGACGACACTGACTCATGGCTAGGTTCGGTTCCACAGATGTTTGTCACGTCCAATACCTTACACGAGAGGCCGCTCTTCATGATTCAGCCTAGACAGTAAGGTGTGAGCTATGGCTCAGTGGGTAGTACTCTTGCCTCTGAGTCAGGGGGTTGTGAGTTCAAGTCCCACTCCAGTGACTTGAGCAGAAAATCTAGGCTAACACTCCAATGTAGTACTGAGGGAGTGCTTCACTGTCAGAGGTGCTGACTCTTGGATGAGATGTTAAAGCGAGACTGTCCTCTCAAGTGGGCGTAAAAGATCTCATGGCACTATTTTGATGATAAGCCGGGGAGTGCTCCCAACACCTAAAAACAGATTATCTAGTCATTACCATATTGCTGTGCACAAATTAGCCACCACATTTCCTACATTACAACAGTGATTACACTTCAAAAGTACTTCATGGTTATAAAGCATTTCGGGACATCCTGAGGTTGTGAAAGGTGCTATATAAATGCAAGTCTTTCTTTCTTTCTGAGTGATGGCATGCTTCTTGACCCTGAGGGTGTTTCAGCAGAAACCGATCCTGTCCTCACCCAATGTCCATGCCTGATGGATAGCAATCGGTAACTTGCTTTGCTGCAGATATATCTTAAATGTGCAAGGTATGAATGTGCAAAAATGCACATAAAGCCTGCAGCAAAAGCTTTACCCACACAGGGCAAGATCACAGCATCAGACTACAGCTTTGGTATCGTCTGATCAATCCAATTTCTCTCGCTTTCTCATGGTTACAGTTGCTGCAATTAAGGTCAAACACCATGGAACACTTCCACCACCAGTGGCTTGGCTTAGAACAGAAAGAACTCATTTCCTATTGAGGGACTGAGATGGTTGTCCGAATGTCTAATTACAGAATGTCGTGAGTTCAGGGATGTGAAGTCAGCATTGGAAAAGAGGCATTATCTTCCCACTGAGGAGGGGGGGGGGAAGAGATGTAGTAGTTATGGTGACAGCTGAAAAAAAGCTAGATCGGCTGTCAATATCTCCAACAACATCCAATGTGGCATTGGCCTGGGAGCCCATCACAAGCTCCTCAACAGTATTCTGTTAGGAGCATAATAATGTATAAACTTATAAAATATGATTACACAACAACGCAATCTAGCCAGATATTCAACCATCCAGTGGGCAGTTGACATTTGATTCAGATACAACAGGAAAGATCCAAGATTTTTCCCGTTGAGTTCTGACGAAGGGTCATCGACTTGAAACATTAACCCCACTTTCCTCTCTCCACAGATGCTGCCTGACCTGCTGAGTGTTTCCAGCATTTTCTATTTTTATTAAGGATCCAAGTTCCCCAAACTGGACAGCGCATCCACATGCAACACTGGTGTTCCGACACTAGACGTCACTGGCACATTTGGTAAATATTACACCATATGGTTTTTAAAAGCATGTTAGAGACATCTGAGGACAGATCACCATTACTGTGTTTTCAACTCAACACCTGAAGATTGGACACAGCAGTTTGAATGGATTTACAATTTTAGAATCACACGTTTTACTGCAGATTTGACCATTTAAACTCTTTATAAACAATCTATACATATGAAGAGAAGGACGAGGAAGGGCCACCAGGACTCACCTGATCTCGTAGATGGTATAAACTGGTAATGCTAACTCTTCAGAAAGGAAAAATCTAGGAAAACAAAATGGCATGGCCAATCTAACAGACAAGTTCTCATTGAACCTGCTATGTTGGAAAGTGCCACCTGAATTATTTATTTGCTTTGGGAGTTGGCAATATCGCTTGAGCAGCTATGCTACCATCCAAGCCAAAAATGCACTAAAGCTTGATTTTTTAAAAATTGTTTCCTCCAATCTTTCCTGCCACTAGGTATGGTCCACTATTAGGCAAATAGGGCAGGGAGGCAGGGCTAAAGAATAACAGCAATTAATTGCTACACACCCGTGATGAACCAGCAGGAGGTGCAATACAACTAAAGCAAGACCTGAGACAGATGATGTCAGATCCAGGAGCCCGCCTCACCCACACCAACAACTTGCATTTACATAGCGCCTTTAATGTAGTAAAACATCCCAAGGCGCTTCACAGGAGCGTTATCAGACAAAATTTGACACCGAGCCACATAAGGAGATATAATGACAGGTGACCAAAAGCTTGGTCAAAGAGGTAGGTTTTAAGGAACGTCTTAAAGGAGGAGAGAGAGGTAGAGAGGCAGAGAGGGAATTCCAGAGCTTAGGGTCTGGGCAGCTGAAGGCACGGCCCCCAATGGCGGAGCGATTAAAATCGGGGATGCACAAGAAGCAAGAATTGGAGGAGCGCAGAGATCGCGGCGGGTTGTAGGGCTGGAGGAGGTTAGAGCGATAGGGAAGGGCGAGGCCATGACGGGATTTGAAAACAAGGATGAGAATTTTAAAATCGAGGTGTTCCCGGACCGGGAGCCAATGTAGGTCAATGAGCACAGGGGTGATGGGTGAACGGGTCTTGGTGTGAGTTAGGATACGGGCAGCAGAGTTTCGTATATGTTCAAGTTTATGGCGGGTGGAAGATGGGAAGCTAGCCAGGAGAGCACCAAATAACATTGTTGATGGAATTTCCTACCATCTGCAGGCACACCATCTAGTGGACAGAACTCAAATCACCTGATCGATACTCCTTTAAGATGCAACTGGTCTCCTGTGCTGCCCACAGTGAACTTTGTTTTTAAGGAATCACGAGGAACAAATGTCGAAAAAAATCTAAACAACTTATAAACAATGTACCTAATGTCAGAAATCTCTACACACCTGAGCAAATCATCAAAAAAAATGGGCAATTTTTCTGAGACAGAGGAGTGAGTCTCACTCATTTGGGTATAAAAATGTAGCCCACTTTGCTATATCTTGGCCTGAAAAATATCCAGCACTCCATACGTTTAGATAAAGAGAATCCATGAATGCTGGAAATCTGAAATAAAAACAGATGACAGCAGAAATGGACAGCAGTACGAACAGCGACTCAGAAAGGAAGCTTTTGTGTTGAAACAGGTTTGCAATCAGTGTCACTCTTTTTTGATGGTTTGATATAAATTTCACTCCTCACTGTTGCATGTCGACAGTTCTCCCAGTGTAGAGTATGGAGTGTGGGGTGGGTCTGACTCAGACTTGTGTATAGGCTCAGTAGCACTTCAGACAATGCACCTTGAACACCCTGGAGCAGCGCAACTTAGATCATGTCTGGTTTTTTTGAGAAGTAATTGATGGAAATTATAGGTATGCTGGCCTACAGGTTTTATTTTTAAACTAAAAGAAGTAAACATTTGTAGAGAAAAAAAAACAGCAGACTGACTTGAAGGCTTTTAAGAGTTCTTTGTAAGATGGCTTGTTTTTTCTAATTGAACATTATTAATATTAAGCATTCCCTCTCTTTTCTCAAAGTGCCTTATGCAAAGATATAATTTGATGAGAAATATATTGCCCACCATCCAGGAATCTGTGCAAGGGTCATTATGTTGATCATAACTTCAGACGTGAAACGTCTAATTTCAGTAGCTGATGCGTTTTAAATGAATTGCTGAATAAAAGGAACTGAACAAGCTTACTTTAATCACATCTGTCTGGTGGGTAGATTGCAGTTTTGCAGCCTGTGTGATAAACAGTGCTAACTAACCATGGCTGCTGAAATGAAAACTGTCTGGCATTTTTCTCTCCTAAATGACAGCTTCGCAATGGCACTTTAATGGCAGTCAAAAAATATTTAGCCAAGAAAAAAAATTACACAGCTCTCTAGACAAATTGATTTCTGGTGCAAACAGCGACATTTTTTTAAAAAAAGGGGACAGAAAATAAAACGGATTCCACGCAAGAAGCCGTGCACCTTAACTTGTCGATATGGTTGTTGTCACAAAATACTTCCAGATGAGGAAGGTCATTTGGCCCATCTTCATTCATGGTGTTGAACGGTTACTTTGCATCATTTTTAACTAATGAAAATGATGCTGAGTTGCCAATGGCGCTAGATAGAAGTGTTAGCAAAATTCATTCTGTGCAGAAATGGTCCTGATTAGGACCAGGGCACTTAACACAGATCGGGCTGCTGGCTCTGATGGTATTCGCCCTAGAATACTAAGAGAACTGGCCGTGGGTGGTGGGGGGGGGGGGGGTGTGTGCAATCCGCTGACTCATATATTTAACAGCTCGTTGAATTGTTCACATGGAATGGAGAGAGGACTATGTGGTGCCTATATTTAAGAAGGTTGATACATCAGCACCTGAGAATTATAGGCCAGTTAGTTTGTCTTCAAATTGGGCAGGGCTCCAACTCCTGTTTGCTGTCAGTATGTCTCAGATGGAAAATACCTATGCATGGGACAGGATTGGACTCCGCTGCGATTCATCCACAGCCAGGTAACTTGTGATGACTCACACACTGCCTTGGATCGTACATGAAGAAAGGCGACTTTGGTAAGGCACTAGAGGGCTACTTTGACCTGTGGAACCACATACTTCAGCATCAATCACTGGGTTAGGAGAGGAGGGAGGAGAAAAAGGAAAAAGTCAAGACTGGACAGGGTTGAGATGCAGGACAATTAAGGAAATTCAAGGGCAATCCTGGAATTTCAGGGACAATTGGGACCTGTGGTGACACTTCTTGATCATATAGTTCCTTTTTAAACAGTAAAGATGTCAGCAACAACAACTTGCATTTATAAAGCGCCTTTAACGTAGTAAAATGTCCCAAGGCATGTCACAGGAACGTTATCAGACATAATTTGACATGGAGCCACATAACGATATATTAGGACAAGTGACCAAAAGCTTTTAAGGAGCGTCTTCAAGGAGGAGGAGAGCACGGTAGAGGGGTTTAGGGAGGGAATACGTTAGCTTGGGGCCTAGACGGCTGAAAGCATGGCGGCCTATGTTTGGAAACGTCAGAATTTTTATCCAACATCTGTGTTCTTGTTGTGTTGCGGTATCAGTGTACACTTGGTCTCTTGATCCAGTAAATCATAGCTGCCACTACTGCCCTCCAGCACGGTGGTTTTACCCATAGCTGCCTTGGCCACTGTGCAAGTACCAGTTGAAGGAAAGTTCAAAATGAACTCATTTATTATGTTCGCATATGACTTGCTTCTTTTTTTGCTCAGCGCATTTTTGCCGTCAGGTTTTCTTCAATTCGTGTCTGCAAGGTAGGCACTGCAAACATGAGCGTCTGCGGGAGAGAGCGCCAGCTACCAGAGGGCAGAAGCAATAGAACTGGCTTTTTAAAGTATTTTTATATATTGGGTTTTGAGTATGTGCTGCATAGTTGTTTGCTTCACTTGTCTCTGAATTGGTCTGGGGTGGAGACCTAGGGTTGAGGTAGACTTGGGCCAATGTGCAGGTACCCATCACCCCTGTGCTCGCTGACCTACATTGACTCCTGGTCCAGCAAGGCCTCGATTTTAAAATTCTCATCCGTGTTTTCAAATCCCTCCCTGGCCTCGCCCCTCCCTATCTCTGTAACCTCCTCCATCCCTACAACTTTCCGAGATCTCTGCGCTCCTCCAATTCTGGCCTCTTGCTCATTCCCGTGCCTTCAACTGCCAAAGCCCTAAGCTTTGGAATTCCCTCCTAAACCTCTCCACCTCCTTTAAGACGCTCCCTAAAACCTACCTCTTCGACCAAGCTTTTGGTCATCTGTCCTAATATCTCCTTATGTGGCTCAGTGTCAAATTTTGTTTGATTAATCGCTCCTGTGAAGCGCCTTGGGACGTTTCTCTAAATTAAAGGCGCTATATAAATGCAAGCTGTTGTTATTATGGAATTTACAAAACAAACGCTGGACTTGTCTTAATTTCTACATTAATCTAACATATTTTTGCTTGCTAAATAAGGTTCATCTAATTGGTATTGCTTTTAGAAAATGCAGCAGGGAATAGGAACCACCTCATCTTCTGCATATGGCATAATTGTGTAAAATGTATTGTTGTACAGTTAATAACAATAGCATTGTGGAGCACCTAAAGCTGCTCTCACGTGAATGGAGCTAAGCATTTTCCACAAAGTAAACTTGAACCTGAAGCCAGCTTGCTATCAAAATGTTTTCTCTTTTGCTACCTGCTTCTACATAACGTGAAACCTACGCTCTAGGAGGACGTAATTTTAGCAGCGAAACGAAGAAACAGATGCTTGCTAATAGCATGTGAGCTCTACCAGTGCAGTCCTGTCATCAGCGGTATGGTCTCAATCAACAAGCATCTGTTTCCCATTTAATTCCCTAAGAAAAAAAAATTACCTGCAGAAAACATCTTTCATAGTTGCTGTTGACAGCCATTGATATAAAGTGGGATTCCACTGTTATTCCTGCTATTACTTTGCACTGGATAAACATCCAAGTAGACAAAATAGAGGATATTCATCAGGAACCAATTGGATACAATCCAATAGACAAAAATGGCTGACTAACGTGGACATGTTCTTAGACAAACAGAGCGAGAATAGACCATCAGGTCCCTCAATGCTCACCTGATCCTCTAGATGGCAACCCCTTGTGCCAACCTCTCTGACCGTTGGGAATACCTATTTCTGCAGGAGGCAAAAAAAAAGAATGCAAATTCTGTTCCGCCCATTGAACGAATATCATAGGCAACGAGATCCCAGGTATGCTTAGTGCGTGCAATTTTCTACATACCGTGGAAGAAAGGCAAACAGCAGCTTTCAGTTTTGGAATGTGCAGTGTCGTCTTGGGACACCCAGAAGAATGAGAATAGTTCTGTGAAAGCTTGCTCAGCACCAACATTCTCAACTATTGAACACTGCAACCCACATTATGAAAGCATTATGGGATGTTATCTGTAAATATAAGGCATAAATAACAGGAAATGTTTATTTACAAATAAATAAACCAGCTCCTGCTCAATGATGCACATGCAATTGATGCTTGTAAGTGACGTTAGTGGTGATGCAAGTGGTCTATTTTCCATAGACTACCATCCCTCTAATTCTGTATTTTATTTAGAATGTGGAACTTGCTACCACATGGAGAGGTTGAGGCGAATAGCATAGACGCATTTCAGGGGGAAGCTAGATAAGTACATGAGGGAGAAAGGAATAGAAGGATATGCTAATAGGGTGAGATGAAGTAGGGTGTGAGGAGGCTCGTGTGGAGCATAAACACCGGCATAGACTAGTTGGGCCAATGGCCTTTTTCTGTGCTGTAATTTCTATGTAATATTAAAGAAATATAGGACAGAAAGGATAAATAGATGCGGACTGAGCCTAAACTCTAATCCACCTTGTCTCTTTTCAGATGCTGATTGGATCTTTTCTTTATTGGCTCTTGAGATGTGGGTGATGCTGGCATTGCAACATTTTTATTCCTTGTCCCTAGTTGGTGGTGGACCTCCATGTTGGACCTCTGCAGTCCTTCTGCTGATGGTGCTTCCATGATGGCTGTAGGTAGGCAAATCAAGGGTTTTGACCCAGCAACGATGAAGGAATAGCAGCACATGTCCAAGTCAACATAGTGTGTGGTTTGGTGGGCAATTTGGAGATGACAGTGTTTTCATGAACTTGCCGTGTATTTCCAGCATTTTGTTTTTCTTCCACGATAAAAAGGATTGTTATATAGGTTTGATAATAAATCAAACCAATTTGTTGTCCTTCTTCCAAACAAACTTGCCATTAAGATGTGAAGCGAGACATCTTGGGAGTCAGCTGTGTCAGCCGTGGCTCAGTTGGTAGCACTCTGAGTCAGAAGGTCGTGGGTTTAAGTCCCACTCCAGAGATTTGAGCACAAAATCTAGACTGACACTCCACTGCAGTGCCGAGGGAGTGCTGAACTGTCGGAGGTGACTTCTATCGGATGAGATATTAAACCAAGGCCCCGTCTGCCCTCTAAGGTGGACGTAAAAGATCCCACGGCACTATTTTGAAGAGTAGGGGAGTTCTCCCCAGGGTCCTGGGCAATATTTATTCCTCAACTAACATCACTGAAACAGATTATCTGGTCATTATCATCTTGATGTTTGTGGGACTTTGCAGTGCGCAAATTGGCTGCCTCGTTTCCTACATTACAACAGTGACTACACGTCAAAGGTACTTAATTGACTGTAAAGCACTGAGGTCATGAAAGGCACTATATAAATGAAAGTCTTTCTAATCCTGCTGGCAGAATCATAGATCCACATTTTTAGCAGAACATGACTCCACCATGTATCTCACTTCATGTCTCAAAGGTAGATTTGCTTGAAAAGACAAACAGATTGACATAAAACCATTTTGAAACCTGGTACTTGACCTTGTTATGCTATAGAATGCGCTTGTAGGCTGCTGTGCTCATATAGTGCAAAAGCACCATTAGATATCAACACCTACTGCATGAATAATTAACAATGGATGGCTGTAGTTTATCAGGTTAACTGGAGGACGAGACTGCAGGTTGGGTGGGTTACATTAGCCCTTGATCCGACATTTTCCCAGTAAAGCACAGACCAAGTCCACCACTACGACTGTTCAATAAGTGGTCCAGTCTCACACATTTCTCCAGGGTCCTTTCAGAAGACTCTGCCAGCTATGGTGGAATGCTCCATGACACGGGTTGCAGGGGGTCGAGACTCCACCAATGTAATAACAGCATCTTACCTGAGAGGCCCTGTTACATTTGAAAACACAGTGATTATGGGGGCAATTTTAAACCCCAAGAACGGGTGGGTTGGGGCGGGTGGGAGTTGAAAATTGTTTCTTTGGGTCGCAATCGCAAAACTTTTGGACTTTGCATTCCCAGTGGGAAGCCTGTACTTTTGCGCGCCAACGTTGAATAAAATAAAGCCGGGTTGCGGTCGCGACCCAAAAAACAACTATTTTCAACTTCCACCCGCCCCCAACCCACCCATTCTTGGGGTTTCAAATCACCCCCTATGTGTGGGAATAGCAGATTACTGCGTCCTACTGGCATTCTTAGTTTGCCAGCATTCCTTAGATAAACACGAGGGAGAAAGGAATAGAGGGATATGCTGATAGGGTTAGATGAAGAGGGGTGGGAGGAGACCCGTGTGGAGCATAAACACCAGCATGGACCAGTTGGGCTGAATGGCCTGTTTCTGTGCTGCAAATTCTATGTAATTCTATGTAATAAATCACATCACTGCTCACAGTTCCAAGATGCGCATCATGCCACCACCACACAGGATTAACACTTAATACTTAGAGCTAGGTTAGCT
This sequence comes from Heptranchias perlo, assembly GCF_035084215.1. Classification (NCBI taxonomy): domain Eukaryota; kingdom Metazoa; phylum Chordata; class Chondrichthyes; order Hexanchiformes; family Hexanchidae; genus Heptranchias; species Heptranchias perlo. The sequence continues at coordinate 55,949,123 of NC_090340.1, read as the reverse complement.
GACTGAACAACATCACAGCTCATAACTGTATCAGCTGTAAAGCTTGCTGTGCTTCCGTATTGGCCCAGCTGACAAACAATACAGCAACTCGATGCTGTTGCACGCCACAGAATCACTCATTTTAAATTTCATGTTTCATTGAGGTAGGAGAATGTGTTGTATTTTAATTGATATCACAGAATCTAGACTCTGAGCAGGGACAAATATTTCACACAGGCTAGCTAGATTCCTTGTAGTCAGTGGGGGCCCCTTGAAATTCATCAATTAATTTTATTGCGTTTTACATTGATTTTAGGGGGAAACTGATAAATTTCACAGCATCCCCTTGAGCTGGTGAAACATCGCAGGCTCTGCACAGCCCTCCGTTTGGTGCAAAACGTACAGCTCTAATTGTAAGCCGCAACAGTGTGTAAATTGCTTATCTATTATTTTGGTTACCATTTTAAAAGTTGCACTGCAAAGAGAACCACTGCCACATCTTTTTTTTTTAATTGAGAAACAGAACACCAGCAGGGTAGAAAAGAACGGGAGCAAAATACTGCGGATGCTGGAAATCTGGAATAAAAAGAAAAAATGCTGATAAACACACCGCAGGTCAGGCAGCATCTGTGGAGAGAGGAACAGAGTTAACGTTTCAGGTCGATTAAACATTCTGATGATAACTCTGTTTCTCTCTCCACAGATGCTGCCTGACCTGCTTATCAGCATTTTCTCTTTTTATTTTTGAAAAGAAGAGGTGCTAATTGGGAAGTAAAAAATAATTATATTGAGATACATATAAGGGTGGATTTTATCCACTGGAAAACCGCCGTTTTTGATTTTAATGGGTGCTCTGGACAGGTGGCTCAGCCACCCACCTAAAGCCAGCGGGGTCCTAATTCACATATGCTAATCGGGGTCTAATGATGCTATCTGGCCCTGACCGCTATTTTAACTTCGGCCGAAGCGGGGAAGCCACCGGGGCTTTCCCACCAGATGAAGACCAGTGTGAAGAGAAATGGGAAGCTGAAGAGGCCCCCCAACCAGGTAAGGTTTTTAAACTTTCTTTGTGGGGTCAAGAGGAGCAGGAGTGTTAAGAAACTTAGGTGAAGAGTCAAGGCCCATTGTTCAGGAAACCATCAAATTTGAAAAGGTGAGGTAAATTAAGGAGTAGTTAAACAACATTGAAGACTGAGATTTAAAAGCCTATAGATTATTGGAGGTAGGGCAATATTGGAGGCAGGTAAGACTGAAGGATGCAAGGAGTTCCACAGCTGAGGTCCTGGATAAGAATGAGTTCGAGTCAGAGATGATACTTCAACAGTGAGGACATGGGTGGGATGGGAACAGCAAGTAGGATGATGTATTTGGAGCTGAAGGGTTACAGAGGACATCGAAGTGCCCTGAAGGTACAGATTCTATAATATAATTTACAATCATATACAAAGACAACTAGTTTCTGATTGCAACATTTGCTTCTCTTCAGTGGTTCCTCAAAGCCACCTTCCTAAGTTAGCCCCAAGATTATTCCTTTCCTTCAAGCTTGCCACCATGTTCTCTCCTGCAAATCCCTAAATACCCCTCTCCAAGGCTATGAACTGTTTGCCACTCCCGCACTCTCACCTCAGGAGCCCCCAAGGATCCATCCTTGGCTCCCTCCCATTCCTCATCTACATGTTGACCCTTGGTGGAATCATTTACAGACATGTGGCCAGCTTCTGCATACACACTGACATACCACTCCCATCACTTCTGTCGACCCCTCCATCACCTCTGTGCCATCAGACTGCTTACCTAACATTCAATTTTGGATGAGATGCAATTTCCTCCAGCTAAACATTGGGAGTATTGAAGCCATTGTCCTCGCTCCCCGCCACAAACTCCATCCCCCCCTCCCAGCCACCGTCTCAGGTTGAACCACTGTTCACTAGAATCATAGAAAGGTTACAGCACAGAAGGCGGCCATTCGGCCCACTGAGTCCGCGCCGGCTCTATGCATGAGCAATCCAGCTAGCCCCACTCCCCTGCTCTGTCTCCATAGCCCTGCACATTTTTTTGTTCCAAGTACTTATCCAGTTCCCTTTTGAAGGCCATGATTGAATCTGCCTCCACCACCCCCTCGGGTACTGCATTCCAGATCCCAACCACTCGTGTAAAAAAGTTTTTCCTCATGTCACCTTTGATTCTTTTGCCAATCACTTTAAATTTATGTCCTCTGGTTCTTGAACCTTCTGCCAATGGGAACAGTTTCTCTCTATCTACTCTGTCTAGACCCTTCATGATTTTGAATACCTCTATCAAATGTCCTCTCCACCTTCTCTGTTCCAAGGAGAATACCGGCTTCTCCAGTCGATCCATACAATTTAAGTCCCTCATCCCTGGAATCATTCTAGTAAATCTCCTCTGCACCCGCTCTAAGGCCATCACATCCTTCCTAAAGTGCAGTGCCCAGAACTGGACACAACATTCCAGTTGTGGCCAAACCAGTGTTTCATAAAGGTTCATCATGACTTCCTTGCTTTTGTACTCAATGCCTCTATTTATAAAGCCCAGGACCCCATATGCTTTTTTAACCGCTTTCTCAACCTGCCCTGCCACCGTCAACGATTTGTGCACATATACCCCCAGATCCCTCTGTTCCTCTACCCCTTTTAGAATTGTGCCCTCTAGTTTATATTGCCTCTCCTCATTTTTCCTACCAAAATGCATCACCTCGCATTTTGCCGCGTTAAACTTCATCTGCCACGTGTCCGCCCATGCCACCAGTGTGTCTATATCCTCTTGAAGTCCATCACTATTCTCCTTGCTGTTCACTACCCTTCCAAGTTTTATGTCATCTGCAGATTTTGAAATTGCGCCCTGTACTCCCAAGTCAAATTATTAATATATATCAAGAAAAGCAGTGGTCGCAGCACCGACCCCTGGGGAACACCACTGTACACCTCCCTCCAGTCCGAAAAACAACCGCTCAACACTACTCTGTTTCCTGTCATTTAGCCAATTCTGTATTCACGTTGCTATTGCCCTCTTCATTCCATGGGCCGCAATCTTAATGGCAAGCCTACCATGTGGCACTTTATCAAATGCTTTTTGAAAATCCATATACACCACATCAACTGCATTGCCCTCATCTACCCTCTCTGTTACCTCATCAAAAAACGCTATCAAGTTGGTTATACAAGATTTGCATTTAACAAATTCGTGCTGACTTTCCCTAATCAATCCACACTCGTGTTAATTCTGCCTGGTCATCTCCTTTAGAATCATAGAAAGGTTACAGCAAGGAAGGAGGCCATTCGGCCCATCGAGTCCGCGCCAGCTCTGTGCAAGAGCAATCCAGCTAGTCCCACTCCCCCGCCAATTCCCCGCAGCCCTGCAAATTTTTTCCTTTCATTACCTTTAAGACCCTCCTTAAAACCCACCTCGTTTAAAAGATTTTGGTCATGCTCCAACTATCTCCTTTTTTTGGTTCGGCATCCATTTTTTCCCCCCTTATGCCTCTGTGAAACACCTTGGGACGTTCTGCTACATTGAAGGCGTTATACAAATGCAAGTTATTGCTGTTGAGACTATCCTGGGCAGATGCAATCCATGTGAAAAAATAATCCATTCCTGTAAAATGGTCGACAGTTTCTGAAATCTCTATGCAGCCAACAATCGTGGTGCAAGCCAATTTTTAATGTTCCACCCCACATGGTTTAACTTTAAAATCTGTTGCGGAAAATTTGCTCCTGATTCTAAATGCTAACCTTTCCATCTTGCAGCAGGTGGCCTTACATGATGCCAAAAGAGTGTAAGTGAGCCCAACGAACAGTTAAAGGTTCAGGCAGGGAAGGTTTATTTGGCTAATTGTTGTTCCCTGAAGCACTAATTTCTATGGTCCTATGCAAAATAAATGTCGTTGGATCAGAGGCTGTAAAAATCCGGTGTGCAATTTGCACCTTCACGCAAGTCTTAACATCCTCGAGCACAAAGAAGGGACTGGAAAATAGGTGCAACTTGCAAGGGTTTTCAACAGGAAAGCTTAACATTTCCCTGTGAATTGTATGCTGGGGGGGTGATTCTCCGTGCACGCACTAGTGACAGTGAACCTTGCCCGCCACCAGCAAACAATGGAAATTGCAGGCGGCTGCCCATGATTTTCCAATATGGTTTGGCGACATACTTGAAAAACTAACCTTTTGATTTTATGGTAAATGTAATACTATGATCCATTTGCCTTATTAAAAATTATTTTCAATTTTGTCATTCTTCTGAAGGAGCTGACTCTTGGCGGAGTTCATTTCCATGGGTGCCAGCTGCCCTTTAGTACCTCACCCAAGTGGCCATTTTCAGTCTGGATAATGAGTGTCAGCAGACTGTTTGAGGAAGGAAACATAGTTTGAGCCTGATTCTGGCTTCACTCATCATCCACACATGTTCGCTTTCCAGCAAGAGTGACACGATGGACAATCCGGGCTGAGAAACTGGACTGAATTGCTGGAGGAATATTGGCCAGCACAGCAGGAAACCTCCCTTCTATTCTTCCGAGAAGTGCCATGGGTTCTTTTACATCCACCTGAGCAAGCAGACAGGGTTTCATCTTCAAATGACATCTTCATGTCATCTGAAGATGCAGCACCCTCTCAGTACTTCGATGGACTTGGACTTTATACGGAGTTATGAGTTGTTGAGGGGGAAAAAAAGTGTTGAGCATGAAGGAGGATGGAGAGCTTCTTGGAGACAGCTTTAGCAATGCGGGTGATGTAGGAGTTCCATCTGAGATCAGAGGAAATAGTCAGGCCAAGAAAGTCAATAGATGAAGAACTAAGGGCGGAGCCATTAATGGTGCAAGGTCACAGCTGTTAGTTCTGCGATACATCTAAGAAAAAGTGACTTTGAAGTACTGAAAGAAACAAAATTTCCTTTGACCCATCAAAGGTCAAGGAGGAGATCAGGATGTAGTGATTCAGCCATTGCATTGCAGGAGGAATAGAGGTTGTGTGCACTGAGAGAGTGCAAACTGAATCAAGTTGATGTACACGCAATGGACTAATCAGCAAAGCAGTGGATGATGAGGGGAGGAGACCGTCGAAATGGAGAAAGGACAAAATGGAAAAGAGTGGAGACCTTGGGAATTCCTGAATTAACAGAAAGAGGATCAGAGAATGAACCCTCAGTTACAGCATGGATGAAGCAATTTTGAGTGAAAACGAGATAGCTATGAACATACCTGGAGTGTACTGCCAACATATGAAAATTAACTCATTGACAAACCTTCGATATCTGCATGGACAAAAAAATGTAACTTCATTTAAAAAAAAATTATAACCAGCATTTGCAAGGTTTTATTTCAGAGGATTATTGTGACCCAACACAAACAACTCCAAATTCTTGCTGGGATGACCCTTGTGATTGGCAACAAAATGTGAAAACCCCCAGACATCACTGATCCCCCTTGACCAAATATTTGCCTGAGGTCCAACTCTATTGTCCATATCAGAACCTAGATGTACACAGTACAGTATTACTTGTTGTTTCAATAAACAGCAGTCTGGTTTTGCACGATGTTATGTGTCAGAATTTTACGCTGTCCTTTTCTACTGGAAATTATAGATGCTCACTAACACAGCATTGACACACATCCACCTATACCTTGGTCCTGCGGCAGGTGTTGTTGGGGGGGCGCGGGAGGTTGGAGATGAGACGTATCAGGGGTGTACGCAGGTTGGTGGAAAAATTCAAATTCATGCCTGCTGGCTTTATTTTGACTATATTGGCTTCTTTAATCTTGATCCCACTCTTCAGATATTTTTCTTTTGCTGGAATTGCAGGTACAGTTACTGGATTAGTAAGGCATCAACTGCAAGGCGTGATAGTGGCATAAGCTGATCTACTGTGTGTGGCTATTTTCCTGCTTATTGCAGAGAATAATATTTTACTCAGATTTGAATCTGGGAAAAATTACACAAAGAAAACTCAGTGATTTTCAGACCCCCCTCCCCCTCCCCCTCCAAGGTTACTTTGTCTTTCTTTTCCCCTTTCCCATGCCAGGCATCATCCTCTCAGCTAAGAGGGCAAAGAGTTCCCCGGCTCTCAATTCATCAACCGCCCTGCAACCAGCTGCTGAGATACGTCACTACAGCCAGAGAGATTGGGTTGGGGGGAAGAGAAAGGGAAAACAGTCCATCCACTTTTCCTTTTCTTTCTTAAAAAAGTCAACACGCAACCCCATCACCCCCAGCCAATTTTTTCTTCTCTTTCCTGAAGGAGCACTCTTGCTGCTGTTAATAAACACAGGTGACCATCTTTCAAATGTGCGTCCTTGTGTGGTGAGCGCTAGCAGGCTATTTCAAGGTGGGAGGCATCACAACCAAACCTGACCTGGTCTTCAACTAATTTCAAGATGTGCATATCCCAGCAGAGGTCAGTGATGAGGAACGGAAACCTTGAACAACTACTCACCCCTCCATCCCTAACTGTAGGGTATTGATACCGATTGTAATGCCCCTGTTGAGATCATCTAACTTTGCACAGACTGGGATCAAACACGGGATTCCTTCCTCTCAGTACATAACTGCCTTGCCTTCTCCCCATGATTCACCTCAGGAACACACAATGAGGGAAATGCTGGGTATATTGTATCCCGGTACTACATGACAACTGTTGGTGCACTTCCCTTGGCACACTTGCTTTGCTCTGTAAGTTTTGACATAATTAGATACACACAGATGTACAGATGTGTAGATATACATGAGACAGATGTATCTTTTTTTTTATTCGTTCACGGGATGTGGGCGTCGCTGGCGAGGCCAGCATTTATTGCCCATCCCTAATTGCCCTCGAGAAGGTGGTGGTGAGCCACCTTCTTGAACCGCTGCAATCCGTGTGGTGACGGTTCTCCCACAGTGCTGTTAGGAAGGGAGTTCCAGGATTTTGACCCAGCGACAATGAAGGAACGGTGATATATTTCCAAGTCGGGATGGTGTGTGACTTGGAGGGGAACGTGCAGGTGGTGTTGTTCCCATGTGCCTGCTGCTCTTGTCCTTCTAGGTGGTAGAGGTCGCGGGTTTGGGAGGTGCTGTCGAAGAAGCCTTGGCGAGTTGCTGCAGTGCATCCTGTGGATGGTACACACTGCAGCCACAGTGCGCCGGTGTTGAAGGGATTGAATGTTTAGTGTAGTGGATGGGGTGCCAATCAAGCGGGCTGCTTTATCTTGGATGGTGTCGAGCTTCTTGAGTGTTGTTGGAGCTGCACTCATCCAAGCAAGTGGAGAGTACTCCATCACACTCCTGACTTGTGCCTTGTAGATGGTGGAAAGGCTTTGGGGAGTCAGGAGGTGAGTCACACGCCGCAGAATACCCAACCTCTGACCTGCTCTCGTAGCCACAGTATTTATGTGGCTGGTCCAGTTAAGTTTCTGGTCAATGGTGACCCCCAGGATGTTGATGTTGGGGGATTCGGTGATGGTAATGCCGTTGAATGTCAGGGGGAGGTGGTTAGACTCTCTCTTGTTGGAGATGGTCATTGCCTGGCACTTATCTGGCGCGAATGTTACTTGCCACTTATAAGCCCAAGCCTGGATGTTGTCCAGGTCTTGCTGCATGCGGGCTCGGACTGCTTCATTATTTGAGGGGTTGCGAATGGAACTGAACACTGTGCAGTCATCAGCGAACATCCCCATTTCTGACCTTATGATAGAGGGAAGGTCATTGATGAAGCAGCTGAAGATGGTTGGTCCTAGGACACTGCCCTGAGGAACTCCTGCAGCAATGTCCTGGGGCTGAGATGATTGGCCTCCAACAACCACTACCATCTTCCTTTGTGCTAGGTATGACTCCAGCCACTGGAGAGTTTTCCCCCTGATTCCCATTGACTTCAATTTTACTAGGGCTCCTTGGTGCCACACTCAGTCAAATGCTGCCTTGATGTCAAGGGCAGTCACTCTCACCTCACCTCTGGAATTCAGCTCTTTTATCCATGTTTGGACCAACGCTGTAATGAGGTCTGGAGCCGAGTGGTCCTGGCGGAACCCAAACTGAGCTTCGGTGAGCAGGTTATTGGTGAGTAAGTGCCGCTTGATAGCACTGTCGACGACACCTTCCATCACTTTGCTGATGATTGAGAGTAGACTGATAGGGCGGTAATTGGCCGGATTGGATTTGTTCTGCTTTTTGTGGACAGGACATACCTGGGCAATTTTCCACATTGTCGGGTAGATGCCAGTGTTGTAGCTGTACTGGAACAGCTTGGCTAGAGGCGCAGCTAGTTCTGGAGCACAAGTCTTCAGCACTACAGCTGGGATGTTGTCGGGGCCCATAGCCTTTGCTGTATCCAGTGCACTCAGCCGTTTCTTGATATCACGTGGAGTGAATCGAATTGGCCGAAGACTGGCTTCTGTGATGGTGGGGATATCGGGAGGAGGCCGAGATGGATCATCCACTCGGCACTTCTGGCTGAAGATGGTTGCAAACGCTTCAGCCTTGTCTTTTGCACTCACGTGCTGGACTCCGCCATCATTGAGGATGGGGATGTTTGCAGAGCCTCCTCCTCCCGTTAGTTGTTTAATTGTCCACCACCATTCACGACTGGATGTGGCAGGACTGCAGAGCTTTGATCTGATCCGTTGGTTGTGGAATCGCTTAGCTCTGTCTATAGCATGTTGCTTCCGCTGTTTAGCATGCATGTAGTCCTGAGTTGTAGCTTCACCAGGTTGGCATCTCATTTTTAGGTACGCCTGGTGCTGCTCCTGGCATGCTCTTCTACACTCCTCATTGAACCAGGGTTGATCCCCTGGCTTGTTGGTAATGGTAGAGTGAGGAATATGCCGGGCCATGAGGTTACAGATTGTGCATCATAGTGCTTTGTTTTCAGTGTAGGATTGGACACAGAGAGAGAAAAGGAAAGCTGATTGACTGAGAAGGCACAACAATATAACTAATTTCAAAATACCATTGTTATACTACAAAGTAGAAGTATACCATTAAAATGTATTGGAATTTCAAAGGAATGGGCATGAAAACCTTTCACTATTATATATCTTCAAGAATGTCCCTATTTTGAAGTGGCTATCACGTAGCTTGTGGCTGAATTATGAAGTCAGAACTGTACATTATTCCCATTCTTTAATGATTTTCAATTTTTACTCAATGCAGGACCCAACTAGACATTTCAAGCGATGAAAAAAAAAACACTCTCGTGATGTAAATGTCAAGTAAATCCAGTGCTCGAAGGGTTTTATAGGCTCCCTTCTAAAAGTATGCAATACAATTAAAAAATAAATTAAACTAAGGGCGCTCTGTCATGCTCCTTACTTGCCTTAAGATTGGCAGGGTGAAGATTTGTTTCTATGCACCACTCTGCTATTCCATAAACTGTGTCCAATGTCCTTAATTATTTTAACTGTAGTGCAAACGCCACGGACCCAAGTATTACACCTTCAGGCTCTTGCTGTTTAGCCATGAGCCATTCGAGGGGTTGTATTAAACTGTCAAATGAGCAGAAATTGCAATGTACCTGTCAACAGTATTCCGCAAGAGTCATGGGTGAGGCAAACAATTTACACAGAAAACGCTGTTGACTTTCAGTCGTTAAGGCAAGATACTGGAACTAATAGGGTATTCAGAGGCCCCGCTATACTTCATCAGTCAAACTCAACAGCAAGCCAATAATATTTGGTGCGCTGTTATTTATAATCATACTGATAAGGTAATTTAATCTTCTGGGATCGCAGACTGGATTGTAGCTTACAGCACACACATTTTATTTCATTTTATTTTAGGGCCACATACATTCAGCTGGAATTTTACTTATCGTAGACTGTTGGAAAAACAATAAACAAAACCATCTGCAGAAGTTTTCTTTATTCTACCACATACAGGTTCAGCTGTTTATGGGTCTGTCACACTGTGGATGGAGAAATTGAGAAATTACAGTCACCCTGAAGAGGAACATGGAACGATCCAACGCTTTGCTTAGGAATTTAACCATTTGTAGGCTATGGTAGCGCATGCCAGCTGGCTTTTTAAAAAAAATGGCGTAATTACTTGATTTAAAGATTATCCCAGATATGGTCAGTGGCGATGGTGCATTTTCCAATCTGAACTGCGACACAACTTTTATTCAAGAGCTCTTGAAAAGGAAAAGCCAAACACCAAACCACTTTTAAAAAAAACAAATACACGGTACTCATGGCAGAACTCAAAGTCAGAGTGGTGACAATTTCAGCCTCCCCACAACTTCCAGCAACTCGCTTTTATACTCTACTAGGCTGAACCCCCTAAGTTTAGGGAGTACACTTTATAATAGGTCAGTTATACCACACATTTTAGGCCCCGATTTTAACCTGGAGAAGGAATTGGCCTTTGGGGGGGGGGGGGGGGGGGGGTGGGGGCGGGTGGAGAGAAGGGAAGGGGCCGAGGCCGCACCAAACCCCCTGTCCTTGGCAGCTTGAGGCTTTGGTGATTTTAACTCCCAGGCCTCGCTTGCATGCCCTCCCCCACCCCCAGTCAGTTGCCAGCCTGGAACAGGTGGGAAGCGGCAGCTGTTCAGCGGGCAAGAGCCTCATCTTGGGCTAGCAGGGAGGCCACCGGTCCAGGACTGAAGGGTGGAATTTCAGGAGGGCCTCACATTCAGTAAATGGGGGGGGGGGGGGGCGGGGAAAGCCTGAGCCCAGGGCGGGGGAGGCCTAAACGTTCCTTGTGGGGTCGGACCCAAATTAAATTTAGGCAAGTGGTGTAACAAGGAGGTAGCCTCATACAGCTTTAGAATCACACTGGCTGCAGCGTAACTAGAACTGGCAGGAAACAAACTTGAAGAAGTTCCCAGGTGGCCTATCAGACTGCCCAGCAACTTTTTAAAATGTAACTATGAATCTTTTAATTAAAGAGACGACTACCCCTGTTTTTTTCTTAACGTTAAAATTTAACTGTCATCTGGATGTCATTTGGATTAAGGCATGACCTTAAAATTAGAGCTAGGCCATTCAGGGGTGATGTCAGGAAACACTTCTTCACACATGGAGTTCTGGAACTCTCTCTCCCCCGTAAAGCTGTTGAGGCTGGGGGTCAAGTGAAATTTTCAAAACTGAGATTGATGGATTTTTGTTAGACGAGGGTTACGGAACCAAGGTGGGTAGATGGAGTTAAGATACAGGTCAGCCATGATCTAATTGAATGGCAGAACAGGCTAGAGGAGCTGAATAGCCTACTCCTGTTCCTATGTGGTGAGTGGAGATTCGAGCATGCTTCTAAGTGCTTATGCACAAATGCCTGCTTTCCCTGGCTAGGCAGTGGTACAGATCTGGCACTAAACCATGGGTCTGGTTATTTTTCATCACACTGAGTAGGTAACCATGTCTAACCAGTACCTGGGTATAACATTACCCAAGGACACTATAATGACATTAGTAGCATTTGTAATGTATAATTTTGTAATGCTCAGTTAAAATTACAATCATATTTGATAACAGTTTTACCCCCCACATCATCATGGAATAACAGAACGAAGAGCAATAATTACCAAAACATCCTGTAACTGCAGTAATTAACTAACCTGTTCCTAACCAGAAGATTGATCAATGTTTTTCCACAACCGAATTGGACACACAAACACAATAATTTTCAGAGTTTGTATGTGTCAAAGAAAATTCTGGGTTTTTTTGAGTGAAAATTTCTCATAATTAATTAATTCAAGATTGCTGCCTGCCCCTTTAAAAGTAAATCTCATTGAGAACTGAGAGTAAATTGCTCCAAAAGTGACAGTAACCCATATCTTTCTGAAACAAGGAGCATTGCATGTTTGTATATAAAACATGTTCTTTATCACAATACACTTGTAAAACTACACTCCAAGTTATTTCTTTATGTCATGTTAGCACTGGCGTTCTGTAACACAGAAGCAATTTAAATTTCATTGCCTAATCTGAGTAATGTATTTGCAGGGTTTGAACTATCAAACTTTTAATAATTTATGACATGCATTATAACCAAAGCAAATATCTTCTCGTGACATAAATTCACCATTATCAGCCCTAACATCAGTATAATGACAAGAATGTAATTAGCTTTATTTGTTAACATTAAGTGATCAATATGACTTAGGTTTACTCTTTCCTGCCCACAGTCCTTCTCAGAACAAAACTGTTGTGGTCTAGACAGGAAGTGGTCTTCAGTAACTGTGCTTCGGTCTCAAAGAGCCTACCCGCTCCGACACAGGCACGTAACGGATACCACTTCAATACACGTCAGGCACTGCATGTTCTAACGTGAGAACACTGAAGCAGCCACAGCCATCAGAAATATAGGCTCTATCTATAAACCTACAGCCACTGATCTCAACATTCTAACGCTGGAGGCAAATTCACAGCTTGAGAAAAGGGTTTAAGATTCCATTTTTTGGGTAAGGGAGAGCTATTATCAGGGTCAACTGATTGGACTGCTGCCCCGCTGATAGCCTGGTGGATAAACATACTGCCCGGTGCAGCATTAAATCAGAAAGTCCCAGGTTTGATTTCATAGAATCATACAGCACAGAAGGAGGCCATTTGGCCCATCATGCCTGTGCCAGCTCTTTGAAAGAGCTATCCAATTGGTCCCATTCCGCTGCTCTTTTCCCTTCAAGTGTTTATCCAATTCCCTATTGAAAGTTATTGTTGAATCTGCTTCCACCACCCTTTCGGGTAATGCATTCCAGATCATCATAACTCGCTGTGCAAAAAAAAAATTCTCCTCATCTCACCTCTGGTTCTTTTGTCAATTATCTTAAATCTGGTTATCGATCCTCCTACCAGTGGAGTGCCTATCTACTCTGTCAAAACTCTTCATAATTTTGAACACCTCTATTAAATCTCCCTGAAGCTTCTCTGCTCTAAGGAGAACAATCCCAGCTTCTCTAGTCACATAACTGAAGTTCCTCATCCCTGGCACCATTCTAGTAAATGTCCTCTGCACCCTCTCCAAGGCCTTGACATCCTTCCTAAAGTGTGGTGCCCAGAATTGGACACAATACTCCAGCTGAGGTCTAACTAGTGATTTCTTGTCTATGTTGAGTTAGCTGATCTCAATGCGCAGTAGTTGAGGTGCTACAGTTGGCTTCAGTTTCTCTGGGTTACAGAAGGGACACTTGACAGGGTAGTTGCTACCAATTGCTTTCCAGTGACTCCTGCTGGAAAAGACACATATGTAGAGGTTGGGTTTGGCTGTAACAGTGCCACACCTACTGATCCTCACTGTCTAGGCTCACACATGTATAACGGCCAGATGGACAAGATACTGAGAGTATAGCCCAGCACCAGTCGGCGCTTTCAGAAGAGGAGGAGAGAAGATTGGAACAAATAATTATTGATTAGCTAGGTGATGCCAAGCTTGAGTAGATTGCAGGGGGAAGGGCTTCCCCCGGCCATCCTCTCCCAGGAATCGATATCCTGGGAGAGGATGGCCGGAACTTTCAACTTCCCACTTGAAAGGAAAACCGGGTGGGGTGTGTAATAGGCAGCTGATCCGATATCGCTTGTTATATGCCTCTCCTGAAGTTGTAAACTCAGCCGAATGCGCAATGAGCTTGGGTGTGTGCAGGCACACAGTCCGAGTACGATTCATTTGTGTTTATATACTGGTGCTCAGGGTTCTAGAGAAAAAGAGTGTCCAGCGTGTCTGCCCATACAACCCGGCTGAGCAAAAGCTACATGTACTTAGCAGTGCAAATCTACCAGTGCAAAGGGTCAGGCACACGCCAGTAACTAGCCATAGGACAGGAGACTCTTGGGAGAGTTGAGTTAGCTTTCGCTCTAAGACTGGAGCCAATACACTAAATAATCCAAAACTGAATAACTTGCTTAGATACACCTCAGTGGAGGTCGTACAGCTGAACCCAAGTGAAATTTAGCCTGTTCTACCAATTTTGTGCCAGATTTATACAAGTACAAATCTACTATGAAAATCACAGGATAATATGCACATAAACATCAGTTAGCACTATGTTGAGAGTAATTTTGTGCTACTGGCTCGTATCCATTAGGATCTGGGTTTCAACCGAAGCAAATCCCATTTCACTTAAGATCCTTATAACTGGCAAAGGGAATAGGATTTTACATGGTGAATTGTGGACAAAAACCCATGCTCAGTGCCATTGCGAAGTGGAAGAAATCTTTTCAGATTTCTTTGTCTATATAGTTGTGATTTCTATATTAACATTACTCCATAAGCACAGGAAGGGGTGCCATTTTCAAGCTGCTATCACAAACTTCAACTCACTGCAGGGGAAAAAAAAAGTAGCATAGAAAGGCCCCTGGGATAGCAAAACTCCAAGTAGCAATAATGATCTCTCGCCACAAGTTGCTATGGGAGTTTGTAGCTGTAAGTCAGTCTTAAAGAGGCACGGGCAGTATTCAACGGAAATTCTCAGTGGCTTCCATATCACTTCACACGACAGTCTGTTGCTCTTAATCCTTGATTTTTCTGTCTCTTTTTGCAACTGTACTGAATGTGTAAAGATAACACGAGACCCCAAAGTACCTTGTGCCAAACTCCAGCCAAGTGCATGTTTGGACTTTTAATAAGCTGATTTACACAGGTTTGTTCATTTTCTAATGTGTTGTGCGTACAAGGTGGAAGCTGTCCCTGACAAGTAATGATTCATTATTCAACAGACAATATTATTCTTTTTTTAATAATTTAAAGCAACTCTATTGGGGTCAGCCTGATACGAGCCAATTGCCTGAGGAAAACATTAGTTTTTTTTTTAGTCTCTGCGTTGAAGAAGTGAGCTTATCCAGTGAGTGGATCAACAGTACTGACCAGGAAGTTCTCAGGTTCGATCCCTAGTCTGTGGTGAGTTAACTGATCTCAATTTGGAGAGTGACAGTGACACTGATAATCGGCCCCTAGGTCCGTGAGTGCACATCAGACTGGGTTGCCATTCTTGTCCACTGTCCAGTGACTCCTGTTGGAAGTGTTGAGTGAGGACAGAATTGGACTGTTGTGTTGACCAGCCTGTCAGCATTCACTGCCAAAGCTCAGACACAAACAATGGCTATTTAAGTGAGACACTAAAGAGTAACTAATGCCTGTGGAACAATACCAGAACAAGGAGTCAACACTTTCAGGAGAGGCAGGATGAAAGTTCAGCCAAAATAAACAGTTCTCCTCAAGTTGAAACGAAACATAGAGAATGCAAGAGTGTGCGCGAGCAATTCCACCAGTACATTTAAATGTGAGACAGATAGTTTTTTTGGCAACCAAAGGTATTAAGGGATATGGGCCAAAGGCAGGTATATGGAGCTAGATCACAGATCAGCCATGATCTTATCAAATGGCGGAGCAGGCACGAGGGGCTGAATGGCCTACTCCTGTTCCTATATTCCTATGTTCCTACATATCTTGCACACTCTCAGTTCTGGTAAACAGGCCAAATTCAGAATCCAGGGAACTGTACTATATTGCCGTGCCACTTCCTGTGTCAGTTGGTAGCACTCTTGCCTCTCAGTTAGAAGGTTGTTGGGGTTAAGTCCCACTCCAAGGTTTAAGCATAGGGGTAGAGTTTCCATTTTGGGCGTAATCGGGAAACTCCGCCCAAAATGCGCTTGAAATTGTGCTCTTTAGGTTACAGTTCAAGTTTCTACAAACGTAAAATCTTGCATGAACCAGTGCAATCGGGCAGCGTAATAGAACATAATCGTTTATTTTTGTTTTTCTTTCCATTAAAAAGTATCCCTTGATGTATTTAAAAGTGGTAACCTGGTGCAGTTTTATTAATACAGCTGAAAATGGGTTTATCACCAAAAATAAACATTTTTGTAAGGGTGTCCAGTCCTCCATCTGCGAGTAACCCGATTTAAAATGACTTTTAAAAACTACGCTGAACCATTTAACAGTCTCATTGGTGTACACTAGTCAGTTTCTTTGTAAGTTAAATCTTTTTTGATATGAAAAAACTTTTAAAACGTGCCTGTAGTATGTGTGCGCCTAAGAAAATGAGCCCAATTTGAAGAGCCTTCCCGAACCAGTGTAATCAGCAGAATCTTGCAATTTTGACCTGGGGGCGTGGTCAGTTTGTGGGTGGGGCCTGATCCGGGCAAAATGAATCTTGAACCAGCGTAAAAGATCGCTGAAAAAAACGAATGTAAGTGTTTTTTGGGAGTAACTCACGTTTAAAATTCCCCGGTCTTTTGGGCTGGTTCGGTCGATTGCGCTGGAATCTGGGCGCAAAACTAGCGTAAACAAATGGAAACTCTACCCCCCTGATTTTTTTTGTGGATTATCCAATTGTCATTTGTGGCATTTTAGTTAGTGTGCAACAAATCTGTGCATTCAGGAATCACATTTATGAGAGACATAATAAGCTGATATATAAAGGCAAATCTTTCTTGATGTTAACGATGAATGTAAGGTTTTTTTTTGAAAGACGAGCTCTCCACACCAACACTACCTCGGAGAACACTTGCTGATATCCTTGGTGGGGGCTGAGCTTTTTATTATAGAGAGGAACGAAAGAAATACATAATGTATCACGTCAATTTGTGTATAAACAAGCATCCCATGGGGGGAAAGAGTGCAATAAATCTGTGCATTCAGGAATCAAATTTATGATGGCAAAGTCAGATGATTATAAAATTCAGAGTCTGGTTTGGAGGGCGGTGGGGGGGAAAAGAGAGGCCATTTAAAAATATTTTAATGCCCCCGTTCGAAAATGAAATTGTTTCTGCAGTAAGAAGGAAGCGCCCTTTATCTGAATCACAGTCTTCACTGACATAGTTCCATTATACCCCAAAAAGAACGTAACTTGCTGTGGCTCACATTAAGATATGTTTGTACGCTACAAGCTGCAAAGGAAATGTAATACTCAAAAGAGTTATTTATAGGCTGATTCAACCCTTTTTTCCGCACACTCTCACCACACGAGTTTCCAGTTCAGATCAATCCGATTCGGTTTCTAGGCGCAGACTGCAACGGATTCAGACCACTTCCTGCAGTGGTCAGGATCCTGTAACCGAGCTGGGTGAGTTTGCCTATAGGCGCGCACAGACACAGTAGGCAGAGAGCGAAGCACGTTTGGGACTGATGTATGACAGTCGCCTCCAGATGATGTTTTGATGCGCGCTGTGAGGGGGATAGGATTAATGTGTGCTGAGATTTTGTGTGACAGGAGGTCATGGAGTAACCCTGTAATCATCTTCTTCAGGCTTTAGATAGTAACAGGAGCTTAGAAAATAAAAGGACCACGGTAATGAGGTGCGCAGGGAGGAGAATGCCTGAAATCTCCACAAACAGCTCAGTTTTTTGAATACCTGCTGTCACAATTTGAGCTTTTGAACACTTTCTTGACATTCATGTTTTGTTTCACTCCCTGCCTGACACGACACAAGTTAATGTTAGATTAATCTTGTTCATTCTTTTCATTCCCTTTTTAAAAGTCTCCCCACCCCTCACATGATTCCCCATTGAGAGGGCTGGCACATACTGTTATTGGTCATCTGGAAGTAAATGACAACAGCTTGGGATGACTTGCTCACAGATTTTCTAACTCTCTCCCCCTTTGGGGATGTCAGCTAGCAAGAAAGAAAGAACTTGCATTCATATAGCGCTTTTCATGACCTCAGGACATCCCAAAGCGCTTTACAGCCAACGAAGTACTTTTGAAGCGTAGTAACTGTTGTAATGTAGGAACCGTGGCAGCCAATTTGCGCACAGCAAGATCCCACAAACAGCAATGAGATAATGACAGATAATCTGTTTTACGTGTTGGTTGAGGGGTAAATGTCGGCCTGGATACCTGAACCTGCGATCTTGCTGATCTATATTGTTCAGTCCCACAATGGGCGGTGAATTTACTAACTGAGTTATCAGGGGAGCTTTATGTGCCATGTTCAATCTCAATATAAGTGGATGCACCTATATATTTTGACAACTGCAGAATTTTTAAATGTAAAAATATTATTGGATCTAAAGTTATTTCCTCTCAGTCCCCTGATGGTACAAACCATAAGCTGGTTGAGAATAGGGAAGTTATGTGCACACAGGCCTTTACGAAATCAGTTGGTAATTACCTGCTTGATTTTTTTCTCCTTATGGGGACAAGCTTACGACTTCTCAGAGTCATCACAATACCATTCCCTGCATTTATCTTGTTTACGTCTCTCTCCCTTCCCACCCACCCCCTCATTCCCCAGCTGAAATATCCCAAAATGTTGCTCTGTATCATCCTTCAGGAAATGTCCAACAACAGCCCAGTTTGGCTCTCCCTCCTTCCTTCTGGGGGAAGTACTTCACTCCCGCTTGCCAACTTCCTTCAGACAACTGGGCAGAGATCACCAATTCACCATGGTGGCCAACTTTGGCAGAAACTCAGTGCATCACTGCCACTATCAAAGCTTTGCACATCTCTCTCTCATTCCGCCTTAAAATCCACAGCAAAGATGGTTCCGCAGGAATATGAGAAATGTACAGCCAAAAACCACCTGCAGAGCCAGAGAAATTCCTGTCTCTGGGCCGAGCAATTTTGTACATTTTCAGCCAAGGCATTGTAACACTGAACAAACATTATTACAGTAATAAAGCTACTCAAATGTCAAGGGCAGCTTTATTGCTATTGTACATTAACCATTGGGCCAGAAATGTGTTGTTCTTATATAAATGCTTAATAGGCTCATATCAAATTCCTCTCTGGGCTATTTTAACACAAGTTCTCAATGCATTTAAAATAACCCATGTATTAAAAAAAACGCAGAGAGGATCTTGGTACAGATCCGTTAACCATTTGTACAAGAGCAGTAGCAAATGCAATTCCAACTCTGTAAAGTACTAAAATAAGCATGTAATCACCATGGTGGACAGAAGACTTGCTCCCAGGCCAACGTCATTCTTGAGACAACTGCAAGGAGCAGCCTAGGGTGATGCCTTTTCCCTCCCCTTCCTACCAAGTAGCACCTGTGATCCACTTGTCAGCTCTCCCATGGAACTGCAAAGACCAGGAACTCAGCATGTGCGGCATCGAGAGCGCCAATCTGCACAAGCCGAGACATTGCACCATGCCCTTCAGACTACGATGTAATACAAATCACTGGCATCAGAGAATGGAAAAATGCTGAAAAAATATAAAATCTGATCTCAAAGGTTAAAGGCTTTTGAAAAAAAAAGAATGTGCTCTGCAAGTTGAAGTGTGTGAAGTTTGTGGCTTCTGATGCATTTTTACAATTCTGCTTTGGTTGCACAAAAAAGGAAAATGGTGGTCATGTTGCAGGAACAAAGGGGTGCAGTGCAAAGAAATGGTTTTCATTATAATACATGAGATGAAGCTCAATGCACTAAGCCAAATGTAATTTTAGAAATAAAGGAAAATGAGAATGACTGTACTCAAAACACTATTATGAAACTACCATTTTACCAAAGCAGTATTGCAAACAGACTTGAGGCACATGTAACTGCCAGTAACTCAAACTTATAATTAAAGAAAGAACTTGCATTTATATAGCACCTTATCTCGAAGTGCTTCACAACCAATGGGTTATTCTTGAAGACCAGTCAAACATGGCAGCCAATTTGTACACAGCAAGGTCCCACAAACAGCAAATGAATGAATAACCAGATAATCTATTTTGGGTGGCATTGATTAGGGGAAGAATGTTAGACAGGACATCAGGAAAACTCCCTGCTCTTCTTCAAATAGTGGGCCTCAGTTTAACTTCTCAACTGAAAGATGGCACCTCCGACAATGTAGCACTCCTTAGTGTCAGCCTAGATTATGTGCTGAAGTCTGTAATGAGAATTGAACCCATAACCTTCTTGCTCAGAGGCAAGAACGGTACTAAGTAAGCCAAGCTGATACTTAAGGGATAAAAACTGAGCCAAACAGACATTTTATGTGTAAATAATTACTCTTGCTCTCCATCCCACCAACAAAATAGCTCAAGTAGTATTTAACCAATATGTGTTTTGCTTGTACAAGTATCTGGTTATTATTTGTTATGCAATGAATAAAGCTTTGTTTCTGTGCTGGTGTTGTGATAAGATGTTTCTCTTCCCCCATTTTTATTTACTTTACTCCCATCCTCTCCTGAAGGTAGTGACTCTCACTGGGGTTTTGTTCAACAGGTGTGCTAGCCGTATGGTGTCTCACCCACGTGTGGGCCTGAACAGCAGGGTGTCGATGTCCCTTTCCAGCAGAGGTCACATTCAGGAAGGGAAACCCGGGCTGACTGTCCCCTTCCCCAGCTCAGGAGTGTGAAGTCCGATTGCAGCATTCATGTGAGCAACAAGGCTGTTAGCTAACTTATTGGACAGAAAGGCTTGTCGATACAGAAGGCCCTTTCGATAACTGAGCCTTCTGGATCCATACCAGGACTATGTTACAAAGGAGATTTTATATGATTTCTTAATAGAACAGTCATAAATGCTGTATCAGAGAGGGCATTTTATATAGCTTCTTTACTAATGAGGGAGCAATTAACAATGCTTGGTATATCAAAGGCCATCACAGTGAGAGTGCTTAATATGGGTGATATATTAATGAGGGATCCATAAATAAATCAAAGGTTGTGACACATCACAGAATGTTATAATGGGGGTTAATGTATGTTAACCCTTAGACAGTCAGCATGTCCTGGGACAGTCCCGGCTTGCTGAGCTAACTGTTTTTTCTTTAAGTTTCAGCTGAAACAAACACTAATATTACAGTGATCTATCACGTGGCTTAATTACTGTAATATTAATCCTATCCAACAAAAAAACAAGCACTAAAAAAAAATTCATATACAAAAATTCAATGCTTTACTTCCACCTGCTGTTTTCCTCACCCTTTCTCCAATTTTTAAATTAACTTGTGCTAATCGAATCAATTCTATCCGTTCTGAAGATTTCCGATTTCAAAAAAAATAAGCTTCAAACATTTTGCTCACAGGTTTCTCTCTGGATCCCACCGCCCATTTTGGAGGTTAAATCCAAAATACTGGGCTTTGATTGGCTGAAAACAGCACCAGAGGCCATTTTTTTTCAGGTAATAAAATAGCCATCTAAAACAACACGAGGTGGTCGCCTCTTTGATGTGCGCAGGTCCATCTTTGACATAACGAGCTGCATCAAAAAGAGGATCACTAGCGCACAATAATTCTTTCAGTGACCTGGGCGGTTAGAATGTGACCTGGGCGGTAGAATCTCATGAGGTAACAACAGCAGCACTATCTTGCATCTATATAAGCGCCTTTAACGTAGAAAAACGTCCCAAGGAGCCTACTCTTTGTGATGGGACAGCGGTGAAATTTGCTGATGAAACATCTGGTTATTTCATTGGTTATGCAAATCTAAATGAACTCACCCAATCAGAACCAAAAGTCCAGTTTATTAGAGGCAAGAGTCTCCAATCCTGAGATTCTGGGCCTACAGTGTGGTTAATGTACATTAACATCCCCCCTCCAACCCCCGCATTGTACCATTCTATAATGCACCATAACCTTGAATTTGTTTATGATTCCGTCAATAACAGATCATCCACATAAAACACTCTGTAATGGTTTTTGCTATACCAAGCATTGTTAATTGCTTCCTCCTTAATAAAGAAGTTACATAAAACGCCCTCATTATAGTATTCTGATACAGCATTTCTAACGCATGCTTTCTTCGAGCGTGGCTACCCACTGAGAACACGGGATCGCAGAATCATCCCATTGATGTTTACGGGTGCACTTATACTGCCACTCTTGAGTCAATGCCAAATAGTTTCGGGGGAACTTGAATACCGAAGTGACTAGGGTTGCCAACCCTCCAGGATTGTCCTGGAGTCTCCACGAATTAAAGGTTAACCTGATGGACACTGCTGTGGGCAGAAAGATCGTGGGAGCATTAAATAATTGTGTGGTTTTTTTCCATTTGTCTTTGAACACTTGCGTTTATTAGTTATAAAAAATATTGGAGATGGGGAAAAACGGCTGTTTCACTGGGTGGGGCGATTGGAGGTCGAAGGTCTCAAGGACTACGTCCAACCAGTGTTGGCAATCCCAGAAGTGACAAGTCAGAAATCAGTTCCTGCTCTGATTCCAAAGTGCACCAAACTCCCCTCCAGGAGGCCGCCTCACACCAATTTGAGTTTTCACCCCGGTGTACAGTACAACTCCAACCTAAAACAACTGGGCTCTTGACCGCCAGGTTAAGCCATTTCAGGCTGCACACAAAATACAGCTGCACTTTCAGATAGCCACAGCTAGTGTTTCCAAGGGCTGTGGCTATCTGGCTGAAAACCCATTCTCTATTTCGTCCAATTTGCTGTTTACAGGGCCACAGCACAGACCTTCCAAGAGTTGGGAATGATTTAGATGAATGGACCCACCCAAAAAGGTATCCTGGCTTTTTTTTCTTTTGGATGCCTGCTGGGCGCTTGCACATTTTTCTGTTTTTATGTCAGAAGTAATTCAGACTTTTGCCATAACTGCAGCATCTGTTATGTGGTAGTGTCTATAAAATGCTCAATTCAGTCCAGTTCCATGGGATGGAACCTATCCAACCCTCCCCAGGAGGGTCAGGGCGGGACGTCTGCCTGACGCCCCCCCAGCCTGGGTCGGGGGCCCATTAAGTATGCAGGGCAGGCTCTCGGCAGAATCCCTGCCAAGTAAGAGGGAGTCTGTCCGCTCACCAGGGGACGAAAATATTGGTGGTGCTACAGTGGGATCGCTGCAACAACGCTTAAAGGGATGAGGACCGTTTAAAGGGGACAGAGGAGCCCCGAAGATTAAGGAGTGATTGTTATTTAGGCCTTCGACTGGGGCAAGGTCACCATTTACACATGGCAGCTGGCAACCTGCCCGGCTGGGACGGGGGCCGCGGAAGAAAATTTAGGATGGAGCAGGAATGGGGCAGTCGGCCTTGCCACCCGATTTTCCCATCTTTTCCACCGCTGTTCCACCCAGTGGTAGGGAAGGAAAATCCAGGCTCATGTATGCCTTTAACATACAGCTAAGATAAGACACCACTCACTCAACAGAGTGGAGCTAAAGCCTTGCAACATCACAATTACTCAATTTTTTTTTAAAACAAAAGCAGCAGAGGAAGAACAAAAAGGTCACAACTTGTGCACAAGACACTGTGACAGGCACTGGTTTTGACTTAAAAAAAAGCATTCTTCTGTTAGGGGCAAAGCAAAGGATGAAGGTGACCAAATTAACCTCATTTTGAGTCAGGTCTAAACATTACTCTGACATTTTGTGGCCATGAAATGAGGGCAAACGAGCCACTTTGATCAGTCAGACCCATCTCTTTCAGTCCATTGAGTAGTCCTTAGTCGTTTTCAAATTTTTAATTTAAAAACCTGCAGTGTTGCTATTTTCAAAGAGCTGGAACAGATAGTTCAATTTCTTCACCTGATGTAAGGAACCTTTGTGTTTGAAGAAAAAGGGTATCACTTAACAAAAATAGCACAAGTTTCAGGCAGCACCTAGGGGCCCAGAGAGGGGACAATTTGTTAGACATTGCCAATTTGTACGAGTGAGGACTTGTTCCTTACGTTGCTCAAGCTGATCTTCTGTCACGTCAGCCAAAGAGGAGCAACAATGACACCTCCACAAAGGTCCATGGGCTGAATGATCCAGCCTTCTTGCGTATGATAACTCAGATTGGAGCAGGGGGGAAAGAAAAGAGATTTTTTTCCCTTCTTTTTCTCTCCTGTCGGCATCTACGGGCACCAGGCACTCTCCTGTAGGCAACTATGGGCACCTGGCACTCTCCTGTAGGCATCCACGGGCACCCGGCACTCTCCTGTAGGCATCCACGGGCACCAGGCACTTTCCTGTAGGCATCCACGGACACCAGGCACTCTCCTGTAGGCAACTACGGGCACCAGGCACTCTCCTGTAGGTATCCACGGTCACCAGGCACTCTCTATAGGCATCCAGAGGCAACAGGTGCTCTCAAGTACTTCAGCTATTCTTCATTAGTAAGCTTAAATACTGAGTCAGCATGCTATTCAATGGCAAGAGGCATCATAAGGAGTCTCTTCCTATAAGGGGGCAGGGACTGAGCCTGGGAATTTCCTGGTTGCGTGGTTCAGCTACTTGCTGGGTAAACTCAATGAGCCATTGGGGGAGGTCTAGTTTTGGTTTAATAAAATGCCAAAGCCATCAAAGTCCTGCACATCAAAGGATTTGCTTTTTGAAGGAGCTTGATAACGTCCTACTTTACCAAATTTGCAAACGGAGGAACGAGCAATGATACGACAGTGACACTACTACATCATCTCATCAGTTGCTTTTAAGTTTAAGCCGTAACATAAAAAACAAAACATAGTACAGTGCACACATCCAAGGATGTGATCGACCATGCAATCATCCCTTTATTGAGAACTGGTTACTTGGTTGATAAACCGTCTTACTGGTGATGTGACTACAAAGCAAGTATTTGGGGTGTTCAGTGTAATAAATGGAGAACTTACATTATTTGGCTAAAATAATGTTCTGAATGAACTGCTAAACAACCAGAAGAGCATTAAAATATTAAGGTGCATATGCCAGGAGCACATCTAAACAGAAAGGTGCACTATTTTTATGATGGTTTATTAAAACAATGAATCATATGTTAATGTTCATTAATCAATATACTATTCAGTTACCAAAATAATTTGTTGGCATAGCCTCTATAAATTTCATGCATTTGATTCCATTCAGCTGACCAGAATTATTTTTATTTTTTTTGAGTAAAATTAGGTGACGGGCCAGAGGGCAGAGTGCACGATACCACCCAGGTTAAAAAGGGGAAGGGAGCAGGGAGTGAAAGCAAGCTAAATCAGGTAGGGGTCAGGTGATGCCAAACTGAGTTTTAAAACGCTTTTAGATTGTTGGAGGAAGGGAAAGAAGGAGTTCCTTAGTTATGAAATCTTAGGAAAGAATAACCCAGATTGAACCCTATCTCTGTAACCTCCTCCAGCCCTACAACGCTCCAAAATATCTGCGCTCCTCCAATTCTGGGCTCTTGCGCATCCCCAATTTTCATCGCTCCACCATCTGCGACCGTTCCTTCAGCTGCCTAGGCCCTAAGCTCTGGAATTCCCTCCGTAAACCTCTCTGCCTCTCTACCTCCTTTAAGATGCTCCTTAAAACCTACCTCTTTGACCAAGCCTGTCCTAATATCTCCTTATGTGACTCGATGTCAAATTATGTTTGATAATCGCTCCTGTGAAGCGTCTCGGGACGTTTTACTATGTTAAAGGCGCTATATAAATGCAAGTTGTTGTTGATGCAGCAGAGTGGGAAATGGTACAATAAGACTTGATTTCAATGCAGTGCGAATCCAAGGAAGCTTCTTGGGGGTGCAGGAACATGGTGACGACCCCAACTCGAAAGTGTGAAATCTTGCTGGGATTGGGCCTGAATTGCAGATTAGTTTGAAATCACCTACACACACATGGCCAATCATAGGTCAGCATGCTTTAATTCTTGTGAGCAATATATAAAGAGACGCATGAAAATCAAAAAACAATTCCAATCAATAGAGAATATAAATAAATAGAAACAAATTAAATGTAACCTTTGAAATCACAGACATTGGTCAGTTATTTAACCAAAAAATACTATAACCAGCAATAATGCCCAAAATGTGCTTAGCCAGCAAATTCAGAAAGAAGTGTACAAAATCCTGGGCAACAATTTAATTTATAGTGTCACAAGAACAAAGGAGAATTCTACGAGTTGCATTATGTGTTTTAGCAAAATCCCGTAAGATTTGTTTATAATGAGTTTGTGTGAACAGCAAAATCCTCCCAAGAATTCATTATATAGACCTTAATAATGGCAGTAGAATTGCTGATCTACTAGTTATCTTTCCATTGATCATAAATATTAGTATTTTGTATAAGGGGTACTTTTTTTTTTGCTTCCCTTGTGTGTGCCGTCACCATTGCCTTTCCTCTCCACTGTGGTGAGAAGTCCTAGCTTCTCCTTGTCCACGATCAACTTTGCTCCATAGCAATTCAGCAAGAAGTGAAATCCAAGCAGAGGCAATCCTCTGACACTGTTCTAGCTCTCTGTTCCTAATGTGGAATTTCTCACTGACACCGCCAACATTCCAGCTCAAGGATGGACAAATCTCAGCCAAGCGAGACACACAGATTTGAGTGTTGGCTTTAAGACTCAAGCCAATGGCCATTCCCAGGTCCGTCACTTCATTCATTGATTCCTTTGTCTTCTTGAACAGCCAAGGATCTCCACAAGGCTGGAAAGCTGGCAAACATGTCAGGGAGGTCACCTTGCAGCTTTGGCGAGGTTACAAACAAGCCAACTAACCAGCTTGCAACGAACATCGATGTGTTTCCGTCTCCATTTTCAATATCTCAGCGTTTCTTGCCCATTTTTCTTGCTGCTTAATATCATTTGTGGCCCACTGCAACACTTTACTAATCCAATCGTTAGCTCATGTATAACTAAAGGTGCATATTATTCCCTTTTAGCATTCATTTCCTCCGATTAAAGTTGAGATAACAATCTGAGGTGAAGTTAGTTGAAGAGAAAAGTCCCAGTCGACAAGCAAATCTGCCTCCTGTCACACCTCCAACATACAATAATGCCCCCTCACATGCACAAATGAGAAAAATAAAACCTATTTGCCATTTACAGCACTGAATGGATTTGTATAACATTGTACAAGGAGGAAGCTATTGCAACAGTATAGTCAGTCTGGTCCCAATAGGATCAGCTGTTCTTTCCTAGTTACCTTTAATCACTGTAGCTCTAATCTACTTTTAACTCTTTACACTTTTATAAATCATCATATTTGTCTCAGTCAATCAGCCACACACAGTGGGATATCATTTACATGAAACCCTTGGGAGTTTGGTTTCTGTGAAAGCTTTGGATGTGAAACGCTCCAATTCTTTTAGTATAATTTAACTGCCTCAGAAAAGGACAAGAAACACACAGTAAAAATCTAGAGATTAGAGGATTACGCAAATATGATTCTAAGGAGTTCTGATTATTTAAAACCTGTTTAATGATTGCAACCATAAAATGCCATCACGTGTGCCTGTGGTCCCCCACATGACTGAGTTCCCAATCTCAATATATTACAACAGTGACTACACTTCAAAAGTACTTCATTGGCTGCAAAGCGCTTTGGGACATCCTGAGGTCGTGAAAGGTGCTATATAAATGCAAGTTCTTTCTTTCAGTTGCTTTGTTGCAGGGTGGTATTAAGTGGAGGACAGGCACTTTCCTAGTATTGGAGGAAGAAAATCAGAGTTGTCACCAAAGCCCTCTCTTGCACATCCTAGTGGCCAGATTGTTTCAGCTTCAGAAGACATCTGGAAGTCTATTCCTGTCCCAACTTTTTGACCGCAGCTGGTAGACGGCCCAGACGACCGAGGAAAAAGGGAAGAGAACAACCGAAAGGGGTTTACACCAAAAAAAAGACAACCGCACCTGTATAATTCAATTGGTTCTAATATTGATGTGTTTTGTGGGTGATGATGAGTAGAAGTGGGAAAGTTGTTTAAATTTCAGATTTCTGACCAAGTAGGAAATGAGCAAGTAGTACCATTTGGAATTAATTTGCTGATTAGGACTACAGCGAGGGCAGCAAACTTAAACAAAAGGCCCATTCTGAGAGTAAAATGTTCTTCAAAAATAAAGAAATGCTCTGGCAGGTTTATAGATCATGTCTGGTTA
Organism: Heptranchias perlo; assembly: GCF_035084215.1. Lineage (NCBI taxonomy): Eukaryota > Metazoa > Chordata > Chondrichthyes > Hexanchiformes > Hexanchidae > Heptranchias > Heptranchias perlo. Next base: position 55,921,534 of record NC_090340.1, on the reverse strand, counting down.
CCATCATGTGAGCTCAGCAAATTATCTGGAAAGATTAGGGAAATGCAAAAGATAGGAAGTAGAAGAGATGAAAGAACATGGAGAAGAATGAAAAGGAATCCATTAGGATTAAGAATATGAATGACAGAGCAAGGAGGAGAGCTGGGAGATTGTTTTAGAGAGACAGAACTGAGCAAAGCTGGGTGATACTTTTGTGCCTAGGAGATGAGCTCAACAGCCAGGGCAGAGCTGGGAGATTCATTCAAGAGCCAAGCCACAATGGAGCTGAAGGCCAGGAGATCTACTCAAAACCAAAGTCAGGACAGAATAGAGGCGAGTGCCTGGAGGTTCATTCAACAGCTGGGACAGGGTGAAGAAGCCAAGAAGTTAAGAAGTCAAAGATTCATTCAAGAGCTTGGGCAGAGTGGGGCTAAGAGGCCGAAATTCATTCAACAGCCCGATCAGAGGGGATCTGAGAAGCCAAAAATTAACTGAAGAGCCTGGACAAGCTGTAGCTGAAAGCTTGGCCATTGAGAGCAAAGGGAAATAAGGGCTGAAAGGCAATAGTTACACGAGTTGGGACAGAATGGAGCTGAAAAAAAACAGGCAGGACAGAATAAGGCTGTGAACTCCAGAAGTAGAGCCATTCCTTATTAGATTCATCTGCAACTCTATTCACTTGATTTCTAACGATACTATCAACGGGTCCCATGAGTTACTTATTACATTGATTTAAAGATTACATCTTTTGCCCTTAGCATCAAAGCATCATTTTATATTTGGAAGTTACTCAAGCTATTTACAACCGGCTTGTTTTCTTTTCAGGCGGTTTCATAAACTTAATATTTTTGACATGTCCAAGAAACATCTGGGTTACAAACCACTGAAACCCACAGCACAACGGCTTTCACAACCTTAAGCCCTGGCACCTTAAAATGTCCCCGATAAGCCAGTGTGAAAGAGCCATCACCCTCCCCGTCATTTAAGAGAACCCAAGCGAGACATTCTACCCTAGCCGAGAAACACATGATTAAAACTCACCAAAAAAAATATATAAAGCCATTTAATAAAAGGAAAATGTCACAAATCACTTAGCTCAGGCGATAAAGGAGCTGTATGCTGGCCACTCCATTAGAGCAAGCCATGATTAATGGCAAGTTTACACTCTGTAAGCAGAGGGATAAAAACACTGGCAACTTTTGCTCATATTAATCACATTTAGTCACCAGCAGCTGTGACACGGACAGTGGTAGAATTCAATTGTTTAAACTATTTGTTATCGTTAGCTGGAATATCTAACATTTTCACATCTGCGTACAACTTGCCGAGGAATTTGTCAGTTTGTCGACACTGGGTTTTTTGAAAGTAAACAATCATTATACTAATTTAAGGTTGTGATTATACTCCCCCCACTGCTTTATATCAGATTTTTCTAAACTGCATAATGAAGAATCTCATAAATACAACAGCCCATTTTCCTGCAGGGCATAATCACACTGTTTGCTCTGTGATTTATGGCGCATGTGCAATTATGTACATCCCAAACTGCGACATGGATTCATGGTTTACTGGAATCGGAAGGAAGCCGCTGACACATGAGTGATTCCCTTTATTTTTATATGAAGGATTTAGCAAATGAGATAATACCGCTATTCAAAGTTCTTTTTGGTTTTAATAATTCAGGCAAGCTTTTTTGAAAAAAAATCAGTACCTGTTTAGAAACCTTTTTCCTTGTCACATGACTATCATTCATCAACATGACAAGTCTACATTGGCCCCATTATTAACCAGTGAACACTTACACAGCTGGCCCAAAACAGTTGTCTCCAATTATATACAGATGGTGATGGGTGGATTTATCTGAAGCAGAGTAACTCTGGCTCAATATAGTTTCATCCATAAATCTCTGAAATAAAGGACGAGTTTTTTTCCAATTACTTTTTTTTTTAAAGATTTACTTTACTGTTAGAAACCCAATAGTGTTTTAAAGGTGTTGTCTTTACTCAATGAGAAGCCCGCACTGTGGCAGCGGCAGTGGCTAACCATCTCCAATATGTACGCACTAACTTACGATGCATCATTGCTGGGCCGCAAAGTGAGGCAATGCCCCATCAGGGAAACACATCCTCCATTTATCCCCTTGGAAATGCAGACCTTCTGTTCGATAAACCATCAAAAGGCTTTTGAGAGTTTGCTCGTCATTGTTACATCCTTTGGACAGAAGGAATAGAAAGGTTCGAACTTCCATCCCAAACCCCTCCATTTTTCTATCTCCCTCTCCACCTTTAAAAGTCGACTAAAACACACCTCTTCAACCAAGCTTTTGGTTACCTCCTAACCCAACTACAGTACCGTCTCCTTTTCACCTCTGTGAAGCACCGTGAGCATTTTACTACATTAAAGGCACTATATAAATGCAAGTTATTGAAAGGATCTGAGAGTGGAGCAAGAGGTTCCGCAATGAAGTAGGAGCAAGGAAACCTGGTTACATCTCTTCCTGTGGTAGGTTTAATGGTTCTCCACAATCCTCTTAAATCAATAGAGATTTATGTTCACACATCTCAACAAAAAGATTCAATCTATCCAGATTCAGATTCCAGTGCTTCTTCTGGTACACAGGAAGTCATACAGTAAGACTTCCTGAACACATATCTACCACCATCTCTGGAAGCATTAGGATTCTCGACACTGAGCACTGGGACATAATCCACCAAATCACAATGGGAAGACAAGTTCACTTGTTTCCTGTTATGTAGCCATTCCCGATACAGTAACGTGGATGCATCATAAAATCAGAGTAACATTTAACAATTAAAAATTCTGGTGTTGGTGATAGTCCTCTTCACTCAAACAAAGTGTAATCAGCCCATGGCACCTCAGGCTGCAAGTGAGACTGTGGAAGTGCTGAAGGAGCCACCCAAACCTAGACAATGTGGATTAGAAGCTGGACTGTGATTAGACACAAGTACAATTGCTCAACTGAGAGTAAAAGGAAAGCTTATAATAAATAGTAAGCAAGCTTTCAGTTTGTTTGGAGTTATAATAAGGGCTCACGTTGCCCTTTATAGGTTTTCAATCTGACTGATTTTTTTTTTGAAACAAGAAGGTTTACAGTTGTTTTTAACCCCTGTGGGAATGGTGCAAGTGGCTGGGGTGGGGTGTTGGGGGGGGGGGGGGTTGTACGGTGGCCATGATCTAATTGAATGGTGGAACAGACTTGAGGGGCTGAATGGCCTATTTCTGTTCCTAAAAAGATGTGACTCTGACAATTACAGTCATTACAAAAGAAAATGCTGCTGAGAAAAATCATATCTGAGGCCATTTTTAAACACCGAAAAATTTCCTGATGTAGCTTCAAACTATTGAACGTTCTCAATGCTTACACTTAGATGCAACCCCTTGTGTGAAGTTTTCCTCCTCTAGTTTTTAAAAAAAAAGTAATTAAGGTATATCTATAATATATTAAAAATCTGGTACATTCACACAGTTCCTATAGTCACCAACTTCCCATAACAGTCCCTCTTCCGACTCACTGTGAACAACACCACAGAACAGGAGAGTGTTTTTAAAGAGAAAGAAAAGAATGACTTGCACACCTTTAGCGACTTTCACTTTCTAAGGACGTCCTAAAAAACTTTACTTGAAGTACTTTTGAAGTGTAGTCACTGTTCTAATGTAGGAAACGCAGCACCCAATTACCACAAACAGCAATGTGATAATGACCAGATAATCTGTTTTATTGATGTTGATTGAGGGATAAATAATGGCCAGGACACCAGAAAGAACTCCCCTTCTCTGCCTCAAAATAGTGTCTTGGGATCTTTTACGTCCACCTGAAGGGGCAGACAGTGCCTTGGTTTAACATCTCACCCGAAAGATACCACCGCCAACAGTGCAGCATGTTATAGGGGACATAACATTAAAATCAGAGCTAGGCCATTCAGGAGAGAAGTTAGGAAACATGTCTTCACACAAAGGATGTTAGAAGTGTGGAACTCTCTCCCACAAAATGCAGTGGATGCTCGCTCAATTGATAATTTTATATCTGAGATCGATAGATTTTTGCTAGCCAAAAGTATTATGGGATATGGAACCAAAGCAGGTAAATGGAGTTAGGATACAGATCAGCCATGATCTCACTGAATGGCAGACCAGGCTCGAGGAGCTCAATGGTCTACTCCTGTTCCTATGTTCACTGGAGTGTCAGCCTAGATTATGTGCTCAAGTCTCTGGGACTTGAACCCACAACCTTCTGATTCGGAGGACAGTGCGTTACCACGGACCCACAGCTGACACCGCGGTGTTAATAATAAATAAAAAGTGACTGTGTCATGGTTTTGGATGGCTAAATGCAGGTTAGGTTCTTTCACGGCCCTGAGCTCCCAACCTGGGAGCAGCCCCTTACCATTCAGAAGGCAGTGAGTATCGGAAGGAGCTTTAATAGTCACTCAGGACTGTTGGTTGCTTCGTGTGACACCTTCTGGTGAATGGTTCAGGGTGGCATCGCCCGGGAACTGTGAGCTGGTCATCCATAGAACCATAGAAAAGATACAGCACAGAAGGCGACCATTCGGCCCATCGTGTCCGCGCCGGCTTGAAGAACAACCAGGTGTCCATTCCAATCCCACCTTCCAGCACCCGGTCCGTAGCCCTGCAGCTTACAGCACTTTAGGTGCAGGTCCAGGTACTTTTTAAAAGAGTTGACGGTCCCTGCCTCTACCACCAATTCGGACAGCGAATTCCATACACCCACCACCCTCTGGGTAAAAAAGTTTTTCCTCATGTCCCCTTTAATCCTTCCGCCAATCAGCTTAAATCTATGTCCTCTAGTTCTTGAACTCTCCGTTAGGGGAAACAGATACTTTTATCTAGGCCCCTCATAATTTTGTACACCTCAATCAAGTCTCCCCTCAGCCTCCTCTGCTCCACGGAAAACAACCCCAGCCTATCCAATCTCTCCTCGTAGCTGCAATTTTCAAGCCCTGGCAACATTCTTGTAAATCTTCTCTGCACTCTCTCCAGAGCAATTATGTCCTTCCTGTAATGTGGTGACCAGAACTGCGCGCAATACTCCAGCAGTGGCCTTACCAGCGTTTTATACAGTTCCATCATTACGTCCCTGCTTTTGTATTCTATACCTCGGCTAATGACGGAGAGCATTCCGTATGCATTTTTCACAACCTTATCTACCTGTACTGCCACCTTCAGGGACCTGTGCACATGCACTCCAAGGTCTCTCACTTCCTCTACCCCTCTCAATATATTCCTGTTTACTGCGTATTCCCTTTTACTGTTTGCCCTCCCTAAGTGCATTACCTCACACTTCTCCGGGTTGAACTCCATTTGCTACTTTTCCGCCCAATCCACCAACCCATTGATATCTTCTTGTAGTCTAAGCCATCCTCTTCACTATCAACTACACGGCCAATTTTTGTGTCGTCTGCAAATTTGCCAATCATGCCCCCTACATTCAAGTCCAAATCATTAATATATACCACAAACAGCAAGGGACCCAACACTGAGCCCTGTGGCACACCACTGGAAATGGATCCACTCACCTTCTTTACTCAGAGAGTGGTGAGATTGTGGAACTTGCCACCACATGTAGTGGTTGAGGCGAATAGCATTGATGCAAGCTAGATAAGTACATGAGGGAGAAAGGAATAGAAGGATTTGGTGATAGGCTGAGATGAAGTAAGGTGGGAGGAGGCGCATGTGGAGCATAAACACCAGTATAGACCTGTTGGGCTGAATGGCCTGTTTCTGTGCTGTAAAATTGTATGTAATTCTATATAATTATTTGGCTGGGGATCTGGGAGCACAACAATGGAAAAGAAGAACGAGAGAAAAAAAAATTCAAGGAAAAATACCCTGGAAACAAAATAAATACAGGATGGTTGCACAGAAACACAAGCATTTCGCTTCAAAGACTTACTTTAAATTCTTTGTAGAAGTAACTCTTGGCAAAGTGGGTGCATACATTGCATTGTGCAGCTTTTGCTGTTTAACTAATCTTAACTTAGCGGGGGTAGGCTACAACTGGTCGCCAAAGTAGGCAGGAGGAAAAACATTTCAGCCACAGTCCCCCATCCCCTAATTGCTGCCCAGTGACCCTGTCCGGTCAGCTGGTTCACTGCCTGTGGAATATCAGGTAAGACTGGCCCCACGATGGCCACTGCAGTACTCACCACTCAGTCTCACATGGGCAGAATGGCCGTTCGCCCAAAGGATCAGAAAGCCCCCTGCTGCCCACAAATAAATACTTGAATAAATACTTGAAAAGGAAAAAAGTTGCAGGGATACGGGGAAAGAAGAGGGGAGTGGGACTAATTGGATAGCTCTTTTCCGCCGGCACAGGCACGATGGGCCGATTGGCCTCCTTCTGAGCTGTATGATTCTATGAATAACGAGTGACCAACTTCAGCATCAGCGGGAGAAGGGGAGAAAATCAGCCAGAAAACTGGAGCCAAAATATGGTCTCTATCAATGATCATCTCTGCAGGCTGGGAATAAAATTACTGTATTATCTATATATGCTAACCTTTAACAGGCTAATATATTTGAATGGTTGGAGGAGGGGGGGAAAACATAGTGATGGCAGATTCTTATATTGCTGCCTTTCAACAGATCCTGTACACTGCACAGGACACTTTCGATTCACATTATTGTGTATCAATAAGGAGGGGGAGCAGCTGTGAATAAAGTAAGGCAGCCTCGCGCTACGACACTTTCTGACATGGTGCACAATCAGGCTGCATGTGGCTCCCTCATTAATAGAGCAAGAATATGAAATATCCCCTTGTAACCAGCTCTCACCAGAAAAATGCTTTTTGTACGGCTCCCATAGAGAATATTCTAGAGAGCCCGGTGTACAACATGACACCCTGCAGCGACCCACAGCACAGTTTGAAGTGGTTAAAGGGACACACGTTGACCATTTTTGAAATTGCCAGAGCAATTTCTAGAACTCGTACATTTGTTCCCTATGTTCGGATTGCTGCTGCATTGTTAATTCCACTGATTAGTTGCAGGCCTTACACTCAGTCAAAAGAAACGATGAAAGAGTTAATTTCACGTGGGATGAACACATCCCAGTCCCATGGCTTCTTCGGCGAACTATCAGAGACAAGCTTGTTTTCCGTTTAAATTATGGTGCGGTAGCACTACGTCCCTTCAGCAGAGAGAGGGTTAGACGCAATTTATTGAAAGAAAGAACCAATATGCATTATCTGAGCTGGAAATCAATTCACACGCACACAGCTTCAATTGGATCCTTGAGCCTCCTACAAGGGGGGGAAGAAAAAGGAAATCAGTGGGGAAGCTGGGAGTTGCTGTGGCAGGGCAAGGTCTGAGTGCTGAGGGCTTTAAAATCAAACTGGCAAGAATAATCAGAAAAGCTGCAAAATGCTTAGCTATCCTGACAGGCCTGGGTGGCTTTGCTCTCCTTTCTTATATACGGCAACCCCATTCAACGCTCGACATCTGACAGTCTTACAAATACTAAAAACCAAATCACAGATTTTTGCCACCGCATTGCGGTGACTGCAGAAATTGTTTGGAGTCCAAAATTAAAAAAGATATTTGAATTATATTTGTTTTTTCAGCTTATTCCAAGTAATGTTCTTTGGCCCGGACAGTTTGTCAAGTTCTGCGTTGTAATATTCACCACCGGCCTTTAATGAAAGCAGAGTTGTGCAGATTTTCAAACTCAAAGGTCCTTTGGCCCTGGTTGGTTTGTGCAGTAATGTGCTCTTTATCCCTCGAACCTCAGGAATAGCACTGCCCATTTCATTTGTAACAGAGGCAACCCACCTCACAATATAACAGTTTTAACTGGTAAACAATGAAATATTGTTATCCATTTCTCATATCCAGCTATTTAGAATATATTAGATGCCAGTATAAACAAGAATTCATTCGTTCAGGATTAGCCGCTCAGTTCCTTGGGTCGCAATAAGAGCATATTGTCAGCATAAGTTGCAATGTTTTCTATTGCCTATAGCTGCTTAAATTGAACAAAATGCACAAGTAAATAGGAAGGGTGGAATCAAGCACTTGGGGTTCCGACCCCTCCTTTGAAGGGGTGATTAAAATAAACTGAAGAGGTTCCCCAATGACTCAAGGGGTGAATACATCGCACAGTATGACGCTGAGCTATATGCAAATACCTTTGGTTTCGCTGCGCTAGAGAGGAGAAAAATGAGCCAGGGTACTTGTTCCTGGTTGATGTCTAGTAACCCCGGCTGGAAACACCATGTATGTGTGCACCTGTGTATCTATGTGTGCATGTCAGACAAGGACAGCATAGGGAGCAGCTGTGAATCGTACCCAAGGAGGAGATTTCTTTCACATACTATGTGTAAAGAAATCATAAGCATGTTTGTAAAGAATATGTAATGGTTTTGCTACAAGCACAAAGAGCAAATCTTTTCCGTTAATGTCCAAGCATGTTTAAATCCCTTCATGGCCTCGACCCTCGCCATCTCTGTAACAACCTCCATCCCAACAACCAACCTCCTCCCCCCTCCCCACGTTCCTCTGGCTTCCTGTGCAGCCCCCTCCCTTTGCCCCACTATAGGAGACTGCATTTACAACCGCCTAGTACCACACTCTGGAATCTCTTCCTTGACCCCGCTGCCTGTCCACCTTCTTCTTCTGTTTTCAGACTCTGGTTAAAACCAATCTCTTCAGCCAAGCTTTTGGCCACCCCTCCAAATATCTTATTCTCTGGTTTGGTGTCCATATTTCAAATACATCTCTGTGAAGTGATTTAGAACGTTTTTCTATATAAAGGCGCTATATAAAGGCGCAAGTTGCTATTCCCTGAAGGTGAGATCCTGCAGGCTTTTGGTGTCTATGGAACTTCAGGAGAGGAGAGGAAATTGAGGGGGATAAAGATTAACAGGCAAAGTGCTGAAGACCATCTGTGTGGCAAGGCTGGAGAATTCCATAACCCTAATGAGATCACAGTGTCAGTAAAAGGGTCAACCTATGATGTACACATAAATGGATAATGAACTCTAAAAATAAGTTACTGTTACTATGAAATGTGCTGAAACTAGTACGATTATAACTGAAAAATGAACACTCAACACTTTTGAAAAAAATGTTTGGGTACTAAAAGTATATACATGATATAAATTCACCACTCTGCACCTAATGCTGCCGGAGAGGAGACAGGTCCACATCTCTCTCTCTCCAACAAAACCTTTCTTGTTTTTGTTCTTCTGAACTTTTTTTTCCTTATCCTTTCTAAGCTGCAAATATGCCATGCTAGATGCTCTCAGTGTTCCCTTCCTCCTATAATCGAAAGACTTTTAAAACCTAAGCTTGGTCTTACCTAAACTGTACTTCCCATCTTCTCAGAGTTGCTGAATTTGAATGAGACCCAGGAGTTAAAATGGCCCGGGCCTCATGCTGGTGATATCAGGGGCGCTTCCCTCCTGCACCTGGTCCCTGCATACCTCACTCTCGCCCCAGGTTAAATTCGGGGCTAGTGAACCAGGTCCAGTGCATTTCAAGACCAACACCTCTACACTTGCGCTAAAGGAGTTCCAGCTATCATCGAGAACACCTTCAGTGGTCAAATGAAATGTAACAAAATCTAATGGGACTTTGTTGTTACAAACGGCTGGAAACGGAAGTGGTATTTATCACAGTGCAGGATTCAGCACTGAGTTCCTTCCATTGCAGTGGGGATACATTTCAAGCACAATTCACAACATTTCCTATCACCTGTAGCTGTTTAAAGTGAACAGCATGCACTAGTAAATGTGACGGGTTTATTTAAAGTGTGTATTGATCAGGCCCAGTTAGACGCTTTGAAGGTCAGGTTAAAAATACAGAAAAGAGGGATCCTGAGATGGCTCATTGAGTAAATTCAGCCATTATGTGAGTTGAGTAATACAACCTGCAATCACAAGACATTGGTAACACAATGAGCCATGGAGCTGTACAAAACTTTGCTGCCATGATTCGTCATATGCCATGCTCTCAGTTGCAATCGGGGCAATGGGAGAAGCAGCAATCAAAAGCAAGGCATAGACTAGACTTGTATTCCCTGGAGTATAAAACATTAAGGGGTGATCTAATTGAGGTGTTTAAAATGATTAAATGGTAGGGTTGATAGAGAGGAACTATTTCCTCTGGTGGGGGAGTCCAGATAAAGGGGCATAACCCTAAAATTACAGCTCGGCCGAGTGATGTCAGAAAGCACTTCTCCACACAAAGGGTAGTGGAAATCTGGAACTCTCTTCCCCCAAAAAGCTGTTGAGGCTGAGGGTCAATTGAAAATTTCAAAACCGAGATTGATATATTTTTGTTCAGTACGAGTATTAAGGTTTACGGAATCAAGGCGAGTAAATGGAGTTGAGATTGAATGACGGAACAGGCTCGAGGGGCTGAATGGCCTACCCATGTCCCAATGTAATAATATACACAATTTCTTGGAGGGTTGGGTAGTTCCTATGTCCAGTTCCTTACAGGGAGAGAGATTGAAAGTAAGACAGCTAGCTTAAGAGTGACATTGGCAAGAGGCTTAGAAATAAGTCCTCTGTTTGTTGCCTCTCTGCTGGGGCAGAGTGCATGGTATGGGAAAATACATATTTTTCTTCTTTAATTAAAAAAATAGTTCAAACGACCTTAATGAATGCAATAGATTCTCCATAAGAACCATAGAAAAAGGTTATAAAAAGAGTGTGCAATAACAACATTGCTATAATGATTCAAATGAGATAATCTATCATGAAGTTATGGACCTTCAAAGGTCATTACCCGTGACAGCACTTTTAGAGCAGCCAGTAAGTTACCCTAATTAAGCAACACAGAAAGCCAACCTTTGCTTGAGAGACCAAGAGGTTAAATACTAAGGAAATGGTGCAAATTTACTGTGAAAACAAGAGACACGTTCAGTAGATTAGGATAACACATGTCTGAAATTTGTAATTACTTTGTTTTTTCTTCTTCCAGAAGAAACTATAATTAGGTCATTACTTCAGCTGCTGCCTCCTCTTACCTTGCAAACTATTACTTTCACTGCAACATTACTGTTTACAGCAAGTGCTACTATACCGTACACAGAAAATAGAAATGAGTTAGATAAACTGGAAGTTTAGCCATGGCAATCTTAGCAAGGAGGTTCTCTGGACTTCCTTTGCTGGATTCTTCTGGATTCCCCTCTCACTCTATGGCACTGTGTATCCGCTGTTATATTTTTGGATTTTTACTCTAGATACTTTTCTCGAGCTCAGCATCTCAGACTCCATTCATTGCCACGGCCTTGCTCTCTACAAACCAGAATATGCCTTTAGTGAGCCTATGGATCAAACAGAAACCTGTACTTTGGTTATATTACATGCCCTCATGCCACCTTCGTTGATTCAGAAGATGGTACAATAAACATTTCACTAACCCTGTGGCTTGGGCTATAAAATGCCAAGCAGATTTATTAAACATTAAGTGAATGACTGAAGAGAAGAAAATGACACATTGTGATTTAACGTAGTTACAGACTTAACTATCCATCCTTAGGAAGACAGAAAATAAGAGTCATGCTTACTACAGTAAACTTCAATACAAACTGGACCAGCCACAGGGTCCCTGAATATTAATTTTTGCATGTTCATATTGATGACCATTCATGGAGTCTCTGGCCCACTTATCTCTTTAATGGCTTCAGGCAAACTAGAAGGCAGGCTGAAATATACTTTTCATAATTTTACTGGGGCAAAATAAATCTAAGTGGGTGTCGCTTCAATTCAGAAAGCACTGCCAATGAAGCATGTATTCAAACAAAAACCCACAAGGTGCCTGTATTTGAATCGAATGGCTTGGCTCCTTCCTCGGATACCTTACCAGCCATAATATCTATACTCTAGGGCTATAGTGCATCAAAAAAAGCTGAGCTATTTTTTGTGAGTGAACCTAATTTTAAACCTCTTGTGTTCTGTGACAAAAAGAAAGAAACCAATACCATACTACATCATGGATAAAAATGCTTCAGTTTTGCTACATCTGCACTAAACCTTATTTATATTTTTTTACCAAAGCTACCTTTTACACAATGAAAGTGCTGACATTTCTCAGTACTGTCACTGCATAGAACATGAAACTCCATGGGTCCTTGAATGAGGCTTGAGGAAGGAGGAAGGGGCGGGGGTGAAGAGTGAGATACCAAGAGACAATGCAGTGTAAAATGTGAATTTTATTGGATCATCAGTGAGTGGAATTTTATTGCTCTAATGATGAGCCTGGTTTCAATAAATCTGGCAAAAGAGTTTGGGTTCAGCTATAGCCTTCAGTGTCATGGTCTATCATCCTGAAATGGACTAAACTCCCAGTTTTGGTTGTTAACTTGATTAACAACTACTCCAATCCAAGGGTTCTGTTCCACTTTCAGATCTGTTTCTTGACCCTATTAGTGCTAAGAATTTTAGGCATTTCCAATACTGTTGCTGGAAACAGGCTGGTTGTTTTTGGCTGGCTTGAGGAGTTAAATGTTCAGGAAATTGGTGCTTACTTTGTGAAACGGGCATATTTTGAATAAGGTCTTCAAATATACAAAAAGAAAATGTGGCTTCAGTACTTAATTTGATGTTTACCGTTCACGTCTGGTGCTAATTATTCCTTTCTTTTTGAAAATCTTAATTTAAAATAATGGATGTTCAGAGTACTCTAGAAATTCTATTGTTTAATCTGTGAGGAACTGAAGGATGTTTGGACTTGAATATAGCCACTGTAAAAATATATGTAATTGTAGTTGAGTAGATGAGAATTATAGGCTCAGGATATAGGTGATAATAATATCATCTGAAGGCTGAAATTCTACAGCTACAGCCTCATAACACATACCCACCCAGCTACTACTCTTTAAAATAAAGGATAGGTGGGGGATGACCGAACTTGGAATGAGGACCCGTACTGACTTTTGGCTTCCAATTGCAATTCATGTCGCCCATTAGTTAGTCCTACGTTAGTTCCCCTTCTGCTAACGCAGAATTACATCTATCTGAAATTGTTCTGAATTGTGCTGGGACTCCGGGTGCTGTGGAATGAACCCCATTTACACTGCAGAACAGATTGTACATCACTGGCAGTCGCACAGAAACAACTGTGCAGATGTGTAAGGCTGCACGCGTGCAGTTATTTGATGGTGGCAATCATAATTTCGGGCAACATCTGTGCAGAACGTCAATACAACAAACAGAATTTTGACTTGGACAGGTGAGGTTAGTGCTCAGCCCGCCCATGGTCATTGCTAGCGGAAACAATTATATTTGCTGCTGGTGGCGCTGCTGCCTCTGGGGAACCTTGTAAAACTAGCTCCTGAAATGGTTTCTGGCTCCTTTGGCAGCAGTAACAAAGCTTTATTTATATAGTCGCGCTTTTGCCTGAAGCTGAAGCTGTGGTCCTTGACAGCGCTGCAGTATAAAGGGGACATTATACAGGTCCGGCAAATTCTCATCCTTGCTTTCAAATCCCTCCATGGCCTCGTCCCTCCCTTTCTCTGTGACTCCTCCAGCCCTGCAACGCTCAGAGATCCCTGCACCCCTTCAATTATGGCCTCTTGCACAGCCCCGATTTTCATTGCTCCACCATTGGCGGCTATGCCTTCAGCTGCCTAGTCCCTATGCTCTTGAATTCCCTATGCTCTTGAATTCCCTCCATAAACCTCTCCATCTCTCTACTCCTTTAAAACACTCCTTAAAACCTACCTCGTCGACCAAGCTTTTGGTCACTTGTCCTCATATCTCCTTATGTGGCTTAGTTTCAAATTTTGTTTGATAATCGCTCCTGTGAAGTGCCTTGGGACATTTTACTACGTTAAAGGTGCTATATAAATGTAAGTTGTTGTTACATACAAGATTGAAAACTCTGGAGTGCCTCTAGGCTTTAGAGCTTATCTAGTGGTGCAAAGTGTTATGGAAATTATGCCATGGACTAAGAGGCCTGGAGTCAGACTGCAGCTTTCGCCCAGGTTTCCATCATTGGACAGATTGTCCATTTCTTTTGGGCTATCAGGCCTATTTCCTCTCAATGGGAGCAATGAAACATTTTTCAGGACCGGGAGATTTTAATAGGCCTTGGAGATGACTGTTCTCTGGACTTTAGCCTTGAAAAACATATGAAGGGGAATAAAATTAACAAAAAATAGGTTGGAAAAACAGAGATGAATGTCATTGGCAACAAAATTCTCCAGAATTCTGTTTATGTGGTTCCAGTATTAGTTAAATGAACCAGGACCTTTCAGAAACCATTACGTTCCAACTATAATGGCATTAGTAAAACAATAAATAAAACGCTATACACCACGCGAGAAGCCAATATGCATCATAAATGCATTTAGTAGCAAAAAAAAATTACAACCACTAATAGGGTTTGAGAAGTTAAACCAATTTATAAAGTTTAAGGAAAACATTAAAGTAATTACTTTGATCTGAGAGAGATGAAATTACTATTTTTGTTCTGAAATTGGTTCATTTTGTTAATAAACAGGATTATGGTTTCACTCAGCAGATTACACCCAAACAGAAAATAAAACAAACGCTTCAGAAAAATTACCATTCCCTCTGCGATAGCAGCCTGAAAGCAACCAAATCTGCCGAACTTTGTAGGATTTTACAACACAAATAGCAACGGTGGCTGCTAATGACCAGAAGGTGATCAACCTCCAATTAGCTCTTGGACTAACTGCTTTGAGCATCAGATGCCCATTGTGCACTTTGAAAATTTCATTGTCTGTTTACATGGCTTTTTTTTCTGTTCTCCATTGTCTGATATCCTTTCACTTTGCTGCATTTGTTCACTATAGTGAAGGGTTCAAATATCATGGGACATCAGTTACAAAATGAGGAAGCTAGGAGTAAGAAAGGAAATCAGACAGAACTTTTTCACCTTGTGAAATAAGTTACCAGGAAAGGAATTGAAGTGGAGAGTAGAAATCGGTTCAAGAGAGAATTAGATGCACTTGAAGGGATTGTTTGAAGGGATCAAGGGATGTGGTGAGTAGGCAGGAGGTTGATCTGTCTAAAAGGGAAGAGTTTATTGGGCCATATGGCTATTTTCAGCTGCTTTCTGTTCATTCCCTGGCTGGGGATGAAGCACATGAATGGCTCCAAGGACTCTGACAGTACTGATTTTTTACATGGCCGCTAAGAGGGCTGAGAAGGTGTCCTTATGGTTTTTCCCCTCAAGTTGCGGCGGAGACACCTGGCTTCCTACTTGACGTTTTACTACATTAAAGGTGCTATATAAATGCAAGTTGTTGTTGTTGATGGCTCACACAATGGTACAGTTGAAATCAGAAATTTCCTAGATGGGGAATCTTGGGGGCAAACACGCACCCAACCTTTGTTATGATCCTGTGTTTTGGAGTACCAGGAATGTTTAAACCATCGCCCAAACCATACATTTGCTACCATACACCTGCAAAAGAAACAACTTCTATAAATTTCTGAATGGCATGTGTTACAAAGCAGAATTACAGATTGTGTGGAATCCTCAGAATGCTCAAAGACTTATTCAGCTTTGGAAATGTGCCTTGTGTTTTTCAAATCAAATGGAGTTTCTTCCAATTTTTTCCCTCAAGAAGCAGCTTATAAACAAGAATTAGAGGAACGAGCAGAACCAAAATTGTGTCGTAGTTCACAGCAATTCTGCAAATGATTCAAAACTGTGAGCTGCACAGCACTATTAAAACTCAAGGTTTTGATTTTTTTTTAACAATAGGGTCACACCTGAAACATTAACCTTTCTTTCTTGTTCCGATGCTACGCATTTCCAGCATTTTCTGTTTTTATTATCAGTAAGATAGACTGCAGTGTTTGACAGTGCAGTTTCTTCCCTTCCTGTCAGCTTGTGCTATAACAGTCATGGTCTAGGATCATAATTCCTTTCCTTGTCAAATGATGCAAATTCACAAAGTAAACCAAGCCAGTCGTAATAGCAGCAGTAGGGAAAACTGGCAGGGGTAATGGATTATGGCAATTGCAACAGTAAAACTGAATGGAAAAGTGGGGAACAAAGAGGAAGGAAAACAAGAAAACTTTATACGATCCTGATAATTCAAAGTTGTTTCCATCCTAAAAAAAGATCCAATAATGTGATTTATGCAACTTAAATAACATAGCAAAGTGGGACTTTAGTGCTGAAAAAATTGTTAGATAATTTGAATTAAACAACCCCAAAAAAAAATGGTTAGGAATGTGTTTCATGCTTCCACATCCTCTTGGGGTTTGGGTGTCTAAATCCATTCCAACCTCCCTCACGAATCTTATGAAGTAACCAGAATTCTTCCTCCATGTGCCAGACATGTAACACGTTTCCAGCCATTTATTCTACTTTTTGCCCTCCTTTCGTGAAGGTGCTGATTCATTCCTGGGTACAGTTCCATGGTTGCTGGTCATTCTCCAGTACCTCACCCATGTGGCCCTTCTTCATGTACGAGGCATGACTGAGTCTCAAGCAAGCTATTTGACCTTGGCTTGGACATCACCGCGAGATCTAGCCAAGGACCATCCTTGTCCTGTGTTGCTTAGAACCAGACCCGTTTTATTTTTAATCTTGGTTCAATTATTGAGCTGACTCATTTTTTGGAGCAGTAAAATGTCCAATTCCCACTGGTCATCGCTGGATGCAATCATATGGATCAGTCCAGTCATTTATTATAGAGGAATCAACATTTTCTGTACTGCACGCGTAATACCACTGTTTATGCCTATGCATCTGGTTTGAAAACTGTGAAGATATAATTTTCAAACCTTCTCACCTAGGAGGCCAAAAATAGGTTTTAAAGTTATGACAAATATCTTGCACTCCTAAAGCGGATCATAAGTCAAGTGCTAATTTGTTGCTCACGGGTTATTTGGTTAGCCCCATTTTGGCTGTCAATAATATAGTATCTCACTACAATATGTATGCATTCGTACACTATAAATCAGAGCATTATCATGTGGGCCTTGATCTCATGCCTGCTCTTTCATTACAAATGTTAAATGTAAACGATTCACATGACACAACAGCAAAGGTCAAAAGGCAGCAGGTGCAAATGAAGGCACATGAATTTTTAGTTACACTCATTCTTTTAAAATTACCCCCGATTTACAGGACGTATATATATATATATATATATGAATGGGTTAAGTGCTCCCCCAATGGTGTAGCTTGTTAAGGCAGTAAGTAGCTAAACAATACAAGCCTAAAAGGTTGACAGCACCTCCCAACTCCGCAACCTCCGTCACTCAGAAAAACTAGAGTGGCAATATCATGGGAAGACCATCACCTTCAAATCTCACACCTCCTGACGTGGACGTGTGTCATCATTCCCTACCTAATGACACCGTGGGAATACCATCAACACAAGGACTCAATGGTTCAAAAAGGTGCACTACCATCACCTCCTCAGGGCAATAAATGTGGCCTTGCCAGCATTGTCCACACTCTAAGAATAATATAGAAAGAAAGGTTCAATTCCGAGTCTGTGCTGAGTTAACTGACCTCAGCGATGCAGATGTCACAACTGGCCGCAGGGTTCCTGGGTTGGCGGGGGAACGTGCCACAGCTCTTGTATCCCGATCACTGGCCAGCAAACCCCCGCTGGAAATGTTCACGCATGGACATTGGCCGAGGACAGGATTGAGGTTGGCTGTGATGCCTCCCCCTCTCTAATGGTTGAATAGCTTGCAACACTTGCTGTCGGGGTTCACGGGTGAACAATGCACACCTGGGTGAGCTAACGTAGGGTAGCTGGAGCCCAAGGAACAGAAACCCAGCAAAGGGGCCAACGTCTTTAGGAGACGAAGGAGGAAGAAAAACCACCAAAAAAAAAGCTATCAGTTGAAAAAAAAACAATGGGTCAAATACGATTATTTCCATAATTCAATTAGAAGCCAAATTAGGGATTTAAATTTCACATGACTTTCCTTTGTCATTGTGCTTCCTTCCCCAGACAGCCTCCTTGGTGTACATCAACTGCCTTTAAAATAGATATTTATTTTTCTTTCCTTTGTGTGTGTGTGCTGTGTTTTTGGAGTTTAAAACGTTGTCAGCTAGGCGAGAGCTAGTTGACAGACTGAAAAATCGTCAAACTCTTTCAGCCTCTGGTAATTGCTTGAAGATTCGAAACGAATTTGCTGCATTTAAAAACCCACAAGTCTATTTACATTAGTGGTCAATGAATTTTAACTCCTCCAGCCAGCAAAGGGGGCTTAATGATATGCTGCTGAACAGCGTTTTATTGTAGCTGCTGGTGCTATCTGCTGATCAGATATTAACGGCTTCGCTAGGCAAACAAAAGCAAGTAATTAGCCTGATTTACTCTGCTGCAGGAGCACTCAGACTGTGGAATGCCTTTGACGCCCCCTCATACAACATATCTTTGAGGCAATTTAAAGTGAAATTTACTGAGATAAGCAGCTGAAGCTTTGGAGTATAATTATCAGGGAAAAAAACATTGTTTAGCATACAGTATGTTAATGTTAGGTTAGTTTGGCCCACTGTGCATAATTTAGTGGAAAACTTGCCAGCAAAAATATATGATTACATCTACAAAGCTGCCCAGCAAAACACAAGAGACAACATAATAACAAAACGTGAACTCCTAAGGCCTAATTACAACACTTGAGAGAGCAAATACTGGCTGCTGAACCAAGCAGAATCTGAGGGTCATTTGTAAACAGGTAGCAGGTTGTCCAGGTGTACGAGTCTGTGAAGGGAATACCTGAGCATGGGGGGGGGGGCTTACAATGAAACGATCGTGCTTCCGTGTAAAATGTGCACCAAATGCATCTGGAAAAAAAATATCCTTTGTTAAAAAGTCTGTGTTTCCCTCAGATTGAGCACCAGTTTGTACAAGATTTTTTTGGGCAAGTTGGTGTTTCAGCCATAAGAGCCGCTTTTAAAAATCAAATACCAGAAAAAGACTGGAGGTACACTATTAGGATTACCCTTTTAAAAAAAAAACTATTAAGAATTATGACATTTGAATTTTGGTTTTTTTTTCCATATTAACAGTTAAACAATACATTTTAATGCATTGTCCAAATGAAATTAGCTAGGGTGCCTATTTGGGCGATATACTAGTTCTTACAGTGCAAGAAAGTTAAATTAATATTCGCTGCTGCCATCATTAACTCAGGGTGTTTCAGCATCAGCTGTGTGAGTGTTAATACCACTTCCTCATACAGCCAGGTCAGTAACTGTTCCCCAGTGATGTCAGCAACACTCACTATTTAAACAAAAAAATTACAAGGATGACAAACATTTTTTTTTAAACAGGGATCAAAATGGTGAGAGTATCTTCAGAGTGCTTATTTTATACGATGCAAAAAGAAAAAAAGTCTTTTTCTATACAGTAAATTTTGCACAATTCGACCCAAATCAAGATTATTACTAACGGTTATTGATTAAATTAAATTTGTAATATTTTGTTTAAATACCAATTGTACAGGAAGTATAAATGGACCAGAACTATTTATTTTGTTTCCAATTTTATAACTAGAACACATAGTTAAGCATTATTTAACATTTACCTTTCATGGATTTATTAACTTTCTCATACAGAAAAACAGCAAGGTTTAAATAACTACCATTCAATGTAGACTATCTCTCTGATAACTCATTTCCAGTGCTAGTTCATTTAAAAAAAATTCAGCTACCTTCAGTTTCAAAGTGAATATTTAATACTAAGTTGCTGTGGGGAGTTTGTTAATGTCTGTTTGTTATACTTTACTTCGCCAGCTAAAATGTTAAAGAAAGCTTTCTAGATTTAGGTGAATATTTTTAAAAATTCAGCAGTGAACACAATAGTCATTGATGTACAGAAAACCCCAATCCTGATTAAATCTCCCACCCAAAATACTAACTTCTTTCAAATACTGACTGACCTGCTATGCATTTCTCGTATTTTAGTTCAGAGTTCTGTCATTTCTGGTTATCTGTTTTTAACCAGACTCCTCCAAAATTTAAATCAGTGATTTAAATTAAATAATTATGAAATCTCCCAAATAAGAAATCTCACTTCTGTTGAAATGAATGTGTTTCTGTGAAGCACCTTGGGACGTTTTACCACGTTAAAGGCACTATATAAAGGTAAGTTGTTTGCCAGCGGTAAGAATCATTGTGACATTATCTGGTGACAAAAGACTCGAACAATTGCACCTTAGCAGCGAATGGAAAAGATTCACTTTCCAGAGTGCATTTAACCATGGGATGAAATTAATTCCTGCTCGTAAAAGATATTTTCCCAACGCAGCCACGCCACTACAGGGAATCGCTGAGCAGAGGGCAGGTGCTTCTCCACATTGAGGAAGGGATCGAAAGTCAAGAGGACTATTAGCTCAGGCTGCTGTCACACACGTTCTGCTATCTGGTTACATAAAGCCACAGGCGGGCTTCTCAGAGCTGGCTGCCCAATGGTCCCCTCAACCGTAGTTACTGTTTGGTCCAAGAAGATCATTAGAAGGGGAGAAAATCCAACACCATTAAAAGGGGGAATCTCACTCGAAGGCGAATACTGATGGTGAGCCCCTCCCTTTGAAAAGTTCATCACTGCCCCCTTTAATTCTAATATTATCATATGTTTATTGAATTGAACAGCAGATATATTCCTATGCTCTTTATGTGAAAATCTTTGGTAATTAGTTGCAAACGCAACGCTGTTAGTTTTACTTCATAATCAATAGTGTAACTGAAGTTGAAAGCTCGATTTCCCCCGCAGCTTTCAAAATCGTCCTGTTGATCATCTTCACTTAGCTTCAATAGAAATAATTTTTCTAAGTTTCTGATACGGGATGTCATTGTAAAACAAAATTAGACAAACGTACGAAATGACATAGAAGCACTTCAGAAGCTCTATTCATTCTGCCTGACACATTTATAAAGACTCATGAGTTTTTATTTTGCAGCAAAAAATGACCCACGTGATAGATATTGGTTTTGCTTATTGCTGTGAATGTTCTTTTAAACTGTGTTTTCAATTCAAAGAGAGAGGCAGACTTCTGGAAATGATTGGTACAGTGTTGCCTTTTAAAGTCACTATTAATTCTGCGCTGAAAGACGTTTAGTTATCATCAGTCACTGAATGCCAATGGCAAGGATCCATCAGCTGAGCCAATATGGGTTTTTAAAGAGAAACACAAAGCAAAATTTTCACCAGTTAGGAGCTTGCCTTTGAAAACGTGCTTCACAAAGGCCGGGTGGAACACTGGGTTCAAACACCTCGAGGATATAGACTTGAGTCCAGGCTGATGGGATTAAAGTCTCCTCTCTGACTGCTACAAAACATTTGGGTTTGGTGCATTGTCAATCCAGATCTTAAAAGGCACAAAACTGTTTATAATCCTGAACCGCCACAAACTATAAGTATTGTTGTGAGAGGGCACAAAGATAGGAAATAGAAATATTGTGCCGATACAGTAGAGTGTGCTCTTCTGAGAATAAAGGGCATGGCTTAAGACACATTACTGGAGCAAGATAGAAGGAGCTTTACGCTACATCTAACCCACACAATACTTGACCTTCCGAGTACCTGATACTGCCACTGTGTACCAAGTGTGCAAGACTCTTCTTTTCCTCACCACTGATATCCCTCACCTTGAAGATATCATCTGCCCCCTTTCAGTAAAAAAAACACATTCAGAACCATATTGAGGCAAGTTGAAATAAATTTTTAAAAAACTTTACCAGTTCAATTATGATCCCTGAAACTCTTCTACATCGCAATTACAGCACTAAGTTCTGGCTGCTGTCAAGCTACGGCTTAAAAAAAATTGTTTAAGGCTTTGTTAAAATGTATCTGGTTTCTCGTTCGTAGACTGTCACATGATGCGAATTTTTTATTGATTGAATAAAAATGGAAATGAGTGCTGCAAAACTAAATATAGGATTACGCCGTTGTGAAGACATTTTCAAGGCTTCAAATAAGTTGTCCTGAAATCCTTGTAAGGACCACAACATGGAGGGGGGAGGGAGTTGGGAAGAGGCAGGATATTAAAAATGAGTTCTCCAACAAATCAAAATTTTAATATGAAAATTCAATGGCACAATAAGTTAATCCTGAATTTATTTATTTTTTAAATCATATTTTTTCCTCCACTTCATTATAAAGATATTAACATTTAAGGTTTGCCAAATTGACTAGGTTCTGTGCAATACAAACATTTTGACAATCAGGGGAAGAAGGTAAATTGAGTGGACTGGAAGTCGTAATATCTATACACCAAAACAAAGTTCAATCGCAATTATTATTTTATTGATGGTGTTTTTTTCTCCCCCCTGTAGTTTTGCCTCCTAAAGTCTTCCCAAGTGACACCTTTGCTCCTTGAAAATGTTACGCCTGCCTTTCTAGACCTGTCTATGGTGAAGGGTTACATCCAAAATGCTAACTTGTCTTTTCTCTTCACAAATTGCTGACAAATTTCTGTTTTTGTCACTGTCTAAGTCACTCTGGTCTGCTGGTGGCTGGTTTTGAGATCAATGACATGGATTGTCTCTTTCATTGATTTTCTTTTCCTCTGAAGGAATACTTCACCTTATTTTGGAAGATGTCCTAACTGAAATCAAAAATCACCATCTGGTCAGATAAACAGTAAATCTGGCTACCTGTGCAATGGTACCAAAACACACCCATTACTAAGTTATACCATCGCCACTAAGTCTGGGTACCAGTGTAAGGTCAGATTTACCAGTAAATTTCACCAGCAAGCCTTTCATGCACATCATGTTATGTATAAAAGGCTTAAATTTCTAATATAATTATGGACTTTGATTAAATAATAGTGCTTTTTTCAAAAAAGACAAACATAAATCACTCTCTACTTTCCTACCATTCTTATGTTTCCTGTAGCTGAGAGGCAGGCAAAATTGGGGCATTGTGACCACTGGGCATGAGTGGTAGACAGGTGGCTTAGGGCTTGTTCTGGCATTCTATACACCTATACCTATTGTCTTTATGAATGTGTCCTCGTCCCATCTCCATATCAATCGCCCGCCCCAGCTGCTTGCTCAGACTGAACCCAACTTAGCTTATGTGTTTAGTGCACTGCAAGTATAAAGTTTATGATGGGCCAGTTACACTAACACTTTGCATAAAATAGTTTCAGATGTGCATTATCATAAAACCAGTTGTACAATTTGGGAGTCAGGTCAGCGATATGACTGTGGAATACATCGTGGCTTCAGGTATGAGACAGTCTCGCACTGGTTGCATAATAAAGTTCCCAGGCATCCATTACATGCATTGAATGTTTGCAGAGAACTTAATGTCCTGTAGCCTCTCTCCTGGCTTTAAAAATGTAAAGAGACTACACGATAACATCAACAAGTTCCATCCCACCATCAAGCTCACCATGGACTACTCCTCAGAATCGGTTTCTTTCTTGGACACACGAATCTCCATCAAAGACGGGCACCTCAGCACCTCACTCTACCGCAAGCCCACGGACAACCTCACGATGCTCCACTTTTCCAGCTTCCACCCTAACCACGTCAAAGAGGCCATCCCCTATGGACAGGCCCTGCGAATACACAGGGTCTGCTCAGACGAGGAGGAACGCGATGGACACCTACAGACGCTGAAAGACGCCCTAGTAAGAACGGGATATGACGCTCGACTCATCGATCGACAGTTCCGACGGGCCACAGCAAAAAATCGCATAGACCTCCTCAGGAGACTAACACGGGACGCAACCAACAGAGTACCCTTTGTCGTCCAGTACTTCCCCGGAGCGGAGAAACTACGCCATGTTCTCCGCAGCCTTCAACATGTCATCAATGAGGACAAACACCTCGCTATGGCCATCCCCACACCTCCACTACTCGCCTTTAAACAGCCACCCAACCTCAAACAGACCATCGTTCGCAGCAAATTACCTAGCTTTCAAGAGAACAGCGTCCACGACACCACACAACCCTGCCACGGTAACCTCTGCAAGACATGCCAGATCATCGACACAGATACCACCATCACACGAGAGGACACCACCCACCAGGTGCATGGTTCATACTCCTGTGACTCGGCCAACGTTGTCTACCTCATACGTTGCAGGAAAGGATGCCCCAGAGCATGGTACATTGGCGAGACCATGCAGACGCTGCGACAACGGATGAACGGACACCGCGCAACAATCGCCAAACAGGAGGGTTCCCTCCCAGTCGGGGAACACTTCAGCAGTCATGGACATTCATCCACCGACCTTCGGGTAAGCGTACTCCAAGGCGGCCTTCGAGACACACGACAACGCAAAATCGTCGAGCAGAAATTGATAGCCAAGTTCCGCACCCATGAGGACGGCCTCAACCGGGATCTTGGGTTCATGTCACACTACACGTTACCCCACCAGCGAACAAATGTTATCTGTTTTTAATATAATGGGTCATTTGCTGGCTTTCTCTGCCTTCCGGATGTTTCTGCCTCTCTCTGTTTTTTTTCCTGTTTGTTTTTTTGTTGAATGTGTATTCGGGGGTTCTGCAGGTGACACCTCTCTGTCTGAACACGGTGATTGCCTTGGCAACGGGCAGTTGCAGGGGCATTCTGTAAACATCATGTATTGTTCTATATGTATAAATGCGTAGGCTTCGAGGAGCTCCTGAACATTTACCTGAGGAAGGAGGAAGCCTCCGAAAGCTTGTGAATTTAAAATAAAATTGCTGGACTATAACTTGGTGTTGTAAAATTGTTTACAATTTAAAAATGTAGTCAGTATTTGGAAGCAGAGCTCTGTTGTCATTACAAGGATAATCAGGTGCAACTGTTTACTCACCATGGCTGTCCCAACCAACTGTTTTGCTTTGTTTCTTCACTTGAGAATTATTCCAAAATTTGTCACAATTCCCTTCAAATGTGTCAGGTTTTAACTAGATCCTAAAAGGCAGGGAATTCTGAGACAAGTTCATAATAGTTCCCTGGTTGTTAGGATTTCTCCAGGAAACTGCACCTCCCCCTCATTCCTTATCCCAGGTCAGGGGCCATTTCCCAAGTTATTTCTCATTTTGCTACTGAACCTTCTCCACCTTCAAAGGTGGTGCAACTCACAGCCACTTCTCATTTTATGGAGACTGTAACTGAAGTGCTTGGAAAATTTTCAATGTAATATTTTTAATTCAGTGCATTTTACTCTTTCTTTCTGATGCTTAGAACTATAGAATCATAGAGGTTTACAGCACAAAAGGAGCTGATTTTGACCGTTGAGTGCCTGTGCCGACCCTTTGCTAGAGCAATCAAAGGAACAGGAGCAGGCCATTCAGCCGTTCGAGCCTGCTCTGTCATTCAATTAGATCATGGCTGATCTGTACCTAAACTCCATCTACCCACCTTGGTTCCATGGCCCTTAATACCCTTGCCTACCAAAAATCCATCAATCTCAGTTTTGAAATTTTCAGTTGACCCCCAGCCTCAACAGCTTTTTGAGGGGGAGAGTTCCAGATTTCCACTATCCTTTGTGTGAAGAAGTGCTTTCTGACATCACCCCTGAACGGCCCAGCTCTAATTTTAAGGTTATGCCCACCTTGTTCTGGGCTCTCCCACTAGAGGAAATAGATTCTCTCTATATACCCTATCAAAGCCTTTCATCATCTGAAGCACTTCAATCAGATCACCCCTTGATCTTTTATATTCAAGGGAATACAAGCCTAGTCTATGCAACCTGTCCTCATAATTTAACCCCTTTAGCCCCATTATAATTTTGGTGAATCTGCATTCCATCCCCTCCAAGGCCAATATATCCAATATATCCAAAGCTAATTCTACACCCTTGTATATTTTTCTGCTTCAAATGTTTATCTACACTTTCCTTAAAAGATGCGATGGTATCTGTCTGTGGTAAAGCATTCCAATGCTCTATATTTCTTGGTTTTTCATGATGAAATCTCCTTTAAATCTGCTCAATGTCTCCCTGTGTGGCTATAATGTCAGGCATAGACTGAATTCCTACCATTCCATGGCATGGCACATTACTGGAGCTCCACCATCTTGTGCAATTGAGCTCTCCAAACAAGACTTTTTTTAAATTCATAATATAAATCTCCTTTAAGGCTTATGAGTAGATGCACCTACGAAGAAGCATTTAGTGACACAATGAGATCATGAAACTTCATGCTGGTATTTCGTCTGATTACAACTCCCAACATAAATGCCAGACTTCACAATAGCATAGACAGTTTTAGATGATGTTAAAACACTGGGATTTTTTTTCGGCTGAAGTAAACTATTTCAATAATAAATAGAAGCCATAAGACAAGTTTTGAATTATTTTTCTTTTCACTGGTAGTCCAACTGCTTGGAGTAGCATCTTCCGCAAATCATGCATCTTCTATTCCCTCAACACTCCTGGGACATCTTATCCTCCGCCTGCTTGAATGTAATGTACCTGAAAATGACTTCTACACCTACAGTCTCTGACAAAAACACCTCCTGCATACTATTCACGTCTGTCACTGTTGTGCTGATTTCAAAATCGTCCCCTTTCTCAAACTCACTAATTACAGGTCTGAAAAAAAAAACACCTACTTACTTTAATTCAGCTTTGTAGATACGGAATTCTGAGCAAGTTTCTCATTTGTAACTTTAACAAGAGCTTAACTAGCAAAAATTGGCTTTTTCCTGGCTCTTTTAATGACGTCCATTAAATCATTTTTATGGGGGTAGGAACACTCAGGGCAGCACTAAACCCAGATGAATGGCTCATTAGCACTTTCTACTGACATTGTGACACTATCCCGATCAGAGCTGTTTGCTTGATTAGTGCCCATCAGTAGGCTCAATATCCACCTGCAACATCTACCACCAAAAAGGACAAGAGCAGCAAACATCATAGGAACAGCATCACCATTGCTGAACTGATATCCTGGAATTCTCTATTTAATATCATTGTGAGAGCACCATCATCACAAGGACTGCTGTAATTGAAGGATCTATCGCCTTCTCAGCGCAATTAGGGATGGCCAATTTGTGCAGCCTTGTCAGCATTTCCCACATCCCAAGAACAAACAAAAAATGCACATTTTTACCCACATCTTTTTCGCTAAAATTATTGAGCAGAACAAAATATGGCCCTCTTTAAGAAAAAGTGTCCAATGAAGACATTCAGATTGACAAGGCCGTTATGACAGAGAGCTCATTGAAAAGTGGGACGCAGGATATCTGCAGTAATTTTAGAAGGATACTGATAGGGTTAGATGACCTAAATTGGGAGGAGGCTCGAGTGGAGCATTAAGACCAGCTGGGCCAAATGGCCCGTTTCTGCGCTGTAAATTCTATGCAATTTTAATTTCCAACTGAATGATAGACATGGCAATAATACAATTCTATCACTACAGCTGGAAATTCTTGACTCCACGTATATTGCCAAGGCCGTTCTGTTGTTGGGTACTATTGCAAGGTATCCAGCTAAGCAGTTTCACACAGGTGGTATGGGGTCAAGACTGAGGTGACTACCCCTCCCAAAATTTCTCCAATAATCAGGAATTTAACATTGCTATCCAGCCATGTATTAAAACTGTTGCATTGATCTTTTATACCAAATGTTGTTGCCAATACAAGTCCTGGATCCCTGGTACCAGAAGATGGGCACCATAATGAAAAGAATCTCATATATACACGTATACATACATCCACATATGTATCACAAACATACCAAAGTTTCAACAAAATAAACTGAATTAAAAATCCTTGGAGACTCACAACTGAACTGATTCACCTACAGTCTTTGTTAACCGCACCCCCCATTAATCTTAACAAAAATTTTCATGCACATAATCATACTTTTGTTAGATCTATCAGATTCAGGACCCATGGAATGGGAAATGTGACTAAAATCTTTGGAAAAGTACAGGCTGGCTGTGAGGAAAATTGCTGTAAAATCTGTTACATTGGTTGCACTAGTGTGAAAGTCACACTTTTGTGTTATACTACTACAACAACAACAACTTGCATTTAAAAAGCACCTTTAACGTAGTAAAATGTCTCAAGGTGCTTCACTGGAGCGTTATCAGACAAAATTTGACACCGAGCCACCTAAGGAGATATTACAAAAGGGTCAAAGAGGTAGGTTTTAAGGAGCATGGCAGGTAGTGAGCTAAATGCACAGTTCGCATTAATGTTTATACTCTACCCCCAGGTTTGCAGGTTGTCAAAAATTAGGTGCAATGTATGTACTAAACTTTGTGGTTCATCCGACTGGACTGAAATCCTTTTACTGTCACTTTGCAGTGACTAATAAAGAAACTAATGTTGACAGTAAAGAGAATCCATTGTATAATAATAGTTGCATTTAAAAAGGAATGTGTTTATAGATAGTACTCCGCATGCAGAGTATTAACGATGTAAATTATGTAATCTATTAGAATCTGAATGTTCTAAAACTCTAAGCTAGACAATGGAATTGCACCATAAAAGTCCAATAAGTTGTTGTCAGAATTTGCATGGTTAATGACACCGTGTACCTTTGAGGGCAAAAATGAATGTAGATACTTGAAACAATGAACACTAGCAATACCATCAATACTTAACTCACGATTTGTCTACTTATGGATGAGCACTATTAAATTGGAAGTCATAAATGACACTTATATTTATGCCCATGCCATTAACTATAACCTGATAAAGGGAGGGGTGAGCAGATAATCAGCTCCCAGGGCTCTGCCAATGCTACTCTCACATAGGTTCTGCTCAATGTCTCCTTGTGTGGATATAATGTCAGGCATAGACTGAATTCCTACCATTCCATGGCATGGCACATTACTGGAGCTCCACCATCTTGTGCAATTGAGCTCTTCAAACAAGACTTTTTTTAAATTCATAATTGTCTGGTCTTAAAGAAGAAAGAAAGACTTGTATTTATATAGCGCAACCTCAGGATGTCGTAAAGTCCTTTACAACCAAGGAAGTACTTTTTGAACAGTAGTCACTTTTGTAATGTAAAAAACGCGGCAGCCAATTTTCACACAGCAAGCTTCCGCAAACAGCAATGAAATAAATGACCAGATCATCTGTTTTAGTGATGTTGGTTGAGGAATAAATATTGACCAGGACGCCTGGAAAACTCCCTTGCTCTTCCTCGAATAGTGCCATGGGATCTTTTACATCCATCTGAGAGGGTAGACGGGGCCTCGATTTAACGTCTCATCTGAAAGTAATTCCTGACAATTCCTGTATACTTAAAGTCTCACTGCAGTGCCACATGCAACACAGGATCGTGACTTCAGATGGCATCTGCACCAGCATGGTTATGAGAGAAATGCGGTCGATATTTTACTCTAATTTTGAGTCTGATTTGAGGTGGTGCTGTCAGCTGCTGTTGACACACACACAATTATCAGTTGCATCTCCATGAGAGCGAAGGCCAGAAAGTAAGTTTGGCACAACTGTGAAGATGCTTTCTGTCACATGACTGGAAGAGACGCAGTTATATCACTTGAGAGTCTGGCCAGAGGCTAAGAATAAAGGCAATAGGATAGGGGGATGGACAAAACACAACATAACCATGCAAAAGAAAAAGGTAGAACAAAGCAAATTACATAAGTTGAACAGGAAAACACCTAAAATATGATAAGTGAACGTTTCCTTTTCTTTTGCCTTAGGCCAGCGATAACATTAATTAGAGCAAAAGTACAACCTGAACCAGTGAAGATTAACCAATTCGACACTGTTCCTTAGCATAAGGTAACGTATGCTTACACTCTCTGTTGACACTAGTCTATGCAATCCTAAATAGCTTTTCAAAGGAGGCTCCTCTTCAAAATAAAACTTGCTCCGAATTAATATCAACTTTAATTATTTTTATTGTGATTGAATATCTTATTCACTGGAGCATTCCTATCATTGGATAAACTCCCTAGGAGTTGTTACAGAGCCGACAGGCTAAGGGAGCTGAATGATCAGTGGTGCTGATATAGTAATTAACCCAAGGGGTGCTTCGGTGATCTTTCTATTTCAAGCGTGTGTGTTAAATCGTCTCACCTGCACTGGCAGCCTCAGCATTTCCTCTTAGGCAGTTCATATCCCGCCCTTTACCCCTCCCAATAAAGTACTTCATTGGCTGTAAAGCACTTTGGGATGTCCTGAGGTTGTGTAAGGTGCTATATAAATGCAAGTCTTTCTTTCTTACCCTCCAGCATAAAAAAACTTTTTCAGCAAGAGTAGCATGTTTCATAGATTACTTCTCTTGAGAACAACATAAGAGAAATGATCCTTGGATGCTGTCACCGGGATTATCTGTATCAAAAAGAGAAATATTCCAAGAAAAGAACAAAAACAGAAAAAAGGGTCATTAAAAAGTTCATTGTGGCTTTTGAAAAGGTTGGATTTTTTTTTCTGTAAAAGGGATACTGGTGATGAGACTCTCTTTAGGGAGCTGAGTTCTTCATGTAGTACAATAACAAGCTTTTAGACCTCAGTGATTCCCTCATTTTCTGCATACACTTTTGTAATCCACATGAAGGGCTTAAATACTGAGCTGACTTACATCAAAATTTCTGGGGCAGATCAAGGTTATATCTGCAGTAATTAATAACTTAGCATATTTGCATATTGTAACAAATTCCGTGTGATAAAGCTCCCCAATTGGATTTTGTTAAAACATCCTGCAAATGTATTTGCCACTTGAACTCAGAGCTGTAGATATGAAATTTGAATTGCACTCAACTCCACTTAAGTGGATGCCTGATAAGTGAGTATTTCTGTTAAGTGATTAGAAATTAAAAATCTCAAATCTGTGACATATCTGGGTAAATTCCCTCTATGTAAAGCTATTTCTTTCTTTCCTTGCAATCAGATTACTCTGCACCACAGGCTACCCCTCCCTCCTGCCTCAGTATTCATCAATGCCATTCTAAAACTAGCAGGAGTTGCATAAGAATAACTTAGAGATGTTTTGCCCCCTGATTTCACTCCGCACCCCCCTCCACCCCACCACTACCATAGGGCCTGACCTCCCCAATGGTGCCATACTACAGTACCTCAAATGTGACCCAGAACACAGCAAACGCAGGACTGTAGGTACAAACCCAAGTCCCATCACACCACGCACTGGTACTGCAATGTATGGAGCCGTGTGCCATTAACAGCCTAGTGGTAACATTAAAAACTCATTCCAACCACAGCTGCTGGGTTTCAATGGCATCCCCAGTGTAGCACTGAGGGTGTGCTGCACTGTCGGAGATGCCGTCTTTTGGATGAGATGGTAAACCCGTCCGCTCTCTCAGGTGGATGTAAAAGATCCCATGGCACTATTTCGAAGATGAGCAGGGAAGTTTTCCCCAGTGTCCTGGCCAATATTTATCCCTCAACCAACACCTGAAAAAGATTATCTGCTCATCATCTCACTGCTGTTTGTGGGAGCTTGCTGTGCGCAAATTGTTTCCTACATCACAACAGTGACGACGTTTCAAAAGTACTTCATTGGCTGTAAAGCTGAGGTTGTGAAAGGCGCTATATAAATGCAGGTCTTTTTCTTTTCTCGGATTTCAGAGCCTGCCTCGGACTGGATTTTTTGTGTATTATAATTAGAGTTTTTCTTTTATGTTCTTAATATTCAGAAGAGAGAAATAAAGAAGCTTTTACACTATTTGAGTCTTTATGCATTAAGCATTGGTCTGAAAGGAGTTAAAGTTTCGAGTGAACCACTTTAACTTTAGCCACTGTCTGTCTGCTTGCTGCACACCGTGAAATTCTTGTCACGGGCAGCGGAAGGGATGATGTTCACATTTTTGGCAGAGAGCTTTTGCTTTACAACAAACATGCAGATCTTGGCTCGGGGCCAACAGTCAAACACTTCAGCCGAGGAAATGGGAAATTTTGAGGTCTGACATGACAATGTAGAGATCGTGTAAAGCTTTGCTTCTGCCAAGCTGTCAGGGAAACAAAAGGCTCGACTAATGCATCGAGCGGCCCCATGATGCCAACGTGTGTTTCTGTGCAGATTTGTGAATTCCACCCAAGTGGTTTGCCTGAGACCGTTAACGTGGATTTATTCTGAAGTGGCTGGCAGTCAAAAGGTTACAAAATAAGAGAAATAGCTGAGTTGCAACATTGCTATTTGCTGTCAGATTGCTTCTATGCTGTTGAGTACATGAGGTATCAATCAAACCTGCACCGTTTTTATCTTGTTGATATGTTATTCCTTAATACAAACAGAAGTAGTTTGAGGCTGGAGCTCTACATTCTGGAGGCTGCTGCAAAATGAATTTGGGACACAAAGTACAGGCATTTCTGTATTTATTGTAATATTAGAGAGCTGAAGGTACTTTCAACGGTAACTGTTTTAGGGGCAAGCACACATTTCAGCCGTTGTCTTGCTCCTGTGCATGTTGGGGCTGGGTACGATACTTTTGCACCCACTGGGAATTGGAGTAGTGGTGTGATGCTGAGAGTGAGCAGGTAACTGGTTCAACCTAATCTTGTTGAGGTAGGGCAAGATTGCACCACTTGAGTGTGCCTGCTGTGGCTGGGCATCAAGTTCAATCCCGTTTGTACACCCAAGTTATTTTCCGGGAGGGGGCGGAGAAGAGTTGGGGTCGTTCACTGCTTTTGTTTTCCACCGCTTGTGTGTTCCCGGTGGAAACGCGGGGACCAACGGTTCCTTGTGTTCTGGGTGCGGAGGGGTTGGAGAAAGTGAGTGTGATCCCCTCCCTTCCTAGGGAGCAAATTTAATCCCTGTTCTAAACAGCAATGCGTGCAAACAGCCCACTCATCCAAAAACATAAAGGACCTCACAGTATCATCAAATCCACTTATATTTCAATCCCTTGCAAATGCACTATAGTGGTATACTTTTCTATATAAAAGTCACATTAGATTCATATTAGATTTTCTGTCCCCTGGATACAGGAGAGAGTCTTATTATACACTAAAAATGTGAAATCACTTATGCACACAGCTGTGATAACCATTTAGATTTTACACGACATGCCAAGACTGAACTGTGCATTCTTTGCCAGTGGGCTCGTCACCTCTCCTGAATAGCCAGTGCACCAAACATGCTTGCCAAATACATTTTTTTTCAAAAGCGACTCATCATT
Organism: Heptranchias perlo; assembly: GCF_035084215.1. Classification (NCBI taxonomy): domain Eukaryota; kingdom Metazoa; phylum Chordata; class Chondrichthyes; order Hexanchiformes; family Hexanchidae; genus Heptranchias; species Heptranchias perlo. Next base: position 55,888,546 of record NC_090340.1, on the reverse strand, counting down.
TATTTCTAATGACGTACAAAAGAATTAACCTATGAAACCTCCCTCTCTCTCTCTCTGTATAAATTTCTCTCAAAGGAATCTTCGTACTGAACATGAATTTTGGAGCTCACTTCCAGCATATTTTCTCAGCATGAAACTCCAGCCATATGGTCTGACAATTAAAGTTGTGCAAAGACCACATCAGTGCATTTTCCTGGGAGCTCAAAATCTTCGGCCCAGGCATCCGACACCATGAAAAGCCAGAGAATCTTTCATTTCAAAGATAAAACCTCATTCTAAAGTCCATGTACACTGTCTGTTACTTCTTTGAGGAAGTAACAGACAGTGTACATGGACTTTAGGAACGGTACAACACTGCAGACTTTTAGAGAAGATTAAGGGCACAGAATTAGGAGGAGGATAGCTAATAGAGGGGCACCACGACAAGCCCGATTTGGTCCTCACCCAATGTCCAGCTGGAGTCACTGGATAGAGATCAGGAACAGAGACTGGAGCTGATTTTCCCTCCCCCCCTACCCTTCCTGAAGGCACTGACTCCGAAGTTCCACTCAACCTGCTCCACTGGCAGAAGAGTGGCAGAGTGGACCATACGTCTGCCTGAGCATAGAGGCTCACACTCTGTATCGGGGTCATTTGAAAGAAAAAGAAAGACTCAGTACTGCACTGGAGTGTCAGCCTGGATTTAATGCTCAAGTCTCTGGAGTGGGACTTGAACCTACAACCTTCTGACTCAGAGGTGAGGGTGCCACCCACTGAGCCACGGCTGACATCACACATCCCAGGGTGCTTTACAGGAGTGTAAATCAAACAAAAATTGACACCGAGCCACATAAAGAGATATTTGGACAGTTGACCAAAAGCTTGGTCAAAGAGGTAGGATTTAAGGACCATCTTAAAGGGAGGAGAGGTAGAGAGGCGGATAAGTTTAGGAAGGGAATTCCAGGGCTTGGAGCTCAGACAGCTGAAGGCATGGCCGCTAATGGTGGGGCAGAGGAAACTGGGGACGCGCAAGAGATCAAGCTAACAGATCAAACTTGTAATCTTCTAGTCTGTATGACTTAGGTGGCCACCATTTTAAAAATAATTTATTTATATGGTTGCGCACGTGCAAAATTAGAGGGGAAAAAAAAACAAGGGGAAAAAAAAGGAACCTTGCAGCTTGAAGCAGCCCTGCTGAGAGCCAGTGATAGAAACAGATCAGTTTCACCCAATCCACCTATATGGAGCTCAAATAATGGCACCAGCTCTCTGAACAGTCACAGCCTTAGACACACAATACAGCAGACAATTTACACTGGTGAAATGTGGTGTTAGAAGTGTTACACTGGGGTAAGTATAGAACTTCTGTTCCTTTAGAAAGACCGCAGCGCCCTCCGCCTCTCTTCCCCCCCCCCCACCAAGGTCACTCACAGGAAGTGTTACTTGCTTCTTTGAGGAATTGTAATTGCAAATTATGAAAAATCAATAAAAATCAACCCTTTAAATAACTTTCTATTTTTACCCAGACATATTTACTTCACTAACAAATCCATACACTTTCTGTTTCTCTAGAATGGTACGAATCTTTTAATACCAAGGATGGGCTTCTGTGGTTCCTTCCTGCAATATGCTCTGAACAGACTGGGGCCCCTGGGCCCATTTTACTAAGGAAAAGGCTGCACTTTTGGACAATTGAGTTGAACCATACTTTGCACTGGCCTACGATGGCAATACCAATGCTGTACACTGCAATACAACAAGATGACCCTTTTCCTGTTCTCCCAAATCAAGTGAATACACAGAGCACAAATATGGATATGTCAGGAAAAGCACAGGTTAGAAGTTCACTCTACGCTTCCCCAACAGTGCACCTTGACCCTGATCTGGGAAGAATAGCCAGTATTACGCTCATTGAAATTTTGAAGAAATAGGAAAAAAATGGACTTTGCAGGAAACACTGTAATAGTTTCATTTTTAACAGAAGTAGTTGTGGCAAGACTTCCGCTTTAGCACTTCACTAATACACTGGAAGTGTTAGAATTTTCAAAATAATTTCAATTTCCTTTTTCCTTTACCCCCACGCCACCAAGATCACTCACACATCCGTTTGAATCCCCTAAAGTACAAATAGTATAACTCAATCAGCAGCCCTCCATGGACACCAAACATGGTCCTCATGGTAAACTGCTAAAAGACACACTCTGGCACAGGATACTTCAATAATGCAGAAAAGCTTGTCCAATTTTGCCTCCTTTACCAAGGCAAGCAGAATAATAATTAGGAGTCAGCCTTAAGAAAGACTTTCGCGACCTCAGGACATCCTGAAGCGCTTTACAACCAATGAAGTGCCTTTTTGCAGTGTAGTCACTGTTGTAATGTAGGGAACGTGGCAACCACACAGGTTGTGCACAGCAAGCTCCCACAAACAGCAATGTGATAATGGCCTAATAATCTGTTTTTTAGTGGTGTTGGTTGAGGGATAAATGTTGGCCAGGGCACCAGGGAGAATTCCCCTGCACTTCTTCAAAATAGTGCCATGGGATCTTTTACATCCACCTGAGAGCGGATGGGTTTACCATCTCATCCAAAAGACGGCACCTCCAACAGCACAGCACTCCCTCAGTACTGAACTGGAGTATCAGCCTGGACTTGAACCCACAACCTTATGACCCAGAGGCAAGAGTGCTACCCACTGAGCCACAGCTGACACATCAAGTCCAAGTACAAAAAAATCTTTGATCCCACCGGATTGAAACGTACGTTGTATGATTTTCATCGCTCCACCACTGGCAACCGTGCCTTCAGCTGCCTAGGCCCTACGCTCTGGAATTCCCTCCCTAAACCTCTCTCTCCTCCTTTAAGACACTCCTTAAAACCTACCTCTTTGACCAAGCTTTTGGTCACCTGTGGCTCAATGTAAAATTTTGTTTGATAATGCTCCTGTGAAGCATCTTGGGAAGTTTTGCTGTATTAAAGGTGCTATATAAATGCAAGTTGTTGTTGTTGTATAGACAGGAGTCCAAATCAGTCATGTTGTAGTTACAATGTGACCTCAGAAATTATCTTTAGTTTATAGTTTTAATGGGGGCAATGACAGGATTAGCACTCTATTTTGCAAGTATGTTTGTGACAACAGTTTCAAATTCATCTGTTTATTCTATTCTGAAGAAGTAACATTGTTATTTGCTCGCAGTCTAATATCTGTTCAGCACTAATATCTTAAATCTGCACACATCCCCTGACAACTTGTTCCATTATAAATTTCTATGTCCACATTTATAATGGAGACTGCCAATATAAAACATGCCAGGCTGTAACTACATCCTTACCATTACCATGCCCATGCCTGCCTCCACCACCCCCCCCCCTCCACAGTGCAGTGTCAACAGTGGCAGGAGGGTGTAATTACAGCGTAGCAAGTTTACTTGGGCAATTTCAATTATAAGTATGGACACAGAAATTTATAATGGAAATACAAAGTTAGGACAGAATTTATGACTTTAAATTGAGGACTGAATTATGTTTGAGAGCCTTGGTCCAAAATCACCCAACTTCTAACCCCATTTCACAAGGTCATTATGATGAGGAATGCCAATTGGCCCATCTTAATTCATCCATCCAGCGAGATCCTAACGATCCCCAATTGTAGCGTCTAATTGTTTCTTAAACAATTCAAGGGTCTTTGCCTCCACTACTTTATCTGGAAGTTTTTTCCACACATTGATCAATTTTCGTGTGATGAGGAATTTCCTGATACAAGTCATAAAATTACCTTTTACTACTTTGAACCTATGCCCCCACCTAGTTCTACTCCCGCAGATTAATTTAAAATAATAATCCAGATGAACATTTTCTATACCTTTAACACTCATGTATGCCTCTATGATATCACCTCCCAGGATGAAAAGTCCAAATATGCCCAGTCTTCACTCATAACTCAGACCATTGACATTAGGTATGAGCTTTGTGGCTCTTCTCTTCATTGCCTCCAGCTCTTGAATGTCTCTATTGTCTCTTGGTGACCAGAACTAGAGGCATTATTCAAGGTGCAGTCTGACCAGAGCACTATAAAGTTTGATTATCTTCTCTGGCTACAGTTTTGACTATGTAAGCCCAACATCCTATTGGCTTTGTCGGTTGCTGCTCTGCATTGGTTAGATATATTTAGTGCAGAGTCAACTAAAACTCACAAGTATCTTTCATCTTCATCCGTAGCTATTTCTATACCATTCATGGACTATACGTATCATCTACTTTTCCTTCCTTTGTATAGCACTTTACACTTGTTTGTATTAAATCTAATCTTGCATTACTTTGCCCACTTACATATTTTGTCCATTTTCTGTAATTCCTGAGCTGCCTCTTCCAATTCCACTGCCCCTCCTAGTTTGGTATTATCTGCAGATATGACTCCTTTGGATTGAGTTTCTAAATCTAGGTCATTTATGTAAATTGGAAGCAGTCATGGTCTCAGCTCTGAGCCCTGGGTACCCAACAGTACTGTACCCCCCAATCCAACATAACTCCTCTAATGACTGAACAGTGTTTCCTACCTTTCAGCCAGTTTCTTATCCATTCCCGGGGTTTACCCTGAATCTGTATAGCTTTGAGTTTAATTAATAGCCTTTCATGTGCAACTTTATCAAAAGCCTTCTGGAAGTCTAAGTATACCACGTCATTGGGCTTATCACAGTCAACTTGGATGTTCACTCCCTCAAATAAGTCGAGGAGGTTGGTCAGGCAGGATCATCTTCTTCAGAATCCAGCTGACTGCTGTTACTTAGGTTACTGTTGTACAGATGATCCTCAAGTATACTCTTGATAATCGATTTCATTATTTTACATGGAATGGACCTGAAGACAATACTTGGCAATGCCATGGGAGATCGACTAATTGCTTTGTAATATTCTGTCCTACATGGTATTCCTTCTCCCTACATCCTAACTGAGAGTCATCACCTTCCTTCAGCTCAAGTAACCACCTCCTCTTCATTTACCAAGTCACCTTGCCTAATTTTTCAATAATAAAAATTTTTCAATAATAAAATAATTACATTCCAATAAAATGGTTCCTTTAACAGCAAGGCTCTTCCTACTTCAACAATTCCACTGAACAGGCACCACACTCACTTTCATATCACGTTTGCACCATAACAGGCTTTCAGTTCCAGCATCCACAGTATTTTGCTTTTGATGTAGCAGGCATTATATCTACCTTAAATTTTTTTCTCTTCCTTTCTTGACAGTTTATGCCAGGGTATATAACAACTAATGTTAGTAGCTTGCCAAATTGGCTAATGTTCTAAACACTGAACATACTGCAGGTCAACCCATATCCTGCTGGCACCCAATTTTAATGTGCATACACTTTCCAGCAGGGGTCCCTGGATCATGATCAGGGACCCTGGTTGATGTTCCTTCTCTCTTGTGCAATGATACAGAGGTCAACTATAACATCCAGACCATTGTTCAGCTAACAGCACAGAAGAGGGATCAAATATAGGGCCTACTTGATCCGAATGGCTCAGTACCGCACCACACAATGGATTTATTCACTGAGCCATCAGGAAGCCAGCACAAAAATGTTAAATCCAATTGCGTTAGTTTTATATTCAGAGATGAAAAAATAAAGGGTGAAATATAGTGCAAAAAATAATACCATTGATTGATACCATTGAAGCGCACCTCCCCTTAATGAACAGACATGGTTAAATGCCTTCCAGGCCACTTTACACCCCATTATACTAAAGCATGACAATTAATGAAGACCAGATCAATGCTTATAATTTGGTTTCATCCTCCTCAATAATAAATGGTGGCAATCATTTAAAAAAAACATTTCAAGAAATTAATTTGCTAAAAATCAACAAAACAAGTTAAATTTATATAGTCGCCTTTAGTGTAGTAAAACATCTCAAAGTGCTTTGCACAGTTGGGAATTAGTGATATCGATAACTACCGTGAGATTGATACAAATTATGTAATTTACTGCATATTGAAACGCTGTCATAAAGAATAACAGTAGGAGTGGTTTAGAAGTGCAGTCGCTCGATCAACAGCACACACATTGTTCAGGTGCCGTGGATGCTCCAGCAGCTTTGCACCTCCCAAGACAGAGACTCGTCAAAGCCAAGTTAGAGGCCTGACTGCAAAGTAGGGAAAGTCTGAATGGTTTTGCCCCCAGTGACTGTCTTTGTGTTGACAGTGTTTGATTTACTGCCTGAAAAGCATTTCATATGCCAGCCAACAAGAGAATAAGGGGGAGATGGAGAAAGGAATGAGAACTAAAAAAAACAAACAAAAATCAGGAACGTTGGAACTTCATCCTTTGAGGGATGTTGCATCTGTGCCTTACCCAGGGAGTGAAATGAAAAATATATGACAACAAACCACTTCAAAATGGTAACGCATTTATAACATGGATCCTCTGAAATCATAAAAAATGAGCTCTTAAAAATAACAAATGAACTTCGAATTGCTTCGCTTCATAGAACTCCCATATGCTTTTAGGTCTGCTGTGAGACACAACTTTTGTGGATTAATAGATGTCGTATGATGCTTTTCTTTTCCATTGAGATCTGTACCAAATCAAGGCTGAAAGCTCTTGGCAGATAGATGCGAATGGAAATCGTCACGGCGAAATCAAAATCTAAATTAATACTGCGATAGAAGTATGCAAATGTTTCCCCTCAATTTTACCTTCTGATGATTTCATTTTTTCCCTTCACTCTCTCCCTCAGTTTTATTCTGGGCTACCTCTTGGGACTGCATGCAAGATTTCTATACATTTAAAACAAAGCAAACAGAACAGCTGTAACAGTGGATGTCACTTATACACAAACTGATTCGGAAAGCTTCAGAGATTGCAGTCTTCCTTGCCAGCCATTTCATTCAGATCGGTGAGGCACTGCTGTTATTTTCACTGACTCCCAATGGATAAGTCATTGCATTAAAACACAGAAATCATAATTCACACCATGCACTAAATTACCACTCAGGTCTGTTCCACAGAGCATTCTACGATTTTCAGGTTTTTGAATTGAGATAAAAGGGCAGAAATTTGTCTTGGGCGGTATTGCAAAACTGACGATATCGCATTGACCACCTGTCATACAGCCAATATTGAAGTCAATGGAACTGTAAGACAGGCGGAGCACATGACGGGTGGCTAATGCGATACCGCCCGTTTTGCATTACTGCCCAAGATGAATTTCTATCCCAAAGAATTACCTTTCAGTAGAATGTTTACTGGCCTGTTTATAGGTAGCTCCCCAAAAAATAGGCAGACCACTGAAGCTTTGCAATACCCCACCTCTTAACATGAAAGGTTGCCAGAAATGTTTCCATCTCACCAGCAGCCTCTAGTGGCAAAAGAGGAGCTATTCCTACACGTTTCCCTACATTACAATGTGACTGCACTTCAAAAGTACTTCATTGGTTGTAAAGCGCTTTGGGACATATTGAGGTCATGAAAGGCGCACTATAAATGCAAGCTCTTTCTTTCTTCACAAAAGAAATGGGTAAGTTAACAAATCACACCAATAATGCTGTGCACTGCTTTCCTCTTACAGTATGTTCTTCAAAGATATGAAAAATAAGCAACGAGCTACAGGCAGCGATGTATAAAACAAAACCAAACATACACACACACACACACACACACACACGCCTTTTAAAATACCCAAAACATGAAAACATCACACAAGAGTACTACTAACTGTACCAAGATAACACTTATAAGTTAAATTAGCAGGGAGCTCTGCTCACTGGTAAGGTCATTCGTTTTACTGTCTCTCTTTATTCTATCCAATTACTATAAGTGTTTCCCAGTGGGTCCTTTAGAATGATGGAAAATGATCATGTGGATCATGTCACTAAAATCCAATTATATTTTCCCAATGCAATGCCATATGGACATGATTGCAACAAGTTCCAATATTGATGCTGAACAAACAGCAAATCAACATATAACAATACAGTTGACAGTTTGGAGGAAAGATCTCCAACATCTGTGATTGGTTTGATCAGGAGGATCCCAGTGAATCCAGCCAGTCATAGGATTTTGCATGGCACGTGGTTATGTTTTACAAGAGTATCAACACAGAATGTTTTCCCACACGTAAAGATAAATGGGTTGAAATCTGGTCCTCTTCATCCAATTCCAGCTGATCACCATTTTCCCCATCCAAGCTGCACATTGTAATCTCATTTATTGTTCTATTCCCTGTCCTCCTCTCCTGAAGACGCTGACTCCTTTTGAGATACAATTCTACTGGTCCTGGCTACCCACTGATAACTAACGCAAGTGACTATTCTTCATGTCCAAAGCCTAGACAGTGACTGTTAGCAGGTTATTTTATGACAATCAGTCATTGCTCCTGAGGTGATAATGATTGCTGAAAAACATAAATATTGTGACCTTCATGCAGTTCATCATGACAGTCTGTAGCACTTATTTTATCATGTGGTGTACAATCCAGTTATTGTTCCAGTAGCTGTGGCTAAAAGGGCTCTCCACCCATTTACTTAGATCACCTGAAATAGTGCTACATTGTTTTTTCCAGCTAAAAGGTGTAACTGATGTCAACGTGTAGAGTCAGTTCCTATGTACAGTTATTTTTTTAGGACTTCATTCTCATTTAAGAATGAGTCAATAAGACTTGGGACCTAGGGTGAATTTTAAACAGGAATTAGAAGTCTGATTATATAATTTAATCATAATCTGTAATATGAAAATGATATGACACCACCCCAGGGGGCCACAGAATACTATGGCTGGAGGAATATGAAACACGGAGAAACATTCAGTTATTAAATGGAGGAGAAAGTAAGTAATTTGATGAAAGGAGCGACTGCTATTGGAGCTTGGTTGCTTATTAATAACATTTTAACCACTTCCTTGGCCTATTCAGCTTAAAACGACAGCCCTCAGTAGGGCACGGAGTCCTGTGAAGTTAGATTTGAATATCACTTTTACTTGCTGTATGACAGAGCTTTCAATATAGATTGAAGATTGTGTTGAGCTGATGTCCCATTTTACGTGTTATTCTTTAAGGGAATTTGACACGGCACTTGAAAAGTTACAGACGGGACAAAAATAGCAGTCAGACTCATTAAATAGGTCAATCTGACAGGAAGTCCCCCCCCCCACCCCCCCACCCAAGGGTGAATGAAAGAAAGACTTGTAAAATCAGCGAGGCTGCACTCTGGAAGCAGAGCCTAGCTAGACAGCAGTGCTAGTTGGAGATAGGGTAATAACATCATCGCCCTGATTCTCCAAACCTGTGCCTGAAGATCCAATCGGGTAAGGGTTCTCTTATTGCAGACACAGCTCCAACCTACCAGCCACCTCTAGCTCCCAAACCAAAAAGACATCCCGAGACCAACAACTGATGGAAAGAATCTTGACCACCACGCCCTTCCCACGGCCACAAGATCCAAGGAAAAACAAAATCCTTTCCACATTATCTGTTCGCCCCTCCATGGGCGGCCGTGACATCAGCTGTCTAGGCCCTGAGTTCTGGAATTCCCTTACTGAACCTCTCCACCTCTCTCTCCTCCTTTAAGACGAGCTCTGGGACATTTTACTATGTTAAAGGCGCTATATGAATGCAAACTGTTGTTGTTTTTGTTATTAAAATCTACCTCTTTGACCAAGCACCTGTCCTAATATCTCCTTGAATGGCTCATGTCAAATTTTGTCTGATAATGCTCTTGTGAAGCACCTTGAGATGTTTTACTACGTTAAAGGCGCTATATAAAATGCAAGTTGTTGTTAGTATTTAGAGCCTGTAACCAATTTTACTGCAAGTCCGAGATTAAAAAGACCACAAATGCTGGAAACTGAAGGAAAAAGCAGCAAGTGCTTTGGGTTAATGTTTTGGGTTGGATCAGAAGGGTCCTGTCTAAATCTCAGACTTTTCTTTCTCAACTTTCAAGTGCAAACCAACTTGCTGTGTTTCTCCAAGGTTTCCTTGTCCACGTAGACACATTTGAAATTATTTATAAACATTGGATCATTACATGTTACTGACACCATTTCGTGCTACTGAATCGTAGAGGGGTCATCGATAGCACAATGCACTGAAAGGGTTAACATCAACATTCAGTCACCTGCACACACACCATACACAAAGCCTCAGTCCACTTTGCTGTCACAAGGATTTATCTGTCAAATGTAGGGGAAAACAATTGGCCAGCTTTCTACAAATCATTCACTCATGTATCTCTCCCACATGTAGAACAGGTTTTTGAGAAATACCGTGGGGGCCATTTGCATTAAATTAGGATATTTGTCACCACATCAATATGATCTAATTATTGAAAATCAAAATGTTTAGTGGAGCTTTAAATCTGTTGATATTAAGTTAATTCAAAGAATGTTTATATCAATCATGTACAGAGCAATTGGTGTTTTGGGGTGAATTACAGAGGGATATGTGGTCTTGAGTTAGTTTGGGTCCAGTCAGCTCAAAACCAAAGACAACTCTCTCATATGTATCTGTAATTCATTTCCTTCCCATTTAATATTTTCTGTAATATACTTTGAGTCTTCTGCTCATAAAAAAATATAGTTGATATTGGTTTGGGAGGCGAACATGTCAAGCACTATTGGGCCTCACTCTCTTGGGACAAAACTGCCCACTACTCCAGGATCATTCTGGATAACCCCTGGATTATTTTTTTCCACTACCAACTGCCTCCTTAAACCCCTCTTCCCTGCCCCAGCCCCCCCTCCCCTCCCCTCCAACAAATGCGAGGAGCTCAGTGGACTCCACGTCACAACTTGCATTTATATAGCGCCTTTAATGTAGTAAAACATCCCAAGGTCCTTCACAGGAGTGTAATTGGACAAAGATTTGATACTGAGCCATCATCCATTCAGCTGCCTCAGCTGTTTCTCCCCTTTCCCCTTGCCCAATAAGCCAAACCTCATCCCAAATTCCTCCCTGCCCTAGCCCTGATCCCATGTCTTTGTTGAGTTTCTCTCCTATCTACCTTTATGCTCCTGCCAAGTTCATCTTACCTTTGAGATCATCTCCTGACCCTATTTTCAGTAAACTATTGGCTGGCAAACTTCCTTTCCTGACCCTCATGCAAGCTGACATTGTAAATTGATCCCTCTCCTCGGGTACCATCCCTTTCAAAACTGCCATCACTCCTCTCCTCAAAAATGTGTAGCCGTCTCTTAAATCCACGCCCATCTTTCCGGCAATTCCCTGTTTGAATCCCCCCCACCATCTGCCCCTGCCACAGCACTGAAATGGCCCTGATCACGGTCACAAATGACATCCTCTGTGACTGTGACCATGGTGTATGTTCCCTCCCCGTTCTCCTCGACCTCTTTGTAGCCTTTGACATGGCTCACTCTGATCCTTCAAAGCATCTCATCTGGTAGGTTTAAAGGAGCGTCTTAAAGGGGGAAGAGAGAGGTAGAGGGGTTTAGGGAGGGGATTCCAGAGCTTGGGGCCTAGACAGATGTAGAAACAGCCAACAATGGTGCAGCGATTAAAATCAGGGTTGGTCAATAGGCAAGAATTGGAGGAGCGCAGAGATCTTGGAGGATTGTAGGACTGGAGGAGGTTACAGAGATAAAGAAGGGCGAGGCCATGGAGTAATTTGAAAACAAGGATGAGAATTTTAAAATCAAGGCATTCCCGGACCAGGAGCCAATGTCGGTCAGCGAGCACAGGAGTGATGGGTGAATGGGACTTGGTGCAAGTTAGGGTACGGGCAGCAGAGTTTTGGATGAGTTCAAGTTTGTGGAGGGTGGAAGATGGGAGGCCGGACAGGAGAGCATTGGAATAGTCGAATCTAGAGGTAACAAAGGCATGGATGAGGGTTTCAGCAGCAGATGAGCTGAAGCAGGGGCGAAGAAGGGCGATGTTATGGAGGTGGAAGTAGGTGGTCTTGGTGATGGAGCAGATATATGGTCAGAAGCTCATCTCAGGGTTAAATAGGACGCCAAGGTTACGAACAGTCCGGTTCAGCCTCAGACAGTGGCCAGGGAGAGGGATGGAGTCGGTGGCTAGGGAACGGAGTTTGTGGTGGGGACCCAAGACAATGGCTTTGGTCTTCCCAATATTTAGTTGGAGGAAATTTTTGCTCATCCAGTGCTGGATGTTGGACAAGCAGTGAGAGACAGTGGACGGGTCGGGAAAGGTGGTGGTGAGGTAGAGCTGGGTGTCGTCAGCCTACATGTGGAACCTGATGATGTGTTTTCAGATGATGTCGCCGAGGGGCAGCATGTAGATGAGATATAGGAAGAGGCCAAGGATAGATCCTTGGGGGACTACAGAGGTAATGGTGCGATGTACTTTATCTCCTCATCTCAGCCAGATCGGCAGAAAGGGTGGTACAATCGGGCTTCAGTGGCCAAAGTTAGGGTCAGGCAAGAAAAAATAATGCCGTGAGTCCTGCTCCTGACTGCTATTCAATGACTGTACATGTGGATGCTGGAAGGCTGAATATCATGGAGATATCTGTAATCATGGGTGGATCCGAAACATGAAGGGTAGAATTTAAGTTAGAATCCACGTGTAATAAGTCGGAGCCGTAGACAGTTGCTGAGGAAAGAGATGGGGCTGTGAAAGCGAGTTTTAGTAGATACCTGATCAAACACGAGAAGGGAAACAGAAAGCAACGAAGGTGAACAAGGTAAAAGAGACAAACGGAAATCCCGTCGGAGAGAAGAGCAGAACGTCTTCAAGGTGCGGCATTCCTGGAAGAGAAGTGGCCATGAATTAAACACTAAAACAAAAGCAAAATACTGCGGATGCTGGAACGTTGACTATCATGGGGATATATCTGTAATCATGGGTCGATCTACAACAGTCGAGCAACAGGATCGGTCTTAGCTGCGATGTCCCTCACGTTTTAATAGCTTGCCAACTCTCACCGTCTAGGCTCGCATATGAAGAATGGCCACTTGGGTGAAGGGCGAATGAAGCTCGCTGAACTAGCATAAGTGGGTATTTTCAGGAGAGAAAGGGGAGAAGGAAAAGGAAATAAGTAATGTGTTCTCAAGTATTTTCTTTGAATTTAAATTAAATTAACAGTAGATACTCCCAATTTAAAACAGCTTTAAAAGCCCTCTCTGTACTTAATCTAAAAATAAAATCATTAGCTAAAATACCCCAAGGAAACGTTGAACAGAATGAATCTTTCTTTTCGTTTAAAAGAAAGTCTTCTTTGAATACAATGTCACAGTATCAGCAGCCCAGTGAAGTTCTGTTGTTAAGGGCACGCAAGTCTTTGAGACCAATTCCCAACAGATTTAAGCAGCCAGGAGCTGCAAACACCCAGCGTGTACAGCATGACAGAAAACCAGGATAAAATCACACCTTGTTTGCCCTTCCAGTGACCAAGAGGGAGTTTATTCATGCCAGTTTTCGCATTACTGTAATGGTTTCACAGCTCTTGAGGAGTGTTAGCGTAACACTAAATGATGCGTGACTTCTGGATGCCTTGGTGCTTTGCTGCTGTAAGAAGTCCTTCTCTGCCTTTGTTTCCTCACCATTAACTGCAGCAAAATTAGTTTTCCCCTCCCCTACCCCCATCTGTCTGATCCATTGACCTGATCACACTTTCATAGTGCCAATTTTTATAAGCCTTCAGGACTTGTGGAGCTCCATCATGCAAGGTTATCTTGCCTCACAGCATAAAACAGCCCTTACATTCATATTTAAACCTGATCTTATCAAGAAGTCCAAGTACATTCTTGCCATTTAAAGAGAAGCGAGAAGATTAATGTATTTTGCTTGTTAACCATCTACATGCAAATATATTGCCTATCCCCATATGCTTAAAAAACATAATTAGATGTGCCTACAATGCAAAAATAGGAGTGTAGGATGCATTACTTAGCTTCTGAAATATTTTAAAAGGTAATTGCCAGGAATGCAAACAAAGGCTTTTTTTAAGATGGAGCTTCACACATTTTTTTCAGGCAGTAAAATAGGCAAAGTTTGGCAGGTTTGAGTGATTGTTCTTGTAGAATTAGTTCACAGGAAAACAGCTGTATCACAGGCCTGGGTTTATTTTTGCTGTTCATTGTATGTGTTTTTGCGGTAAATTTAAGTTTCAGGTACGAAGGAAAATTTGTTGGAGAATGATTGATTTCTGTACAAAACCGCTGAAGCTCATTTACATCCCAATTACTTGCAATTATGAGGAAACAAAATGAAGCCTATCTTTATATTGAAGGAATCCTGTTAAATCTTTAACTCATTCGCAACACAGTCTTTGATCACAATAATGGGGGTAATTTTCACCATCACCGCCTGAGATAAAATCGGGCGGGTTCAACAACGGGCGGGCGATTCGCTCCGCTAGGTTACCGCCCAGGCAGTGAAGGTAAAACTTACCTCCCATGCTATGTGTCAGTCTTGGCTCAGTGAGCAGCTCTCTGGCCTCAGAGTCAGAAGGCTGTGGGTTCAAGTCCCACTCCAGAGACCTGAGCACAAAATCCAGGCTGACAGTTCAGTGAGATACTGAGGGAGTGCTGTACTGTTGAAGATGCTGACTTTCAGACGCAACTTTAAACCGAGGCCCCTCTGCCCTCTCAGGAGATGTAAACAATCCGATGTCCTGGCCAATATTTATCCTTCAACCAACATCACTAAAACAGATTATCCATTTGCTGCTGTGGGATCTTGTGGTGTGCAAACTGGCTGCCACCTTTGCCTACATTACAACATTTCCACATCGTTCACCTGAGGAAGGAGGTAGCCTCCGAAAGCTTGTGAATTTAAAATAAAATTGCTGGACTATAACTTGGTGTTGTAAAATTGTTTACATTACAACAGAGCCTACAGTTCAAAAGTACTTCATTGGCTGTAAAGCGTTTTGGGACATCCTGAAGTTGTGAAAGACGCTGCATGAATGCAAGTACTTTTGTTCTATGTATTTCAAAAGAGATATTAAGTAATTGAACAGTTTCTTCAAGACTTCTGACAAAAATATATTTTAAAAAAAACTCAAATCATTTGATTCTGTGTGAGCATGTGGGGTGACGCTTTCTACCATCAACCTCAGGATTTTAGATTATTATAAACACCAGTGCTTTTATTTGTGGCTTCTCTCGGAGGACCCCGCAGGGTAAGAGCTTGAGAAATCTTTCTGTGATACTGTGCAAGTTTTCTTTTCTTCTACGTATGTATGCCGTTTATTATTGTTTAGACTAAGTCGGTTTTAAAAAGGTCGGTCTTGCTGTCTCAACAAAATGGTTGAGTGTATATTAATCCATGAACGGTAACGACCAAAAGCATTTCCTCCCCCCTCCCTTTAATGCACTGTGCACTCAAAATGCTCTTATCATACTGGCAATCAATATTTTAAGTCTATATTGGTACAATCTGTACAACACAATTGACAAACACCAGACACCTGGACCTTGGCTGTTTTTTTGTGAATACACATGTTTTGTTAAATAGGCAGGAGACTGAAGCAAATGGGGGCTGTCCTAGGCTCTGTTCCAGGCAGCAGTCTTGAAGCCTGCAGCTGATAAGCTGGTAATAGTCCTCCTTTGAGAACCTGGGTTTCTGCGTGCTGATTGCTCATTTATCACACCTGGCAGCCCTGCTGAACTATAATTACTCTTGTGTTATCCTACCTGCTTGTCAACTCCAAGGGAAGCAGCAAGCTGAGGCTCTGAAGTGGAGGCATATCCACCCTGAGACTTGCATGCACACATTTTTTTTGCTGTAAATATTCAGCGATGGAGCCCGTTACATCGTGATTTATTTCGATAATGAACTGTAGGACATGTTAAATAAAGGCAACCGCTCCCCACATACATGTTGTACTGCTGTCTCGGTCATTTTCTTTCCAAAAAAAATCAACACACACGACACATGGCTTATAGTTGCTTCAGCCCGTAGAAAACAATGGGAACCTTTTTTTTGCACCATTTCAAAAATACAAAGTGCATGAAGGCAGCTGTTTTTGAGGAATCATCTTACACTTGTGAGTTAGGGGTTCGAATCTTTTGTAGTGTGACTGACACTCCAATCTGCTTATCGGTGTGCGGAATGGATTTCATTATACCTGACACCCCCCACCCCAGCACAGTTTGCATAGACGCCCATATTTGACCCCTCATCTACCTCTCCCTCCCACACTGGAGACAAGAAAATATTCAGGATTATTTTAATGTTCTGTTTAAAAAAAAATGTCTTTAAATAACTGGCGAAAGATTAAAAAAAAGGAAAGATTTACTTAGAGAAAGGCCGTCCTTTCTCTGGAGAGCCCCTCCACTCGTCCCTCCTCCCATTGTGGTATAGATTAGAAGTCTGTAATATAATGAGTATCAAAAAAGGTCTGAGATTACAACACTGGGCTCAATCAGAGGGCTTAAAATCCAAAACCAATCTTTCCCTTTACGATTCTAACACAGAAGGCTGGATTTGATTTTTTTTTATATAAAGAAAAGTTAATAGGTACAGGCTGAATCCTGATAAATGTATAACTAGTTTGGCCGGAAATGTTATGCTTGGATCAGGATTATTCTTGGATCACTGCAGAAAGAAATAGCCAATTTACAAACCTTTGTACCACAGCCCATTTAATCATTAATTCAGTAAATTTGATCTGAATGAAGTTTTGATTTTTGTTTCGGTCTCAACAAAACCAACAGGAAACATTAAAAATAAGGAACTACAAAAAGTGACTCGGCTTAAATGGGCTGCTTTTTAAAATTATAATTGAGAACATTTTATACTGCTATCAAGATTTCTGCAGAATAAGAGTGAATGGGAACAAATCCCATAATTGGGAATTCTGTAAAATGGAACTGCATAGGGATTCTGCACAATGAGTGAATAGGAACTGATTCTGTATGTGAGGATCCCACACAAAGGCATTTTCTCTTTTTTTTTTGTTCATGAAGGGGGTGCTGGGGGAAATGAAATACCTTCTGCTCCAGGCACCCCAATGTCAGCATCAAACGCTCCCTCTATTATCGCCCAACACAACCCCAGCCTCAGAAGGGCATCCCGTACCGGGTGCTATTTCCATTTCCTATACCAACCATCTCTTCAATCTGCCTGAGTGGCAATTAGGATACTTTGGGCTGTAACAACAACAATGTAATAAAATGTCCAAAGGAGCTTCACAGGAATGTTAACAGACAAAATTTGACACTGAGCCACATGAGGTGATGTTAGGACAGGTGACCAAAAGCTTGGTCAAAAAGGTAGGTTTTAAGGAGCATCTTCATGGAGGAGAGAGTGGTAGAGAGGTGGAGAGGTTTAGGGAGGGAATTCCAGAGCTTAGGGCCTAGGCAGCTGAAGGCACGGCCGCCAATGCTGGAGCGATAGAAATCGGAGATCCACAAGAGCCCATTCCCATTGGAACTGTACTTAGACTGTCCAAACATAGGATCCTTACAGACAGTAGACAAAGGAGACCTTCACCCCAACAATCTGGGCAATATTTGAACCCAGATCCAAGAAATAAGCAAGTCCTATAGAGGAAAGACACCATCTAACCTACTGCACCAGCCAATTCCCCTCTTAGCAATTCTATACAGTGTGAGGGAACGGGAATTCTATGCTCAGACTTTATAGCTGAATTTAGCTATAACACATATATAAACAACAGATGTGAAGTGAGAACAGCATTTGAGGGTCAAAGGTAAAAGAATGTTAATGGGTTTGCAAACCCGAAGCTCTCAATTTAACAGGGATGCATGTACGGACTCAGGAAGCAAATTGACAGAATTTCTAGACCAATGCAGTTTTTGACTCCAGCTGTTTTCTGTCCAGTTCCAAAATGGCTGCATCATGTTTCCATGTTCTAAAATAATCATATATCGTATGTACTGCTCAAGCTTTTTGGCGGCCAAATGAGAAACTATATTTCTTTAGTATTTAGTAAAGCATCATAGCAATGCTATAGTTTCCAAGCTTTTCTTAATGTGGGTGCTTGCAGGAAAATGATGAAGACCTTGTTTGTGCAAACAGAGAAAAATTGTAACATACAGAAAAGGTCAGATCTTGTTCTGGATAACTGGAAATCACAGATTAATACATTCTAGATCACCGTCTATTTGGAGCACTGCTTCTGGAAGCTGCCATTTTGCGATTTAAATATTTAGTACTGTCATGATCCAGAATGCAATTCAATTTGAAGAGGTGTTATCTACCTGAAAAAGTGTGTGAACAAATGAAAAATGGCCAAGTGTCCACAATGATGGTACACAATGTCAAACAGAAACAGGTTTGCCAAATATTCTTTCATGCTGCTTTAACATAACGAAGCTTCTCCCAAAGAGCCCAGTGCCAGGCTATTTCAAACTTGGCAGCGCTTGTGAAATTTCAATCATGTAATGAGGACTCAGTGATCTAGTATATTCTGATAATTATGCCATTGGAGACAGTCCATTGTCCAGCTTTATTCAGGGCACTCTTAAAGGGAAGGGTAACTTTGCCGGTGTGTATTTAAAGAGGATCTATGTTCAGGAGGTGTTTACCAACCTTTCAAGTTTGAGGAAGAAGAGTAATGTATCATATTCAAAAATAATGCCCCTTTAAAGGGCAGATTAACTTAAGGGGTATGTGCTTACCCTAGATGTATCTCAACAATATAATTACTTATTTTAGCCATTTTTTTCTTAAAGTATCCCCATTTACAGATTTCATCCAAGGGCAGATAAGAAGGGGATCAGAAAACAGAACAAAAAACAGACAACTCAAAATCAGTCACACTGATGTCAGAAAACACATACACTTCAAAAGGAATTCCTTGAGCTACATCAGCCCAGCTTCACGGTTTATCTGTTGAAACAGTACCTTGGGCTATCTTCTCCTTTGCTACCCATTTACTTTTGACCTACCGAGGCAACTCAATTGCATGATAATGGCACAAATGCAACAACAGCAACAACAACAACAACAACAGCAACAACAACTTGCATTTATATAGCTCCTTTAACGTAGTAAAACATCCCAAGGCACTTCACAGGAGCATTATCAAACAAAATTTGACACCGAGCCACATAAGGATAGGTGAGGGTTTGGTCAAAGAGTTAGGTTTTAAGGAGCATCTTGAAGGAGGAGAGAGAGGTAGAGAGGCAGAGAGGTTTAGGGAGGGAATTCTAGAGCTCAGGGCCTAGGCAACTGAAGGCAGCGCCACCAACGATTGGGCGATTAAAATCAGGGATGCGCAAAAGGCCAGAATTGGAGGAGTGCAGAAATGTTGAAGGGCTGGAGGAGGTTATAGAGATAGGGAGCGGCGAGGCCATGGAGGAATTTGAAAACAAGGATGAGAATTTTAAAATCAAGGTGTTGCCGGACCAGAAGACAATGTACGTCAGCGAGCACAGGGGTGATGGGTGAACGGGTCTTGGTGCGAGTTAGGATACGGGCAACAGAGTTTTGGATGAGCTCAAGTTTACGGAGGGTAGAAAGTGGGAGGCCGGCCAGTGAGCTATGTGGATCTGTATCTTTCTAGCCAAAACTGATCTACATCAGCACCAATATCAGTAGAGAACTCCACTCATCTACTATAGCAGCATGACCTTCCCATTTCCTCCACTCTACCTTTAGAACTGCTTGTGTGTTATTTCCACAGCAGTACATTTGTTCTGAATTTGCAGCTGCCTGGTATTATAATGCACTGCATTGTGAGAACATATATATTAAGTCTAACCATTGCTTTGTAGTTTAAGCTTCTGCTTCTTGATCAAGTTTAATAATTTTCCCCTTTCCATTTCAATTTACTTTCTCTCCTCTTACTATTTGCCCCCACCCCCATACAAGCTATTTATATCTGAGATGGTAGTCAGACAGCCTGACAACACCACACTGCAAACAGCCACTAGTAAGCGTGCAACAGCAAGCTGAAGTAATTTGGTTAATGATTGGCCAACAGGACTATCGAGCCTCTGGTTGCTATCTTTCTCATGATGGAGACCAGCAGTTGCAAACACATTGAACTTTCCAAATGCTGCACCACCGATTTCTGATCCTGCTTCTAAACCAACTGTGAAAACAACTACTGGTAGGCTAGTATAATTGCCCCTTGTATAAAAACGTGTGTACCAGGCTGCAATTGGATATTATTGCAGGCATGTAATAGTTCAGCGAGAAGGTGTTATGTAAACACTGGGAAGGTCAAATTTAGTTTGGATCAATGTGATCTGAACTGAATTTGATCTCCCGTGTAAATGGGATATCTGAGCAAAATTGTGTAATCAATACCAAATTTGGGGCTCTTTCATGCAGAGGAGTCAATTCTACAGGGAACTGGTTTGAAACAATTAGAATTCATGTGGTTAAGAGCCTTAGCCAGGAGAGAGAGAGAGAGAGAGAGAGAGAGAGGAGAGAAAGGGAGAAGTGGGGGGGAAAGAGAGAGAGAGAGCTCCATTACACTGCTGTCAATTCAAACTAAGGTCCCAGGGTGAACAGATAATATTTTAATCCACTGCACCATTCAGATTTCTTTCCCCCCCACCCCCCCCCCCCCCAGCAGTTCCCTCGTGCCCCCATACCCTGCCATCCCTCACCTTGTTTCTCCTTCTGGTCATTCCATAGAAGAATTGTTTGTTAAAACTAATTGACTGTGCGAACTACCAGCCCACTCTCTCGACCCGATGATCATTGTTGGTGGTTGGTTAAATGGGAGAGGGAAAAAAGGGGAATTAAAACAAGAAATAGGAATGTTTCCAGTTTATTCAAAGATGAAACTCGTGGTTTGGATTGTCTGATATCCCTTTTAAATTATGGAACCATTCCTGTACACTGAGCCCTTCCCCATTGTCTGAAGGTTTATAAAGGCCAGCAATGACAAATGCACATGCTGGCCTGTATAGGTGGACTCACCTCAGCCACAGCCAAAATGGTGGACTCGACACAAGTACCATCACTGGCATTTCGTCATCAGAGGCATCCAGAAAAACCCTTGAGGAAGGTTTGGTGTCGCCAATGGCATTGGATCATTTATGTTACAAGGATGCCTCTGATGGCACTCTTTTCACCCTGTAAGGTAAAAGCAGGACAAATCTCTTCATTCTCCTGCATCTCGGTCATTCTATATGCAGGGTCCCTAAAATTCTGCAGCATCTCAAAGCCAATTTCTGTGCAAGTCCAACCAAATTCTGCAGCAAGAGAATATAGATTCTGTGGCACACATAACTTATGTCTTAAAGAAAGTGTGTTTAGATTCTTAGATTTAAAAAACAGCATTTTTTTGATTAAAAAAAACAGGTTTAGAGAATGGCACTTCCACTATAAAGTTACTAATAAGGAAATAAGAGAACAAGGAGAAAATCATGAGCTGAAGCAGAGACTGCAACAGGCAGTAACCTCACAGGAAACAGAGACCTGGAGCAACCAGCCAGCCAACCCATACCCAGCCAGCCAACCACCCAATCCGTATCCAGCCACCCAACCCGTACTTAGCCAGCTAACCTGTACTCAGCCAGCTAACCCGTACTCAGCCAACCAACCTGTACTTAGCCAACCAATCTACAGCCAGACATCCAGCACCAGCAGCAATCAACCAGTTTCCCAGCAGCTAACCACCAACACCAGGAAAGGAGGTCTCAGGTTTCTCAGGTTAAGGGAGCAGGAGCAATGCGACTATCACCAGCAATGGCAGCAGAGGAGCAGAACTGGGAGAAGCAATGGCAGAACCGAGAGGAGAACAGGCAGAGGAGACGTGAGAATTGGGAATGGGAGAAACGTGAGATACGCAGTCAGGTTTGGCAGTAAATCCGTTAGTTAAGGCGGAAGTCTCACAAAGCCTGCGACTTTGCATTTACTGTAAAAGTCAGCTGTATTTCTCACATTTTCCTATTCTCTCGTCTTTTCTGCTCCTGTCAGTTCTCCTGCTTCCAATTCTGTGACAGGGGACAAGTTCTGTGGCATTGGGGGCACGTGTATATGTTGTGTTTATCATTTGAATTCTACAAAAAATAGGTACAGAATAATGGCAGTGTGATCCAGTCCAGCATGTTCTTTAAGGGTTAATATTTAAATATGAAGAACATCAAGGCCACTGCAGAAATCCACATTCAAAGAACGACGATTATTATAATAAACTATTTGAATGAATCACCTGGTAGGCTTTTGCATGGAAGTTGTGTTTTGATTACTGTAATTGTCGATGGATTTGTCACTTGCCATATTGTGTTAGTGCACTACTAGCCACTTGAATGACAGTCCCTGTATTCAGATTGGGATTCTGTTGGTTAGCAGTGAACCCACTGTGTGACAAGCAACATACTTGAGCCTTATGGTGTAACACATTTATAATAATAATTCTCAGCAGGAAGTGCATTTGCGCTTCTTTTAAGAAAGATATACGTGAAACTCTGTAGGCGATTGCAGTGGAATCCAATTTCATCTTTAAAGGGTTATTGACGTCAAATGGAACCGTTTTTGGAAAAGTTGAACACCAGGAACAATCCAATCAAAAAATTCAATTTGAAGTCGGCTGCTGAAAAAATATTTTTGTTGAAGCAGGGAGCGCTAATTACATCATTGGGGAACTGACTTGGAGGAGTTATGGGACTACAGTATGAGGGAGCTGAATTATTAGTAGATGCAGTTCCAGTCATTAACCCAGGGCTTTTTTTTAAGCGATCTTGCCGTTTTGACTGCAGTATGTTAAAACTGCTCCTCCAAGCCAATCTGCTTGGATCTGTTCCGGCCATGCAGCTGTGATCAGTGTGTCGGAAATTAAAATATTCAAATAAAACAAACAAAAGAATGTTAAAATAAATCACAATTTTTTGCAACTTTTTTTTTTGAATGGGGTACTAAATCCTGAAACACAGTATCTCAAGCCTGTTCAATAATTAATTCTGTAATGCATCAGAATTTTAAAAAAGAGTTAAAAACGCAATAGGCAAGTGTTTCTTTTAAAATGATTGAGCAGCCTGCGTGAAGGGCTAGGGCTTGTAATGCAAGACACCACCAAGGTTGAAAAGAGCATCAAAGGAAGGTTAGGAAAGTCAGGAATTCACTTGAATATATCTGGCAATAGATTGGCAATATTCAATGTACTGTGCAATAAAAAGCATGAATTGGGAAACTGTATACACTTGGATCACTTAAACACTATCCCTGCATGGGGAATTCTATAGACTGCAATGGGAATGAATTATAAGTGATTAGTTACACTGAAAATCATGAGTTGGATTGGAATTATACTGGGATCAGGGTACATACTGATCTGTGTATAGTAATTCCTTCCACCTACTGCCTCTCCTTTATTACAACTCTGTTAAATGTTAACATTTTCTCCTCCAGATAAAGACACTTGGGGGGTGCAAATCCCCAAACATAAATGTGACAACATCAGCTTCTGCAAAGTTGCTTAATTACTCATTAAGAGATTCCATCAAAAGCCTCCTTGCTCTGTGGTTTGGTAATAAGCGCTGTGTCACTCGCAGGTTCACGTCTCCTCTCTGATGGGGATTGGAGACACTATTTTAAAATCGGCATCGCGCTGCAGTAGTCAGAAATGTATGCATAAATTTACTGCTATTAACAATACAGACAGCTGCCGAAACTCAGAGGAAACAACAGCTGGGACTTGCCGTCACAAAAACTTAACCCTGTCATGTCTTCTACTGCAGTCCAAATAAGGACTCTGAGAAATGCAGTACTTTTTCTACTGTATGGAAAAATAAACAATGTACTCCTGATAAAAAAAATCAACTTGAAAAAGCTGTTGGTAACAAAGATTTGGGAATGGAATGAAGCACTAAAATAACAATTTTTGAGGGGAAAAAATAACGCTAAGTTTTACCAAAATCTGAGTGATATTTGCATGTCCGTGTGTGTTGTATAACTGAGGATAAGCAGGTCAACTGAAAGATAAGATTGCAGATCAAAGCCTGTAAAGGACCAAATCCATTTACAACCACAATTTTAATGGTTCTCCAACTCTTTCACAAGCTTTCAAAAGTCACTGATTTGGCTCAAACAACAACAACTTGCATTTATGTAGCATCTTTAACATAGTAAAATATCCCAAGGTGCTTCTCAGGAGCGTTATGAAACAAAATTTGATATCGAGCCACATAAGGAGACATTAGTACAGGTGAGCTTGGTCAAAGAAGTGGGTTTTAAGGAGCACCTCAAAGGAGGAGTGAGAGATAGCGAGGCAGAGAGGTTTAGGGAGGGAATTCCAGAACTTAGGGCCCCGGCAGCTGAAGGCACGGCTGCCAATGGTGAAGCAATGAAAATCGGGGGTGCGAAAGAGCGCAGAGATCTCGGAGGGTTGTAAGGCTGGAGGAGAATACCAAATTGACCAGAAGACTCCACTAATACTAAGGAAGGAACCATAATACGTATCCTCAATGCATTTGAAAGCACGTCCAGCAATCAGAATATTGTGTTTTCAAACACAGTGATTGAATTCATATTCCTGTGCAAGAATGACTGTTAAGTGAGCTATACAATACATGATTACAGTGTTTTATATTCAGTTCAGAAAATATGAAAAGGTTGCTGAGGTTCTCTATGTATCTAACAGTACGATACACACAAGTAGTGAAGTGTTTGTAATGTTGGTCAGATACTAAGGAATCTTAGATAGCAGCACTGGCACAGGCTGGGATAGGAACAGGTCAACAATCCAATCACCCTCCTGGGGATTGGTAGAGGGAGGAAAAGAAACAAAAACGAAATAGGAAGATGACTGAACAAAATTCACACAGCTTTTTGCAGCTTTACTAAAATGTGCTTTCATTGTTCCTCAAACGCATTTTTCAGCAATAATTCCAGTTTTAGAAGACAAACAGCAGGAAAGTCCATATTTTGGGAGATTGCGAATGATTTCTGTAGTTGCCATTATGCAGCTGTGAAAAAAACTCATGGAAGCTGAAGAATTGGCTTCTTGAATCCTGTTGTCGAATGTGCAACACACTGGCAGGCATTTCTGCTAAGCACTAAATTCTGAGTTCTAAATTCTGAACTCTGGCACTTTTCAGGTCTGAGGCACAATCACAGAATCTTATAGCACAGAAGGAGGCCCTTCGGTCCATCGTGCCTGTGCCGGCTCTTTGGAAGAGTTAAGTGCAAGTAATCTGTAAATAAACAGCTAAGCATGTTGTCAGCACCTTCAGAAATTAAAAAAATTAGAAAAAAAACTTCACAATTATTTTTACTTCAGAAATCTTCTACATAACTGATTTCTTCCTATAAATGCAAGTTGTTGTTGTTAACAGTACACAGCATAAGAGTTGCTTGATATCATTTTTCGTTAATTAATTTTTAACCTTACAACTTTTTCTCCTCCTCTACTGAAAGTGCTAAATTATGCTGTTCTGACAAAAGGTTTTCGACCTGAAACATTAACTCTGTTTCTTTCTCCACAGATGCTGCCTGACTTGCTGAGCTTCTACAGCATTTTCTGTTTTTATTTCAGATTTCCAGCATCTTCAGTATTTTGCTTTTGATTAAATGCCATTATCATTCAATGTACTTTCCCCACAAGATTCTTGGATAGTGATCAGGAGCAAAAACCTTGGCAGACTTTCCTCTCCCCAGCTTAGGGGCACTGAGGAAAACTGTAGCACTCCTACTGTTGCTCCACTTGAGGTCAGCTAACTCTTGACAGACCAGGGAGTTAATCTGGACCCTTTCTGATCTTTACGGTTCCTTATCTCCTAACACCTCTCTCTCCCACCCCCTCAAAAAAAAACACCAGGCTTTATGGTCATGAATGCAATGTATGGGTCAGAAAATTCCCCCAGATCTGTGTCAACCCTCTTACTCCTAACCCAGGTGAATTAAATGACCTATTCTAATTCCTATCTCTCTTCCAACACCCTGCAACCCTGAGGAACAGGGGTATTGAGGAAAAAGGGAGGGACAAAATTGACATGACTTTGCCTTCTTTTAGAGTGAAAGAATCAACCACTACAATTCCATTTTGATTTTCGCTTTTGTGATTCTCACCCAGAATTCCTGTTACAAAATACTACTTTTTTTGTCAGTCTCTGTAAGCCATCACAAATGTAATTAATCTGCTCTGAAAATATTTTGGTTTTCACATGAAACGTTCAAATGTTGACATTTTAATTTAGGGGTCATAACGGTGCTTTGTTACCCTGCAATGTCTTGAAAACAGCTTGCCTGTCAAGGAATGAATGCAGCGACTACGCTTTTACTTTAACAGGCCCTTGTTAAAATTTACACAGCTCTGGCTTTTCTTAAGTGTCCACGATCAACCAGTTCTTAATATTGAATAAAGCCGTTAATACCTCAGTAATAAACGTTGCTATTAATTATCACCACATTTAATGAAAAGCAGCTACACCATTCTAAGAAATAATTGGTAATATTTTAGTAAAAGTAAATTTCTAAATACAGAACTACAGGTAATTGATAAATCTTTGCAAAACTGAATGTGCAACAATAGCAAGTTGCATTTATATAGCGCCTTTAATGTTGTAAAACCTCCAAAGGCCCTTCACAAGAGCTTAATCAGGCACAATTTGACACCGAGCTACATAGAGATATTAGGACAGGTGACCAAAAGCTTGTCTGGGGTAGGTTTTAAGGGGAGCGACTTAAAGTAGGAGAGAAAGGAAGAGAGGCGGAGAGGTTTAGAGAGGGAATCCCAGAGCTTAGGGCTTAGGCAGCTGAAGCCACCATCGCTGATGGTGGAGCAAAGAAAATTGAGGATGCACAAGAGGCCAGAATTGGAGGAGCGCAGTGATCTCAGAGGGTTGTAGGACTGGAGGTTACAGAGATAGGGAAGGGTAACATACAGAACTCACATGGACCACCTTTATTGTGTTGGCATCAACTCCCTCTCTTCATTTATTAAATGCTTCAACAGAATCATTGTGACAGGTGCCAATCTATTCCAGCTTGAATTAACAATTCGAAGTGTAAAGGGGTTACTCTTTACATTGAGTTTAGCCTGAGATTTTTTTTTAAAAACAGTTTATAATCACGTTTCCCAGTTTTGCACAAAGCACTTTCAGACTCACTCCATCAACTTCCTTCACCATTTAAAGAAACATGGATTACAACCTCCCTTTAGCCTTTGTTCCAATAAGAACCAAATTTAGCTCCCTGAGCCTCTCTTTGTTGTTCACCATTCTAAGTACAGTGATCAACAGTTGATACAAACCCTAGCATAGTGCTATGAAGGTTTCATATTATATTAGTATTACTTTCTCAGCATATTCTCTCTGAACTTACCTACCTACACTGTTTTTGATTGATGACTACAGCCATGCATTATTGATGTTTGGTCAAGCTGTACACCTTTTGTTCCTTTTGCAAATTTACTTGATGATAAATCTTTCAATGTATAAATCACACTTTCCATTCTCAGTAACTGTCAATGCATTTATCCCTCAACCAACATCACTAAAACAGATTATCTGGTCATTATCACATTGCTGTTTGTAGGATCTTGCTGTCATGTTTCCTACGTTACAGCACTTCAGAAGTACTTAACTGACAGTAAAGCGCTTTGGGACATCCTAAGGTTGTGATAGGCACTATATAAATGCAAGTCTTTCTTTTATTATGAGGCATGATGAGTTATTATTACATGCAGTGTTACTAAGCATCTATACGTCTCTTTCAAAGACAGCCATCTCCTTTAAATGCCACACTTTCCACACAGTGGTTCAATCACAAACTTTTACATACTACTTACAACTCTGCTGAGGTCATTACATGAACAGCAAGGGTCCTTAGCTAGGCAAATGATGTCCTGCAAGTTTATTGGAAGAGTTTGAGGATGTAACCAAGATAGTAAGACTCTTGAGCAATTTCAATACTCACAGTTGGCTAACTTGACCTATTATCATTGTTAAGTACTCTTGTTTCCTATTAACCAACTAATCAATAAACCAATTTACAACTTCTCCACCGTTCTGAATCCTTTGCTCTGGCCATAGGATTCAAGGGAGGAACCTTAGCAAATGCTTTCTAAAAGTCAAGATATACTACATCAATCACCTTGATTACATCCAAAATTGTAATAAACTAGTGCGCCGTGATCTGCATTTCATAGATGCTTGTTGGCTTGGATTTATTTTCCATATTCTCTGAATTGTTTGCAATTTTCTAAAGTTGTAAAAAGGTATTCATTTGGATTAAACATAACTTATTAAACATTTTTAAATGCACTGCAATCAATATTTGGCACAGCTAGGAAATGTTTATTTCTTGGTCCAGAATCACATTGAATTCTAAGTTATACAACATGGAGATACTGTTAGATGGAGAGGGCATCATCCTACAGTGAGAGAGCATTGTAACTCACAGCAAATCCCATCCTCAGAATACAACCAACAAAGGTTTACAAAGGTTGAAACATGATTAAAAACTGCACAGATCTGATGAGCTAAGAGTAGCACTTCCGTCTGTACAGTGGCAGGCAGCAAACTTAGACATTAAATTAACAGACTCAAATTTTAAAAGCTTATGGTGCGTTTTTTTCTCTTATGCACAGTCTTTCTTTTTTTGGCTAATATATCTTTTCAGACTCGCCCATGGACAGGGAAGGATAGTGACCCTCACCAACAAGATGACAAGTAGGCAGGAGGACCCCCTTATTCCCCGACCCAACTGAGCCCCAGGGACCAAGAACAAATTAATTGTTTCAACCTTTAAACCCGCATTGCTCCCAACGCAAGCTCAGCCATGCCAAGAGAACTAATGTATCAATGTACTCCTCCCACATGAACCATGTAAGCAAAATGTACAATGGCTTCATAAAATATACATGTGAAGGTAAACAATTGAAAATACAAAAAAAGTGTTTTTTGATTTTTTTTTTAAAAAGAACCTTCTGAAGCTGTGCCATTTTCTCTCAAAGCCCAGTTTCCTGATGATGTAGCAGCTCTTTTTACTCACAATGGGGATAAATACTCAACAGGCTTCACGGTAGCAAAGCAGCTGAGAGACAGTGTGCATTTTATTGGTGTAGTAAAATGTTATACAGGGTCGGATGAGAAATGCTGCTGCAGTAGGGACAGACTGAGGGCGGTTTGCAGATCCTAACAGAAGAAAGACTTTTTAGATCAGCCTTGTGAGCATCGAAAGCTTCAGAATGCTCACTTTGAAAAATTAACATCCGGAACAATAAAATCAAGCTGCAGCAATGTACAGGACTACTTTTAACAGCATTAAAGATTGTACAATTGGCCTGAGCATCTCAGAGTTAGAGGTGGAGGGAAAAAAAATTAGTAAGGGCTCCCTGCTCCTGATCCATCTCATGGCAGTCCTGCTGGAGAGTACATATGAGGGTATCAGATAAGGACTTGCCTCCTACAATTGAAAAGCACACCAACACAGACCGTCCAGGTTCATGTCTGAAGAATAGCCAGCACAGCACAGTATCAGAGGATCATTTCTGCCTACGGAATTATAAAGAAAGAACGAACTTGCATTTATATAGCGCCTTTCACAACCTTAGGACGTCCCAAAGCGCTTTACAGCCAATGAAGTACTTTTGAAGTGTAGTCACTGTTGTAATGTAGGAAACACAGCAGCCAATTTGCTCACAGCAAGCTCCCACAAACAGCAATGTGATAATGACCGGATCATCTGTTTTTAATGTTGGTTGAGAGATAAATATTGGCTAGGACACCCCTACGCTTCTTCGAAATAGTGCCATGGGATCTTTTACGTCCACCTGAGAGGGTGGAGGGGGGGTCTCAGTCTTTAACGTTTCATCCGAAAGATGGGATATACCCCAACATGAGAGTATCACCTTCAGGAAAAGAAAGGTAAGGGCAGAAAGATTGAAAGGGAAATTAGAGAGGGGGAAAAACATAGGCCCTCCGTCAGGAACCCCTTTTTAAAATCAAGTAGATAAAAAATATTGTTTTTTTGAGGGGCAATGGAGAAGGAGGGTGTTATGAATCTATATTTTCCTTAGCTACCCCTCCCTGGGCACACACTACCAGCATTGGCAGAGTGTCGCTGAACTGCATTCATACTTCTTCTAATGCCATGGTGAGCCCGACAGCAGTCCAGGGAGGGTGCTGATCGAGAAATTCGCAATTAAAATTGTATCATTTAAAATGTATTTTTGTTTAACTTCCAACAGAAAAGCCATCCTCCTTCCCTGCCTGGATTGTCATTTTAAAAAAAATTTGGATGGGTTGACTAGGCTACAGTTGCATATTCCCACCCAACTGCAGCCAGATGCTGTTTCACAGGCTGACATGGCACAGTGACAGATGTGATAGATACAATAGTGAACCTATCACTCCAGTTTAACTGGAGAGAGCTCTATGTCAATTGGGCTGGAAACTTGAAACGGATAAATATGAGCACAACATAGATCTTCAGAAAATAAAACAATGAAGTTATAAAACATATTTACCATCCTTTTAAAATATATATATATTTTGTTGTTTAAATTACTATTACTGCTGACATCATCAGGGGAACTGTTTTAAAGCACTAACTGAGCCTATTGATCAAGGTCAGTGATTTGCGATTGTCGTGGAAAAATGGATGGAATCGCAGACTGCAACCCCCAAAACACTGGTAAAAATCCTAAAATCCCATGCCGTCATAATAATGTAATTTAACTTATTTGGGTCACCTTAAATTTCTGGCCTTGCTGATGATGTGAGGGAACCGAATTAACATTTACAAATGTATAATAAGGTTCCAGGGGTTAACGGCAGAATTATTTTAAATGTTATTTCAGGTCTCTCACTGAGCAGCTCCTCCTAGTACGTTCCCCCACTG
This sequence comes from Heptranchias perlo, assembly GCF_035084215.1. Taxonomy (NCBI): domain Eukaryota; kingdom Metazoa; phylum Chordata; class Chondrichthyes; order Hexanchiformes; family Hexanchidae; genus Heptranchias; species Heptranchias perlo. The sequence goes on along the minus strand of NC_090340.1, from coordinate 55,857,878 downwards.
ATTCCCACAGTGCAATACTTATTGTGCAACCAAAAATATTTTTTTAACTAGCAATAGCCAGGAATTACATTTTTTTGTAATGGTTTGATTTTTTAAAAAGGGCTTTTAGCTGGTGTGAATCATTCTTTAAACCCCTATGGTGATATGTTCTCAGAATGATAAAAGCATGGCCTTTAGCAGTACAGACACTAAGGACGACATCAAAACAGAAAGGCAACCAGGTTCCAACTACCACTCTAAGCCCACCAGACATCAATAGACATCTTAGTTTCAACAAAACTAACATCTTTTAAAATGCCTTTACTCACTCCTTCACCTATTTAAGTGATTGAGCTGTGGCAGCGCAATGTTAGTAGATTTTCAGCTCTCCCCTTTTGGCCTTGAGAATTTCAGAGGGCAGGGAGAAGGCGGATGGACACAAAACTGAAGGAATCAGTAAAGGCATTTCAAAATATGTTAATTTTGTAGAAACTAAGATGTCTATTGATGTATGGTAGGCTTAGAGTGGTAGTTGGAACTTGGTTGCCTTTCTGTTTTGATGTAGTCCTTAGCGTCTGTACTGCTAAAGGCCATGCTTTTATCATGCAATTTGTTTCATTAATTGTGATGACAAATTTTACTCTAATCCTAGCTCTAACACTTCCTTGATGCTGGCAACTCTGGTGAAAACTATATGAGAACAAGCCCAAGCTAACTTGTCTTCTGACGTATTGACAAATATAAAACTTTATGGCTTTTTAAGTGTAGACATTTCTGCATACTAGTTGACAGCCATGGCTCAGTGGGTAGCACTCTCACCTCTGAGTCAGAGGGTCATGGGTTCAAGTCCCACTCCAGGGACTTGAGCACATAATCTAGGCTGACACTCCCAGTGCAGTACAGAGGGAGTGCTGTACTGTTTGAAGTGCCATCTTTTGGATGAGACGTTAAACCAAGGCCCTGTCTACCCTCTCAGGTGGACATGAAAGATCCTACAGCTCTCTTCGAAGAGGAGCTGGGGAATTCTCCCCAGAGTCCTGGCCAATATTTATCTCTCAACCAACATCACTAAAACAGATTATCAGGTCATTATCATATTGCCGTTTATGGGAGCTTGCTGTGCGCAAATTGGCTGCCGTAATTCCTACATTACAACAGTGACTACGCTTCAAAAAGTATTTAATTGGCTGTAAAGCGGTTTGGGATGTCCTGAGGTTCTGAAAGGCAAGTCCATTCTTTAGTTAAAAAATTATAAATCATTTGTTGACAGCGCAAAGGTGGATTATATGAATATTCTTCTGAATTTGGCTCCTTTCTGCGAGGAAAAGAACCCCCTCCCCTTTCTCAGAATCGATATGACTGAGATCGGGAACTCGCAGCATGGAGGAAATGACTGGACGTGTTCCCTATTGTTCCATGGCAGTGCACAATGGACCACAAACACCCTACCCACTGACATGCCTCCATTTGTTACACACAAGAGATCTGCGTATATAAACAAGCTGCAATATTATGTTCTTTGTACTCAAAGGGTTATGGCTTCGCAGCCAGTTTTTGTCTAGAGACCCTTTACCCTGGGGGTGGGTACAATTTCTATTATAAAACTGTGTAATCTACAAATGCACAGGGTATTATTTTTTCTTAAATTAAAACCCCAGTACTCCCAAGAAACTTGCCACAATTTGACCACACTTTAATTGAAAATACAATTAACTAATTAAATGCAAATGGGAAGCAGCGAGGAAAAAAAAAAGAAATTATGATTCTGCCTGGGAACTGTGACAGGAGAGGAAGAGCCTTCTGTTCCCTGGTGGTAAACAGCATTCACAGAGGAGGCAAACCCATTTCTTTCATCGTAAAGACAATGAAACACACTGTACCTTGGCATGTTTGGACAGAGGCTTTTAGCTGTGATCAGCTTCAGATCTCAGCCATGCTGTCTGGAGCAAGTATCACGTAAAGGATAAATTCACGGAGAATTGGCACTACAGTGTCGGAGCTCTGTCTCCAGATCCCCGTCCCTTTCAATGTGGTTTGCTGCTGTGAGCAGGGGAATTGGTGAATTTGTCTTCAAATGTTTCCTCAAAGGATTGCAAGGAAAGGCATCTTAAATGGTGAAGGACTTTGACAGACAGTTCAAGAATGGTATTTTGGGGTTGGTTGGGGGTGGGTGATAGGATGCATGGCTACCAGTCAGGAACAGGGTATGGCATATTCTGAGGAAAATAGTGTAAAGTAAAATAACTTAAAGCTGGCCTACCTAACCACCCACAAATTAAATAGAAGTCTCACTATCCAATTTTCTCTCCCTTCATCTGCATAGAGATTCCTCCTGATGCCCAAAATGAAACCAAAATAATTAATGTGTAGGAAGCAGTGCAGGTGAACCTGCTTTTTATAACTCCATGATGCAATATGTCTACTTCCGAACACAGTAAGCCACCTACACATACGTACAGTGATAATTTTACGCATAAAATACCTTGTATTGAACTGATTTAGCAGGGATTTACTGCTCAATTGCAGGTAAATTTGGCTATTCGATACTTAAGGAGTTAATCCACAAATCAGCACCAATTTTTATTCTTAAAAAAATATTTAAAAGAATTATGAGAAACTTAACAGTTGTTTTCTGTTGATTTCTTTTTAAACCTCGTTCACCGTTCAGTTTAAACAGTGAATGCTGGTGATATCACAAGTAATTACTAAGCCTCACAGAGGACAGAATCAGCTATACAAACTTTTAAAGCACTGTATGCTCAATAGGTTCGCTCGAAACATAGCATGCTAAATTTACTTGCAGTTAACCATAAAAAAAATTCCTAAAATAACCTGCAATATGTTCTAGCACATATAAATTATTTGTATTTTCCACAGTGGTTTCATCGTTTTTAAATGATAGAACACTCAATAATTTATTAGCTAAATCATACCCCCAGTAGAGTATATGAACAGTGGTACTCATGTGGAACATTTCCAACTGGTCTGGGGAGTGCGGATGAGGAACATAGGAAGGAACATAGGAACAGGAGTAGGCCATTCAGCCCCTCGTGCCTGCTCCGCCATTTGATAAGATCATGGCTGATCTGTGATCTAACTCCATATACCTGCCTTTGGCCCATATCCCTTAATACATTTGGTTGCCAAAAAGCTATCTATCTCAGATTTAAATTTAGCAATTGAGCTAGTATCAATTGCCGTTTGCGGAAGAGAGTTCCAAACTTCTATGAGGTTGGTTCATGTTTTATAAAATCTCACCAATTTCCTTCAGTAACGGGGGGGGGGGGTTCAACAGGCAAATTAATGGGAAACACCAAATTGAAGCTCCCATTGCTTTTAAACGGGAATGAAAATTGACCTTTAGTAAATTTTGGGAATTTCTTGGAGGGGAATGAGTCAGCACCTCTTCCCCTGTTCTCTTTCATTCCTATTGAGTACAGTTTTAAAAAATGTTTACATTCCTGCTCAGCTTTAAATCAACCATAAGAGGCTAACCTTGAGTAGGTAATTACGAGGCAATCACTGTGTTGGGTATCACTAAAGGTAATCTTCTGCTGTGCCTGATGGGTTTGTTCTTTGGCTGTCTCTGGTTATAAGCAATGTATATTTTTGTGGCCTGTACATTCATTGCATTGTTGAAATCTGTCAAACTATGCAATCTTCATAAACTACCTTTTACACCCAAAAGGGTTTCGAACCATCATCAAATATTAAATAAATAAAAATGTCTCCTGCCCTGTTACTTAGGCCCACATTGAATGCCCAGCTCCGTAATATAATAGTAGCCTTCATTTTAAATACTCTATTTGTATTACTGCACCATCAGCTTATTTCAACCACATGATACTGCGATAGTTAGGAGGACTGCCTGATCTGCAATCGTGATAGCAAGTCCCAAATGGTGTTTTGCCTACCTGGTGTCAGGGTAAGGAGCATAATGGAGCAGATGGAAAAACTTCTTGAAAGGGAGGGAAACTAAAAGTCATGGATCATATAATAACGAATCACATAGGAATGAGTAGAATGGAGGTCTTGCAGAGGAAATAGGAGGGTCTCGGTTCCAGACTGAAGTGTCAGACCTCATCCAAAGCCCTCTCTTTTAGCATCATCTCTCTGGCCATGCATTCACATGTCTAGATATGCATGATATATGCAAACAAAAAGGTCATAAGTGATGAGGGACTTTAGGCAACCTAATATAAACTGGAAATGCCCAAGAGTGAATAAATGTAATGCACGTCTGCTTTCTAATCCAGTATGTTAGGGATTCCACAACAAGTAACTTGCATCTTGATGTAATGGCGGGTGAACCTGTGAGCATACTGGGAATGGAAGTGGTCGTACCTCAGTGTGATGGTGATGTTGATATTGATATGATTCAAATTGACATGATCTGGAATAAACCAATATGACAAACCAATACTCTGGTATACAACTTTAAAAGGGTCAACTTCAAGGCAGTGAGGGAACAGTTTTAAACAAATCAACTGGAGAGGACTAGTACTTAAGATAACCTAAGTTGTGAACAAATGGAATACCTTTAAGGGCATACTACTGAAATGCAGGACAAGTACTTACCAAGAACTAGAAAGCCCAGATTAAAGAAATGTAACAAAGGGATAGAGAAATAATCAAGAAAAACAAACTCTACAAAGTCCATAGGAAAAAAAATGAGGGAAATCACTAGGAAAAATACAGGAAGCTCCAAATAATATAAAATGACCAGGAAGGAAACTAGAAATGAAATAGCTGTAGATGCCAAATGCAATAGAAAGAAATTCTTCCAGTATTATAAACATCAAGAGGATTGTCAAAGAATTGAGATCTGTTAAGGATATAGATAGGGTTGAAACCGAGGGTGAACTAAAAATAGATAATACACTAAATGATTACTTCCTGGAAGTATTTGTTACAGAAGAAACGAGCAGCACATCAACATACGAGATTCTACAAATAAACTTCATGATATTTATATCACTTGCATAGATGCCCTAAACAGAAATGAAGAGCTCAACACCAATAAATCCCCTGGGACGGATGTTATACACCTGCAGATTCTAAGCAACAGTAGGGATGAAAGTTACAAAGTGCTGACAGTCATCATGAGGCAGTCAATGAACACAGGAGAAGTCAAATTGCATTCAAAATGAGCCAATGTGGCATCTATTTTCAAGAATGGTAATAAAATAAACCTAGGCAACTACAGAACCATTGGTTTATATAAGTAATTATCAAACTAATCACATCTGTAATTAGAAACCAAGTTGAGGAGTACCTAAAAACTTCTTTACCCAGAGAGTGGTTAGAATGTGGAACTTGCTACCACATGGAGTAGTTAAGGCAAATAGCATATGATGTATTTAGGGGAAAGCTAGATACATACATGAGGTATGCTGATAGGGTTAGATGAAGTAGGGTGGGAGGAGGCTTGTGTGAAGCATAAATACCAGCATAGACCATTTGGGTCAAACTGCCTGTTTCAGAGCCGTACATTCTTTGTAATTCTATATGAAAATAACATAGAAAGTTGCAACCAACATGGTTTAAGAGCAGTAGATCCTAGTCAAGCAATCTCTGACTTTTTTGAGAAAGTGCCTTCCCGAGTGGACATTGAAAAAGTCCTATAATATTGTACAGATATACTTCCATAAAGCCTTTGATAAGTTCCAAATGAAAGGCTGAGAAACAAACTTAAGACAATGGGTAACCTACATAAAACTTGGAAGGTGAATAAATAATTGGCTGAAAGAGAGGAAGCAACAGGTACTACTTAAGGGTGCGATATCAGGTTGAGGAGATGTATTGAGTAGGGTGCCTCAGGAATTAGTGCTGGAGCCTCCATTGTTTCTGATCTATATAAATAATCTGGATTCAGAAGCTCAGGCAAGTCAGTCAAATCCACAGATGATAAAAAAAAATTAGGCAGCAGTAGAGTCTGACAAAGCAGCCAAAGAGTTATAGAAGGACCTAGACATCATTTGAAAATAGGCAGAACTATAAAATTTAATATAGATGTAAGTACAAGATCTTACACATTGGAAGAAAAAAGTGGGTGCATAGGTACTCAATAAATTGTATCAAATTCGCTGGGAAATGCTGAAAGAAATCTATGACTGACAACAGACTCAACACTGTGCATGTGCCAACAATTAACAAAGCAAACAGAATGCTGAGTTATACTGCCAAATCAGTCTGAAGTTGTCATATTGAAGCTGTATCGAGCACTGGTCAGGTCACATCTTGAGTTCTGCATTCAGTTATGGTTACAAGCCCTGGAAGCCGTGCAGAAGAGACCATGATATTGATCCCTAGTGTCAGAGGATTGAGTTATGATAGGTTAGCAACACTTAAACTCTTCAGCCTTTAAAGGACGCAAATGAAAGGAGGCCTTATAGAGATATACAAGGTATTAAGTGGAATATAAAAGGTTAATCCTGAGTACTAATTCAAGTAAAACCACCAATGCAGACAAGGAAACAAAAGGTGCAAACTAGTAAAAGGCAAGTTCATTACTGATGTCAGGAAACATTTCTTCATACAAAATGTGAAATACCTGGAATGGCCTTCCAGATAGGTAGTGGAGGCAAAAAAATTCTGGAGTTATTCAAGAAGCATTAAATGCTGCGATAATGGAGTTACAGGTTTCTATGGAACGATGAGCTGAATTAACTTATCTTTGTGATCCATAGCCAGTTCTGAACAGAGAGAATTTATACTCAGAACAGTAGAACATTGGTTTGCTGATGTTGGAGGAGGAAGAAGGGGTACGTTGCGGGTAAAATCTGATATCATTTTGGGTATCTCCAGATTCAATGAGGCAAGCAGTTTTACAGGGAGTTTTAGCCATTCTCGGTAACAATATTGGTCACTACACTCGTACTCCATGTATGCAAGAATGCACCCCACTATCTAAAACCAGCCTTCCTTGCGCTTCGTAAAATTGACAAGATTCTAGGCTTTGAAAACGTTTGGCACAAGGGAACACAACCTCACAGTTGGAGAAGCTGTCTTTTGGGTGAGACGTTAAACCGAGGCCCCGTCTGCCCTCTCAGGTGGACGTAAAAGATCCCATGGCACTATATCGAAGAAGAGCAGGGGAGTTCTCCCCGATGTCCTGGTCAATATTTATCCCTCAACCAACATCACTAAAACAGATGATCTGGTCATTATCACATTGCTGTTTGTGGGATCTTGCTGTGCGCAAATTGGCTGCTGCGTTTCCTACATTACAACAATGACTACACTTCAAAAGTACTTAATTGGCTGTAAAGCTCTTTGGGTCGTCCTGAGGTTGTGAAAGGCGCTATATAAATGCAAGTCTTATTTTTTTTTAAAAAACAACTAGCAGAAGGGGACAACCCAATTAGTGTATTTAGTAAGAAAAGGTTTCACCCTTTGGCCTTCATTCTGCTAACCCATTACCTGATTGCAGTATCTGTTTTGGTCTCAGTACAACACGCAACTAGTAGCCGCGATTTATGAAGGAGTTAGATTCAGGAGTCCGAGATTTTCCAGTTGGTTGAAAGAGAAATAAATTAACAGGAGCCCACCGACAGTCACTAGTCATCTAAATCTAAATGTATGTTGTAGAGGACTGTTACGTCTTGTCCCCTTTCTTCCCTCCCTCCTATCCTCCCCTCACAATATTTAAGACTACAGTTTGGAGGATGCACAGACGAGATTTTGTGCTCTGAAATGCTTTATTTTCCATAGCCGCTGTGATTTATGAAAGGTGTACCTCACCGTGGGAAGATAATGGCATTTGAAATGGTTCATTTCATAAATCTATCTGCATGTCCCCGATGAATACACGACTCTTTGTGCACTTGAATAGAATAACGTTTTCATCCGCTATTGACATGAAAACAACAGGACTTTCTTTTGTGCCCGGTAATGATGCAGTTACTGAGGAGCTACTGCTAAAATCTGTCTCAGGGGCTTTGGGTAGAAGCTGTGGGAACTTATATCAACAAAATGAAGAAATAATCAACACAGAGCACTTCCCCACTGTCCTCTACTGCTACACACATTAATAATATAGGTTAACTTAGCATTCCTGCAACCACTTTACAGAAATATGACACAGTCTGCAATTTCATAGCTCCTGCTATCATTCTTTCCCTCTGTATTTCCATATTTTGACTTGTGTTTGAATAAACCAATTTCAAGGTCAATTTCTGTTGTGCGATGCTTTCCATTGAAGGTAACCCCATTAAATTTGGATGAAAATTCACAAAACTGGTTCAACGCAAACTGTACAATTAGTTTTGCGCTTACTGCAGGAATGCATAAATCAAAGATGATGTATAATATGAGACCACTGTAAAGGTCACTCTTATCAAATGCACTAATGCTACTGATCTTTTAATTAATTTTGTCAATGTTTCGGTGATCTATTTTTAAAGTACTTGAAGATGTATGTTTTATCTTTTTTGGAAGGGAGGGGAAGGGGCAGAGTTAGTGTTTCCTGATGGTTTTATTGCCCAAAAGTCAAGGGCAAATATAAACAAACAATCACTTATTTGCGGGGGGGGGGGGAAGCTTTATTCAAACATATAAGAAATGTTATAGGTTAAAACGGAATGTGTGTTTCCTTGGAGTGCTAAAATGGTCATGAAAATCTCAAAATTCCTCTGTTTATAAGGCACAGTGATTTTAACAATTCTATTCGCTATATATATTTTTCTGCTAGAAACATTTAGAAAAAATGTATTGATCAGAAATTTTACTAACAATGGTTAGCATGTTCATGCAAGTCTTTTAAGAGAAACAAATATATTTTGCAATTTAAACTGGAAATATACAGCAGATCGATCAGCATCCAAAAAGACAAATGACAGGTTAACATTAGAGCTGGGGACCCTTTGTTAAAAGCAGTTCTGACAAACAAGTCTTGACCCAAAATTTTAACCTGTCCTTTTTCAGACGTAGACAGACTTGCTGCATATTTGTGTAATTTTCTGTTTTTTATTCCAGATTTCGAACATTCACAAGTTTTCATTTCATCTCACACATATGTGTTTGTATGACAATACAGTAACTCCCTACTGCACTTTCATTCTTGCTAACATTTAGCATCATGTGCTATCAATTTTCTGACAGTCACTTTGCATATGACACGTATTAAAGTCAGTGCTACGTTAATTATTTAAATACATGACTTAGCATTTGAATCAACTCAGAATTGAAGGGGGAATCTCGCCAACTGTGCCCCGATAAAAAATTCGTTACAAAGAATTAAGATGAACTTCAACTTCTTCCCGAGTTTTTCTGTCTAATTCTGTTGATTTATAAAATACATTGGCTTAAACAGTGAGAGCTGAGGACATGAATCAGGAAGGGGTGAGGAAAGGAAGAAAGAAACAGGCTTCTCATTTACTAGGGAAGATTTTTTGCCAATTGGTGTCAATGCCACCAGCTGGATTTGGACGATCGGGCACTGGGAAACTGGGTGGTGCGTGTTTGTGCCCAATCCCTGCTGGATTAGTGCCCTCGCCTACTCTCCATTCGGACTCTATGGCCCCGATATTTACAGGGAGGCAGCGGGGTAGTGTGTTTGATGGGGGGAAACCCAGGAACGTGGAGGTCCTGCAGTCATTATCATTTTTTAAAGTTCTGTTTCCTACCCGGCAGCCAGCCAGATTGTCAGGCTGGGCGGGAAAACCAGCAGTCCCCTGCAATCGGGAAAAGATTGCAGGGCGGGGGTGGGGGGTCGGACTGGCAATCGGGGGGGAGGGGGGGGGTGGTGGGTGGCAGATTGCGGGGCAGAAGGTGGGGAGCAACAGATCGCGGGGAGCAAGGGGGGGCAGCATATTGTGGGGCAGTAAAGGGGGGGGGGGTCAGCAGTTCATGGGGCCGCAGCACGAGGGACAGAATGGGATTGGCAGAACGTGGGGCAGAATGGGGGCTGGCAGAATGCGGGGCAGAGGGGAGGTAGCAGAACGCTGGGCAGGAGGGAGGGGTCGGCAGATCGTGGGGCAGGAGGCCCAGTATCATGGGTTTAGGAGGGGCGGGGGGGCAGTCGACCGATCGCGGCAGCGAGCAGGGTCTACGAGCCGCAGATGGTTTGCTTGAGGGTCCAGGGTAGCACTCCTGCTCCTCCTGGCCCACACGGAGTGCTCTAAAAAGCACTTACCTGCTTGCTTCTCCATTTAGCTGTTGGGTTTCCAGAGTCCTGGGAAACCCAGCCAGCCAGCATTAAATTTAAATCAGGCTCCCAACTCCACTGTGAGAGCCTGATTTGATTATAACGAGGTGTCCCGCGTATCGAAAGCGGGACATAGACACGGCTCGCAACCTGCCACCGTAATATCGGCAACAGGTGCCCACGCGGCAACGCGGCAGGTTGGGGTCGTGTTTCACCATTTTAAATTTTGAACCCCTGCCCCGGACCCTCTGCCACCCATTGGCAGGGTGGTTAATATCGACCCCAACATCTCTGTAGTTCATTCCCAATGAAAATTTCACCCAATATGATGAGATGTTAAATGGAAGTCAGTTAAAATACCAGAAATGCTAACGATACAAGTCTGAGGATCTAGCTTGTTGGAATACTGACCCCAAACTGAAGTAACAAACACAGCTGAAATAACACAATCTGCAAAATCTCCTGGGTTAACGCCTTTATCTGCAGATGTTACTTCTGCATCCCCCATGTTCCTGGGCTCAGTAACTCCCTTTCACCAAATTCCACTGATGTCACCAGCCACCACAATTTAAACACAAATTAACTGAAATAGACAGAACCCCTCCACAAAAAGTGAAGTTAAGGATTAAGAATCACATGACTGTGATATTTTAATGGGGTAATAATATTGAGATTCTCTTATTGCTTTGGCTATTGGCATAGGGTATAAACTTTGACCTCAATATAGCTACACTATTTAACTTCATAGCCATGTGAAGTAACTTCATTTGAAGAATGAACAGGAGTAAGCAGTCTAAATCACTAAATGATACTGGTAAATTAAACTTGAAAATAAAAACAGAAAGTACTTCAAATGCACAGCATATTAGAACTGGTCCCCAGCCAAAACATTTAATGCTTATTTTTTCTCTTTCTGATGCTGACTGTTGCCACCAATTTTCTTCCGATTCAGATTTCCAGCATTTGCCTTTTATTTCATTTTATCTTGATGTTTAAAAAAAAGCAGTTCCACTTTTGGAGTCAACTCTTAATGTTGAACAAGATAAAAAAGAAAAAGCACCTCTCTCTCTGTTATGAGGCTGCCATCTCTAAAGCTCTGTTCTCCCTCACACCTTAGTTCCCTGTTAACATGGAGAACCACTCTCATGGTACAGTGTCAAACACAGTAAGCTTAGTGTTCTCAGCCTGCAGGAGACCTGAGCTCAGCAGAAATGAATGAACCTGAAAATCTGAACTGAAATAAAGCAACAGGAAGCACTTTAAATTAGACAAATATTCCTGCACCTTCAGTTTCAAATAGTCCCAACAGAGTTAAGAACATAAGAAACAGAAGCAGGAATAGGCTATACGGCCCCTCATGCCTCCTCCACCATTCAATAAGATCATGGCTGATCTTCTAACTTAACTCCACTTTCCCGCCCTATCCCCTTATCCCTTGATTCCCTTAGTGTCCAAAAATCTATCGATCTCAGTCTTAAATATACTCAATGACTGAGCACCCACAGCCCTCTGGGGTAGAGAGGGTTAAAAATTGCTGCAAAAATGTCAATGTTCTGAAAAGGTTCTTCTCCTTTTATCGCTGGTATGTAACAAAACACTGTCAGACAGCTGCCCTTTAAAAGTACATTGCATCATCGCATGGAAAAAATTTGTACACTATTTGATGGTTCATTCTTATCATCTGTAGGAAGTTGCACGTGTATTTGCAGTCAATGTAATAAAGGTGCAAGCATTTGCTACCAAGTTTCCTCCTAAACCTGTGAATTCTACCATCAGAAAGGACAAGAGCAGCAATGTCATGGGAACAAGTTCCCCTTCAATTTGTACAAGTTACACACCACCCTGACTGTGACACAGATCACCAATCCTTCCATCACCACTGGGCCAAAAACTTGGAATTCCATACCTAATGTGATCATGGGAGTACCAACAGCATAAAAAGTGCATCAGTTCAAGGAGAAGAATTACCATCAACTTCTCAAGGTAACAACGGATGGACAATAAATGTGGCCTTGCCAGGGCCACCCACATCCCGAAAACAAATTTAAAAAAATTGCTGTCTTAAAACATACTTGTAAAGCTCATATGCCTGAAGCTAGTTCACATTGTAGCTAAGACTCTTGGTGAATAGCCTTGAACCTTGTCAGGGGCCTCTCTTCCTGCATGTCGATAGCAGCACTGGATACATTCAATCAATCATTCTGCTTTGTAGTACATTGTCCTTGCCCAATCTCCCTCTCAAAAACTGCCGGCTGAATTTCCCGTTTTTTAGTGCTCCGTCTACATAGTAACAGAACATCATGGTCATACTCATACAATGAATCTACATTCTTTTACAGGTTTGTATGGAGCACGGCAAATGGATTAAAGTTGACATTTACTTTTTTGCTAGAATGAGTTCTGGACCCTGTCCCATTCTTCTATCAAATGTAGTGAGGACTAGGATACAAAACTCACTGACCTTATTCGTCTAGGGTTGCCAACCCTCCTGGATTGTCCTAGAGTCTCCGGGAATTAAAGATTAATCTCCCACACACTGCTGCGAGCAACTAGGGAGAAAAATCAGTGGGGCATTAAAAAAACGTATATTTTTTTCATTTCCTTTGAACACTTTCATTTACTCAATATAAAAATATTGGAGATGGGAAAAAAGGCTGTCTGACTGACAGTCAAGAATCATCCAAATGGGCAATGAAGAGTCTATTCACTTCCAATTGGCGTGGGAAGGTGGTTTGCTACAAGGATGGATATGTGGGGCAAACAGTGGCAAAAGTGGGGGGAGTGGGGGAGGCCATATGATGAAACCTCCTGGAATACATCCAACCAAGCTTGGCAACCCTATGTTAGTCAATGCCGAGGTTGCTGGTCAGGGCATGTTTGTTTTTGCAAGAGGTGATCCATGTCTGTGAGGAGATTTGGTTTTTAAACTCATTTAATAAGGAGAATACCTCCTTTCAAATTCACCTTCTATTATGGAAGCAAAAGTAGACTATGACTGCCAAATACACTCAACAGAGACAGACTTCAGAGCACCAGCCAATAGAATCTGCAAGTACAACTGATCATAGGGGCATCATAACTGACAGGATCCTTACACTAACCTGCTAATAATTCCATTCACTTTTATACATTATCTGTGCAGATATTTTCCTGCATAACACAATGCCCTTTCTTTTTTTTAAACTTACTTAAGTCAAGACCTGGATGCTCATCCTTGGCAAATCAACACACAAGCTTGTGCTTGATTCTACCTTTTGGAGAGCAAATCTTCCTCTACCTCCAACCAGAAAGCCCAGAGACAGTTTTTTTTAACGAATATACAACACATCTGAGACACATGGGAATAAAAAGGCTGTTTGACTGACAGTCAAGAATCATCCAATCAGGTGGACTTAAAAGATCCCAATATTCCTCCCTCAAACAATGTCACAATAACAGATTAAATGGTCATTTATCTCATTTGCTGCTTGTGGGACATTGCTATGCACACATTCCCTGGATAACAATAATGCCTGTACTTCTGGAGAGCCCTGGAGAAAGATTTAAGCCAGCCCAAATGGAACTCATTATAGAGGTGACAAGTTCAAGCGAAGTGACAACTTCATATATTGAGATGATATGCTGCATTTTTAAAATTCCAGCCAGCCAACTTCCACAGTGAGCTATCCTCGATTTGTTGCATACTCAGGACAGGTGGAAGCCAATAACGGAAGAATAATGCTGTTATGCAGTACAGTGTAGGTTGCTAACTACATTGTGATATTTTAGTTGATCACTCACTCAAAACTGGCAAAATTGAAAACCACTACCAGTTAAGAGAAGCATACTGATTGGCTCAAGTGTTCTACTGACTGAAAAAAAATTATTTATCTCTTTATAAAAACTTTTCTTTTCACTAAAATGCAATCAATGAACAACTCCCAACCACCAAAAAAGGCAAACAATCAAATGTATACTCCTTCGACTGGCCATCTTGGTTCCCTACTCATCTCACCACGTACTGCTAAAATGAAAATCTGTAACATAATAAGCACTTAAAATATTCAACATTATGAAAAAAATACCCATAAGTAAGTTCAATATTACAACAGTGACGATAATTCAAAAGAACATAATTGGTTGTAAAGTGCTTTGGCACATCCTGAGGTTGTGAAAGGCACTATACAAATGCAAGTTCTTTCTGTCTTTCATAAATGCGTCCTCTCTTGCTGCTTTCACTCTTCGGTGTCACTCGCCAAGAGCAACGCCATGGGAGATCATCCCGTCTGCATTGTATTACAATGCTATATCTATATATTTTAATTTCAAACGCAAGCATCGGTTTTGTCCAAGAAAATGTTACTTTGGACAAAATGTTCCCATCCCATCTGCCAACGAAAATGTTTGCACAAAAGCTGGAGTTCTTGCCATATTGGAATTTCTGTTCCCTACCGCCATCACTGGCGTTAAGAAGCCTATGCTGTGGCTTCAGTGACACACAAGTTAACAAGGGTCTTCCAGCACCCCAATACTTAACTTTCATTTCTTATTGACAGTACAGAAAAAGGCACCAAAAAAGTATATTTCTAAAGAACATTTCCTTCCAGCTCGAGAGACTGTTGAGACGAGTCCAGCACAGCTGAATAAGACTTAACGGCTGGCCAAAAAAAAAACACAGAACAAAATGTACAAGTGGGAGACTGGGCAGCACTGTGGGTTACGCACTGGACTTTTACCTCCGGAATCTTTATGAGATACACAATGGAAGAATGATCGTCAGTAGACCGTTCAATCATGTGGGCTGTCAGGGCTGAGCCCATTCCTATCAAATTTTTACATCCTCCCTTGCCTGGGGTGCTGAGGCCAATTATGCTGTTCCCATCACTGCTCCATCTTAGGTCTGATAACTTAACACAATCTGGGGATCAAACTTGGGACCTTCTTGGCCTGTACAGTCAGTACCACATTACATGGTAGGATCGTAGAATCATAGAATGATACAGCACAGAAGGAGGCCATTTGGCCCATTGTGCCTGTACCGGCCCTTTGAAAGAGCTATTCAATTAGTCCCATGCTCCCGTTCTTTCCCCATAGCCTTGCAAATTTTCCCCGACATGGTACGCAGGCCCTTCTTGCATCTTCCCCTTACGTGAGGATGTCATAGGAGGCGTTCTGAAAATCTAGATGAGTCTCTGCATTAGTCCAGACGGGATTGCAGAAGGGGTGTTAGTGCAAGGAAAGAGAGAAATAAAGCTGTTGGAGTTCTAATTGTATTCAAATAAGGATTTTATCACAGAATTTATTTTCTAATCCTATGACAATAAGTCCCTTTAGATAAATGTACAGAACTATTCTTTAAGTCACAGCAACAGTGAAGCTGTTTCAATGTGATGAACGGAAAAGGCTGCTGTCGTCCTCAGATAGTTAAACTGAACTGAATCAATGACTGAAAAAAATTCCCTTCCTTTGCAGTCTTTCCTTATAAATCAAGCCCTATCTGAGAGGTGGGAAGGGAAAAGTATTTCACTTGACAAAGGAGCAAAGTTTCACAAGTTATTTTTATGCTATCCTGGAAAGAATCCAAATTTTATTTAAAGAGACAGTAGGCCCTGAAATTCCTGAGGTTGGTTGGCATATCAGAGGTGCAGCTGGGCGGGTGGGGGGAGGAATTTAGGACAGGACCCAGTTCCGCTAGGACACTGCCTCTTTTTGTTTACGTTATTAAAATCTGCCAGAAGTGGGGGAAGGCACTTTTTGTTTCTTCCCCTTTCGTGAGGATGACACTGGAAGAGGCAGGGCTTGTGAGGTGACATCAGGTGCTGGGATTACTGCCCCCGTGCTAAGTGTGTCTTGTATGAAGCAGACGTATTAACGTGCTATGACCTGGTCCTGGCAGAAGTGGGGTCCACGTAAATTTCAAAGGCTGGTTTTCCAATGGCAATTGATCACAGAGTGATGAACAGCCACTGGGGAAAACGGCAAATTTGTATTTTGACAGTTTTCACCATCTTCAGCCGGGTACATTATGTGGCGGCAAGGTACCATGGTAAAACATTTCCATCCACCCGCTGAGACAAGCACTCCCATTAGTGGCAAAAATGACATGAGTGCCCACATCCCTCGAATGCAAATACCCCTGACCCCTGCATTTGGGACAGGTCCAGAACACAGCAGACTGGCGGCCAGAAGTCTTGCCCAGCTGGACTTCCGGCAGCGAGGGGCCCCCTGGAATTTTGCGCCCAGTATTCCTTCGAGTCTGCCTATCTCCCTAGCAATGCTGCAACACAACTCTGACATCAAATCAGCATGTAATCCTTCACATGCTTTAGCCTAGATATAAAGCTTCCACGTGCTTTCTTTGGTTTTTCAGTTTGAATATCGCAGTGTGATTACAATTAGTTCCAGTACTAATAACGTATCAGGATTATGGCCAATTCAAGTGTCAGGTAGCGTTTTGATGGTCATTTTGTTTCATTAATTCTAATTTCACTTATTTTAATCCCGTTGGAAAGTTCAAAGCGAGAGAAGCACAGTCTTTCGCTTACACCTCAAGACAGGAAGGTTTTGATAATCTTGCTAATTTTTAAATCATAATGATCATGCAGGGGCTCCTAAGGGGGTTACAGATGTGAATTAAAAAGGGAATTATTAAACAATATTCACCTTGAAAAGTGTGAAAACGGGTCTGTACAATTATGACTTGGCCCATTCTACTCGATTCAAGTTTTAATTCAAAGAAAATAAAGTTTTAAAAAATCCGTCTGAAGTTAGAAACCGCTTTTTAAGAAGTAATATACAGAAGTGCTGTACAAAGGCAAAGCACCCAAGCAGCCTGACAGGATTCACCGTGCATCTGTGGAGTTTTGTGTAAGCATTATTATGGGATAATGGTCCTGAATTTAAATGGAGTACCAGCCATTTTCCATTAATTAACCACTAGCTTTGGCGCCCATTTAACATTACTGAGGAGATATAAACTCATCAGCATTTCTTTTGCCCAAAAAGTGAAATAAGAAGCAAAAGCAGAGTTCAATACTAGTTCTAGCTCAATCATAAATTAAGGCTGAGTTTATGAAATTATCTTTTACAGACCACACCAGGCATCTTTCTCCAACTACTGCCCACATAACAGTCACTGCGCTCCAAAAATAATTTATTGTGTGATGTACTCTGGGACATTTCAACAATCTGAAGCAGTGCTGTATAAATGCATGTCTTTCAACTTCACAAAATTAATCCAGGGAAATTGCTCACTATGATAAAGTGTTCAAATAACAGGACACAAGTTAAAAGTTAGAAATATAAAGAGAAATCGGGTGTACCTCTTTCACCAAAAGTTGATAGACTTGTGGAAAAAGTTACACGGGAAAGCAATTAAACAGTATAAATGGGCTGAAGTGGAAATTAGATGTATTTCTAGAAAGAGACGGATATAATGAGATGGCAAGGTAGGTGGGTTTAATCTAACAGAAAAGATACAGGCTTACTGTAGCCTCCCCAATGGCTTAGTGCCTTCCCCTGCCCCCTCCACCCTCACCTCCAATGAAAAGTGTGAGAAGACTTCTTTGTCACTAAGATTGAAACCATCCGTTCAGCTGTCTCTGCCACTTCCCTCCCTTCCCCAAGCCCACCAAGCCAAATTTCCCCAATGATTGCCCCCTGCCCTAGCCCTGAATTCGCATCTTTCTCTAGTTTTTATCCTATCTCCACTCATGCCCGCTCCAAGCTCATCTTGACCATGAGACCCACCTCCTGCTCCCTTGATCCTGTTCCCACTAAACTGCTGACCACCCAACTTCCCTTCCTGGCCCCCATGTTAGCTGATATTGTTAACGGTTCCCTCTCCTCAGGTATTGTCCCCCTCCCCTTCATATCTGCCGTCATCACACCCCGCCACAAAAAACCCACCCTTGACTCCCACTGTCCTTGCAACCTACCGCCCCATCTCCAACCTCCCTTTCATCTCCAAAGTCCTTGAACGTGTTGTCACTTCCCAAATCCATGCCCACCTTTCCTGGAACTCCCATGTTTGAATCCCTCCAATCAGGATTCCGCCCCGCTTCAGCACTGAAACGGCCTTTATCGATGTCACAAATTACATCCTGTGTGACTGTGACGATGGTAAACTATCACTCCTCATCCTTCTTGACCTGTCTGCAGCCTTTGACACAGTTGACCACACCATCCTCCTCCCAACGACTCTCCTCCGTCGTCCAGTTGGGAGGGACTGTGCTCACCTGGTTCTATTCTTATCTATCCAGTCATAGCCAGAGAATCACCTGCAATGGCTTCTCTTCCCGCTCCCACACCATCGCCTCTGGAGTCCCCCAAGGACCTATCCTTAGCCCCCTCTTATTTCTCATCTACATGCTGCACCTCGGCGACATCATCCGAAAACACAATGTCAGATTCCACATGTACGCTGACAATACCCAACTCTACCTGACAACCACCTCCCTCGACCCCTCCATTATCTCTCATTTGTCACATTACTTGTCCGACATCTAGTACTGGATAAGCAAAAATTTCCTCCAAGTAAATATTGGGAAGACCGGAGCCTTTGTCTTTGGTCCCTGCCGAAAACTCCGTTCCCTAGCCACCGACTCCATCCCTCTCCCTGGCCATTGTCTGAGGCTGAACCAGAACGTTTGCAAACTTGGCGTCCTAGTTGACCCCGAGATGAGCTTCCGACCACATAGCCACTCCATCACCAAGATCGCCTACGTCCACCTCTGCCTCAGCTCATCTGCTGCCGAAACCCTCATCCATGCGTTTGTTACCTCCATTCTGGATTATTCCAATGCTCTCCTGGCTGGCTCCCACCACCCCTGTGCTCGCTGACCTACATTAGCTCCCAGTCTGGGAATGCCTCGATTTTAAAATTCTCACCCTTGTTTTCAAATCCCTCCATGGCCTCACCCCTCCCTATCTCTGCAAGCTCCTCCAGTCCTACAGCCCTCCGAGATCTCTCACTCCTCCAATTCTTGCCTCTTGCGCATCCCCAATTTTAATCACTCCACCATTGGTGGCTGTAAGCTCTGGAATTCCCTCCCTAAACCCCTCTACCTCTTTGACCAAGCATTTAGTCACTTGTCCTAATATCTCCTTATGTGGCTTGGTGTCAAATTTTGTTCGATAATTTTCCTGTGAAGTGCCTTGGGACGTTTTACTACGTTAAAGGCGCTGTATAAATGCAAGTTGCTGTTGTTGTTGTAGGGGGAAATGCATCACCCACTGTTGTGCTGAGCCATACAGACAAAGACTTCAGCTTTGATCCCTGGCCTGCACTGAGTTGTAGAACCGTACACCCCTAAGATGTCTTTGTCTTCAGAAGGGGGGGGGGGGGGAGGGGAAGGGGGGCGTGGGGAGAATAAATAAAACATTTCTCCAAAAGATTCAACAGTGGAGTAAGTTCATTTTGTTTCAGGTTAAATTAAAATCTGAAGACATACCAAGCTGTTCCTGACTTGGAACCTTACTGATAAAATATGGTGGGCCAAAATTATTCGGCACACCAATTGTATGCAGGAATTTGTTGGATCAGCAATATAGATTTGGCACAGGTCAAGCACATGCACGAGCTACGCTAAATAATTAATCAATTTGGAGTTTTTCCCCTCCCATCTTTTAAGTTCAGGCCTCAAACCACTTCTATTTCAGTCTCTGCCCATGTAAACCAGCAATCCACAGTGAAACCAGCTATGCTTGGTGCTTGTGGGAGGATCATGTTGACGGATATGGCTTTGAACCGATTCATGCTAAAATCGACACCCCCTCACTAGCCTCTGCAGTCAATACCACAAAAAAATGGGGGTTAGTGTGCAGACTGATGTTACTGTAAGCAGCTCAAATCAATCTAATTTACCGTACTGAGACACCCCCCCATGTAAATGAGGCTTTTCAGAAGGGCAATGTGAACCAAACGACATGTTTGCAAAAAAAGAAAACAACCTTAAAACTGTTGTAAAAAGTGCATGGGATTTACCAAGCTTGCGCTGGACAGATTGACGTGGTAATGGATGACAAGCATTGAGCGTTGCACCGAATGGAAAATGTTGTGTTGGCCTCGCCTGCTTCCTCTTCAAAAATACATGCCAACCCCAGTCATAGCACAATGAGTGTCATTCAGAAACATGATAACATCACGGTGTGATCTCAATGTCTTCAGTCCATTGTTAACTTGGATTTCTTCTCATGCTACCAAGAATGAGTATTGTTTTTCTCTTAAGAAGTTGCTTTGCAAGGAAAAACAAGAAGATAGTACTCACCGCAACATCATAACTCTCTATGTGAAAATGCAATAAGGCTGTAACACGTCAAGGAGCTCAGGTGACGTCACAAACCACAGGAGTAAAGTTTACAAAGTTCGTGCACGGCACCTGAATCCTTGTAACCGCCCTGCTGTGTATCTGTTTTGTATACTAAACAATTCAAACAATACTTCCTCTAGATTGTGTTTTTCTTGAATTTTGAGGCGATAGTGCAGAGAATCCGGCCTCGGAATTGAATGGATGGCTTTGATTGACCTATCACTGTATTATAACGTTCTCAATGAAATAATCAGGTACCCTGTGACTATCACTCGAAAACAGCATACTTTTTTGCAGTTTTATATAGGCTGCACCTTATACGTATTATTTATAGCTTAACAAATAGTTCCTTGTGATAAACCCCAACCTAACATGAGGGGTTCAGATGGCATAATTCACCATGGCAGCAAAGCCCAAGCAGCTTATCAATGTTATTTGAATCTTTTCATGCATGACTGCCTTGGCAAATATTTCAACTATGTTCTTTTGAAGAATAAAAGGGGATAAGGGGAAAGGACAGGGAATTAGGATTGAGCAGACAGCGCTAGTTTAAAAGTTAAAACTGGCACAATGGGGCAAATGGCCTTTTTTGATTTTATTTGATTATTTTTTCATAGTACGTATAGATGGAGCTTGCGAGACAAGTTTCTTTTTTGGCTAGTAGTGGAAGTCACTGTTGGACAAAGGCACCCAGGATCCAATCACAAAATTGATCCAGCAGCGATACTTCACCATGTGACAGTACCACCAGTGATACTGAAATCAGACCAGGAGTGATCCTTATATATTACAGCTGAGTATCATACCTTGAAGAAAAACATTATGATTATTTAAAAATAATGATTGCACTGTCTTAAATAAATCAACGACAAGAACCACAGTAAAATAAAACAAATCACCTAATAAGACAAGGAAAGTTTGATACCTTTGTAGACCATGTGAACAAAGCATTGTCTCTATTTCTCCAGGGGACTGCTGCTTGGGATGAAATGCATGTGTTTTAAATTTAGAGAGATCTTGAACCACACAACTCCTTATTCAAGCGATAGTTTGGGCTTTGATGACAATTCGTCAAATTACAATATCCCTCAGTTTTCAACGATAATGAAATCTGAAAAAGCACCATAGAAGCTTATCTTCCAGCTCCTATGTGTATTTTCTTTTGCTCTCTTTCTTCATTTAATATCCACGTCATTAACTCTCACAAATTAATAAGTCAAACCCTATACAAAGGCACCAACAGCTAGCTGATTGTGAATTAACAAAACCTCTATACACAGGAGATGCACAGTCAGAAAAAAATTCAGAGCAGGAGTTTTTTGCACCCCAAAAACACAAAACTGGAGGGAAGAGGGGATTCAAAATGATAATAGATACAGCTTGGAGCCTTAAATTCATTGGCTCAAAATGGTTTCAAAACAGCATTGGCAAACGGGAGCTCGTATTTTGATCTGATGTTGCTGGAAGAAGGTTTCTCAATGTTACTGACCACTTGGCAAGTAAAGCTTTAAATTATGCCTAATAATTTTATAGATACCAAGAAAAGCACTTGAACTTGAACCAGAGGGAACGAATCCAAAAAGGGATAAACACAAACTTGTAGTGCAGATGCGAAGCGAGTTGAATTGAGCAAATTACCGAAGATCAGACAGACAGAACAGAGAAAGTAGCAGTGAAGGATGTGAGAAGGTTTGGGAAATGTATTCCTGTTACTTGCAAACTGCTTAATTCTTTTGCTTCCCCACTCTTTGCCAAAGCTGGAAAGTAGTTCTTACCCAAGTAATTATTGAGCAGAAGTCTAATGAGTGTGAGGAGCTGGATGCCCTGGTGATCTCACTTGTTGGGTTAGATATGCTAAATATACCACCCATTAGTGAGCAACTCATTTTTACATGGTTATTTTGCGCAAATGGTTCTTGGCAAAACCAATCTTCAACCCATAACAGCATAATCCAGGATAATTACTTTCAAGTTATATTGTGTGCACGTGCAGTTCTACAGCAGTGGAATATTCGAAATGGTCAATGCTGTAAAACCAACTTTTACATGCTGGTAGAATTAACATGCTGCACTGTTAATAATCCTATAAACTACACCCAGAAACAGAGTTGTTATACATTTCCGTCAATCACATGAAGCTGCAATCAATCCCGCAATGGTTATGTCACACAGAGGAATGGAATACCATTTCTGACAAACTCGTCAAACACTAACGAGTAGCTCAGCTGCACAGTGCACATAGCTCTAGAAATGAGCCTGGGTCCATTTTCAGACCCAGACTTGGCGCTGTGCGGAGATGTGATGGAAATTGGTCCTCGAGCCTCGTTAACATATTCGGCACGAGCTTCCGGAGCTGGTCACGCCTCCTCAGGCACTGCGCCCAAGTGAAGACATCAATGTCGGGCCTCCTGCCTCGCCTTGTGGTGATGGCACTCTCATTATGGTGATAGGTCTGTTCGATTCTTTTTCCTTACTAATACTCTGGAGCTTACTAGGCAACTTCAGAGGGCATTAAGAGTCAATCACACAGTGTGGGAGTGGAGTCATGTATAGACCAGGCAGGGTACAGGCGACAGACACCCTCCCCTGAACCAACCAGAGGTGAAGTGAGAGTGACTGCCCTTGACATCAAGGTGGCATTTGACTGAGTGTGGCACCAAGGAGTCCTAGTAAAATTGAAGTCATTGGAAATCAGGGGGAAAACTCACCAGTGGCTGGAGTCATACCTAACACAAAGGAAGATGGTAGTGGTTGTTAGAGGCCAATCATTTCAGCCCAAGGACATTGCTGCATGAGTTCCTCAGTGCAGTGTCCTAGGCCCAACCATCTTCAGCTGCTTCATCAATGGCCTGCCCTCCAGCACAAGGTCAGAAGTGGGGATGTTTGCTGATGACCGCAGAGTATTCAACGCCATTCGCAACCCCTCAAATAATGAAGCAGTCCGTGCTCGCATGCAACAAGACCTGGACAGCATCCAGGCTTGGGCTGATAAGTAGCAAGTAACATTCATGCCAGACAAGTGCCAGGCAATGACATCTCCAACAAGAGAGAGTCTAACCACCTTCCCTTGACATTCAATGGCATTACCATCGCCAAATCCTCCAACATCAACATCTGGGGATTACCATTGACCACAAACTTAACTGGACCAACCACTTAAATACTGTGGCTACAAGAGCAGGTCAGAGGCTGGGTATTCTGTGGCGAGTGACTCACCTCCTGACTCCCCAAAGCCTTTCCACCATCTACAAGGCACAAGTCAGGAATGTGATGGAATACTCTCCACTTGCCTGGATGAGTGCAGCTCCAACAACACTCAAGAAGCTCGACACCATCCAGGACAAAGCAGCCCGCTTGATTGGCACCCCATCCACCACCCTAAACATTCAACCTCTCCACCACCGGCCCACGTGGCTGCAGCGTGTAACATCTACAAGATGCACTGCAGCAAACCCGCAACCTCTACCACCTAGAAGGACAAGGGCAGCAGGTGCATGGGAACACAACCACCTGCACATTCCCCTCCAAGTCACACACCAGCCTGACTTGGAAATACATCGCTGTTCCTTCATCGTTGCTGGGTCAAAATCCTGGAACTCCCTACCTAACAGCACTGTGGGAGTACCCTCACCACATATACTGCAGTGGTTCAAGATGGCAGCTGACCACCACCTTCCCAAGGGCAATTAGGGATGGGCAATAAATGCTGGCCTTGCCAGCGATGCCCACATCCCATGAATGAATCAAAATAAAACTGGGTTTTTGAATGACACTCCAACAGCTTTCATGGTCATTTTTCCCAATTTCAGAATGTGCCATGGTGGGATTTGAACTCAGACCCTCTAGGTTGCTGGTCCAGTACCATAATCACTACACTGCAGAAAATATCATGTTGACTTTTAAAATGGCAGAAAGAATCTTTTTATTGCAGCTATATGATTTTTTTTTAAGTTGACGACGAAATGTGATGCTAACTTACCATTAGTTTTTTTTTAAATCAATAAAGAAGGTAGTAATTTCTATCAAACATAAATACAACGAAAACACAAAAAGCTACAATATTCAAATCTTGTACAATCAACCAATTTTCAGGAAGTTTTTCCTTCACTTTTCAATTGTCAAACTCTCCTCCTTTCATTCTTCTCTTCTTCTCATGTCAAGCATCTTTCCCATGTTGAGAGGGCTTCAAGGCCATCCTATTTCTCAACTGCCCGATTTTAGCTCTGATGTCCCACATAACAAGGAGGTGACAAGGAGGATCGATGAGGGTAATTGATGTAGTCTACATGGATTTTATCAAGACTTTTGACAAAGTCCCACATGGCAGATTAGTCAAAAAAGTAAAGGCCCATAGGAGTCCAGGGAATGTGGCAAATTGGATCCAAAATTGGCTCAGTGGTAGGAAGCAAAGAGTAATGGTTGACGGGTGTTTTTGTGACTGGAAGGCTGTTTCCAGTGGGGTGCCGCAGGGCTCGGTACTAGGTCCTTTGCCTATTGAGGTATACATTAACGATTTGGACTTAAACATAGGGGGCATGATTAAGAAATTTGCGGATGACACAAAGATAGGCCGTGTGGTTGATAGTGAGGAGGAATACTGTAGACTGCAGGAAGGTATCAATGGACTGGTCAGATGGGCAGAAAAGTGGCAAATGGAATTCAATCCGGAGAAGTGTGAGGTAATGCATTTGGGGAGAGCAAACAAAGCACGGGAATACACAATAAATGGGAGGATACTGAGAGGTGTAGAGGAAGTGCGGGAACTTGGAGTGCATGTTCACAGATCCCTGAAGGTAGCAGGACAGGTAGCTAAGGTGGTTAAGAAGGCATATGGAATGCTTTCCTTTATTAGCTGAGGCATAGAATATAAAAGCAGGGATGTTATGCTGGAACTGTATAAAGCACTAGTTAGGCCACAGCTTGAGTACTGCGCACAGTTCTGGTCACCAAATTACAGGAAGGATGTAATTGTGCTAGAGAGGGTGCAAAGGAGATTTACAAGGCTGTTGCTAGGACTGGAGAATTTTAGCTATGATGACAGAATGGATAGGCTGGGGTTGTTTTCCTTGGAACAGGGGAGGCTGAGGGGTGATTTGTTGAGGTGTACCAAGTTATGAAGGGCCTAGATAGAGTGGAAAGGAAGACCTTAGCGGAGGGATCAATAACCAGGGGGTATAGATTTAAAGTGATTGGTAGAAGGATTAGAGTGGAAATGAGGAAAATGTTTTTCACCCAGAGGGTGGTGGGGGTCTGGAACTCACTGCCTGAGAGGGTGGTAGAGGCAGAAACCCTCAACTCATTTAAAAAATACCTGGATGTGCACCCGAGGAGCTGTGACCTGCAGGGCTACGGACCAAATGCAGGAAAGTGGGATTAGGCTGGATGGGTCGTTCTGTGCTGTAAATTTTCTATGATATAACACTGTGTTGAGAAAAACAACAGCAATGCACAAGATTCCCACGCTGGCAAAATCAGAGGAACAGAAGCCAGCCCAGGTATGGACATGAATTTAATCTTTCAATAAATTGCAGGTTGAGCGTGTGAAATGTCTCTGTGTATTCATTTGCTGGGAACTGTACGAGAACAATGAAAATTCACTTCCTGGCTCATTTTCCACCTTACCTTGTGGAGGAAATCACCTTGAGTCCTCTCAGCAAACCTCCCATCGGTCTGGCAAAAATCGATAAGCTATCAAGTACAAATTTCACAGTCATGAACCGATAGCACATTCCCTCCCTTAACCTTTCCGCTTCTCTACCTCTCCTCCTTTAATTCGCTCCTTAAAGCCTACCCTTCAACCAAGCTTTTGGTCACCTGTCCTAATACCTCCTTATGTGGCTCGGCATCAAATTTAGTCTGATAACTCTCCTCTGAAGCGGTTGGGGACGTTTTACTATGTTAAAGGTGCTATATAAATGCAAGTTGTTGTACAGTGACGACAAACTTTAAAAACCCTGCGCTAATTAACATGCAACACATCTCACAATGCCATCTACTTCTAAGTTTTTCAAACAATGTTCTTTCACTTTGTAAGAAAAACACTTTTTTTTGTTCCTTTTAACGCTAATCAAGTACTTAAAACTCTGCAATTTCTTATCTAAAAAGGAAAAAAATTGGCTATTATAATTAAGTTAATGTGAATTACTGATTAAAACTTCCTGAGCTCAAGACTCTGTTTGTTCCCTCATTACTTTCCTATGGCAAAGGATATGAGCCCATTTCTTTTATATTTGTGTGTGTTCTTGCACAGTCTTATCTGGATTGGACAGGGTTATCAACCTAGCAAAGCTGTATACACAGAACATGGGGCGCTCTGTAGACACAAAGATAACCGGATTCTACAGCTCATTAGGGACAGAGCTCCTCTCTTGTAATTACAATGCTCACAATAGCTGGAGAAAGCCAGGCTCACCCCAGACTATATATAGCTTTCATTCACACGATCTGATCAGACTACAACTGCTACAGCAACAAAAAGTCACGTCAAAACTTCTCACCAAAAACGCTCAATTTGGTCGAGATTGTCTCGGTCTGGTTGGCATTTTGCTGAAAGCTAAATTAGGCAGTGCTCTGCAGCATGAGAATCCTGCACAACTGAACAATCTCACGGCAGGGATTTTTGGGAAAAGCTGACTTTTTCCACAAATTACTGCTTTTTTTTTTGCAGATTGTATTTTCAAATTTCCACTGTAATGCACTGTTTCACTTGGTAAGTGCAGCCTAGAAATTTACTATGTGCAAAATTAGCACGCAAACATTTTTTTTTACATATAAGATGTTAGCTTGTCTGTCTTACTAATGGTGGCATCAGCCAGTTTATTTTATTTTTATTTATTGTAAATGGGCTAAGGTCTCCATTAACCTGAGGAAGGAGGAAGTCTCCGAAAGCTTGTGAATTTAAAATAAAATTGCTGGACTATAACTTGGTGTTGTAAAATTGTTTACAATTGTCAACCCCAGTCCATCACCGGCATCTCCACTCCATTAAAGTAGTGAACGGAGTAATGTCAGAGAAATGTGTTAAGTATCTGCACCCTAATCTTGCAGAGAGTAATTTCTACGCTTATATTTTCATTCTGTCATTGGGCCTTCCCAATGCAATATTTCACAATTCTCATTATCAACAGCTGAAACACCAACAGGTTTGTCCTCAACTGTGCCAGAAAAATCGGTCACACTTGCTGACCTCCCAAACAGTTATCACACTCATTTTGCTAAAAAGATTATAGTCGCAAAATAAATTTTACACATTCGGCCCACTTGAAAGTACAAGAGACCAACAAACAAAGGGCAAAATAGGCAGTGAGCATAGTGGAGGAATGACAGATGCAGAGCGAATTAGAGTGAGATAAGGATGAAAGAGGCAGGGAGGGAGAAATAGAAGTAGAGACAGCAAGCATTAGCAATATATACGAAGTGAAAGTAGAAATGAAAGAATTCAAAATACAGCAACAGGGAGATAGGAAGCATTATAGAGATTGGTACACAACAAAAATAAGAGCTAGAGAAAAGGAAACAACAACTTGCATTTATATAGCGCCTTTAACATAGCAAAACGTCCCGAGGCGCTTCACAGGAGCAATATCTAACAAAATTTGACACCAAGCCACATAAGGACAGGTGAACGAGGTGGGTTTTAAGGAGCAAATTAAAGGAGGAGAGAGAGTTAGAGAGGTTTAGAGAGGGAATTCCAGAGCTTAAGGCCCAAACAGCTGACTGCACAGCCGCCATTGCTGGGGCACAGGGAATCGGGGATGCACAAGAAGCCAGAATTGGAGGAGCGCAAAGTTCTCGGAGGGTTGTAGGGCTGGAGAAGGTTACAGAGATAGGGAGGGGTGAGGCCATGGAGGGCTTTGTACACAAGGCTGAGAATCTTAAAAATCGAGGCATTACTGGACGAGGATCCAATGTCAGTCAGCAAGCACAGGGGTGGGTGAACGGGATTTGCTGCGAGTCAGGATACGAGCAGCAGAGTTTTGGATGAACTGAAGTTTACGGAGGGTGGAAGATGGGAGGCCGGCAAGGAGAGCGTTGAATTGGTCGAGTCTGGAGGTAACAAAGGCATAGATGAGCGTTTCAGCAGCAGATGCTGCCCCCCACTTTACTGGAACTCTGCATGTGAGGACAGAATTGGGCTCAGCTGCGACGCCCCTTCCCCCCCACCCATAATCGAATAGTCTGCTGTCAAGACTACCACGTGATTAATGGGCACTTGGGCGACATAACGAAGGGCAACTCATGTCTGTGGGACCGTAGCTCAGCAAGGAGTTAATATCTTCAGAAGAGAAAGGGAGAAAATTACAGAGAGGAAAAGACGACATGATACCTAACAAAAGTAACACAGCAAGAGAAACAGAAAGCAAAACAGAAAAATGGAGAAGCAGTATGGGAGAGACATACACAGAAAGAGCATGAACCCACAGCTCTCCAGTGCTATTTGCCTTTACTGCGTACAATTAATAAGATTTATTCTATGGCTATGATCACTGATTTCACCCAAGTGAAGATCAAAAATGATAATTTGCACAAGTGAAATATTGTTTATGGTGAGGTATTTGAAAATTGATTTGAAGGAAATTAATTAAGAATTAATGTTACATCAGGAGATGTGTGTCCACATGAAGAGTCTTTCTCTCGGTACAGTAGAGATTAATATAGATCAAAAGGGAATTTTTATTTTTACATACACACTAGCCAGTTTGTATTATGCAAAAATAAAGAGGAGCATATATATTTCTATATGCACGCAATTGAATTGGTAGTCCAGTGTATCAAAACAGTCCCATTATATGTGCAAGTTCATATAGTTTATAACTATGTGCAACTTATTGCACTAAATTGCATGCATTAGTTTGTATTTACCACAAAACACCCACTGATTACACAGTGTGGTTAACAGCATACACATTCTCAAGAAAAAAAGTGTGGGCATTTTCAGTCAAGAAAGAAACACTGAGCCTTATTGTCGTCAAGTCCCCCGTGAACCAAAGTTTGATGGTTAATGGTGGCATATGGGTTGCAGCCTCAGCAAGCTCTGGAGAAATTTGGAGGCCTGTGTCAGGTTTCCTGCTCCCTGTACAGCTTGAGCCTGGACCTCGCCAATGGCCGCCAGGGATGGAATGATGAACAACTATACAATGGGCTAACTGACACTGCAGTATGCAATAACCCTGCTCTTCTGTACACTTTTCCCCCCCGCCTTTAATCCTTTCTTCAATCACACCGTAGCCTCCTGTGGAGATGGGCAACATAGAAAGGCTTCATTATGACTGAAACATACCAGCTCCCTATCCTTGAAGTAATTAATCAGCCTTTCCTCTTTGTCACCTTGCTACTGTACCTTGCTGTAACCAGACTTGAACCCTCTATTTGTCCCCCCCATATACATTGCTTAACAATTTATATTTTACGCTGCTCATTATTTCCCTTTAGTGGATCCATTTCAGATTTCTTGACTAAGACTCTGCATGGGGCATAAACGACTGAGTAATCTTTGAGCATTCTTAAAAGCCCTTCCGTGCAGGCAATCTGTGTTTCTAGGATGCAAGCTTACAGGGATAAAATTAACAAACCTAATTATCATGGCTTAATTAGTACCAAGGGTAAGCTTTTCTGAACACCTGCAGACTTAATTTATATCCTGACAGAGGAGAACAAGTGTTAATATGGTGTATTTATATTAATGCCAGCTTCTGGTAAAGGGACCACAGAACACAGCAGTAATGCACCATTTCATTTATCTGTGTCACAGGCTAGTCGGACACTGTTTCGCACTCACCATCTCCCCCCATGCTGCTGTGCACTGGGGAGGAGCGAGGGCAACAAACAGAATCTCAGCAAGTTCTCAACGCTAAAAGAAAAGAAAGACAAAGACTTGCATTTATAGAGCGCCTTTCACAACTTCACAAAGTGCTTTACAGACAATGAAGTAGTTTTGAAGTGTAGTCTCTCTTGTACTGTAGGAAACGGGGCAGCCAATTTGCGCATAGCAAGGTCCCACAAACAGCAATATAATAATGATCAGATAATCTGTTTTTTTTAGTGTTGTTGGTTGAGGAATAAATATTGGCCAGGACACCAGGGAGAACTTCCCTGCTCTTCTTCAAATAGTGTCACGGTATCTTTTCACGTCCATCTGAGAGGGCAGACAGTGCCTCAGTTTAACATCTCATCCACAGGACGATACCTCTGTCAGTGCAGCACTCCCTCAGTTTTGCACTGGAGTGTCAGCCTAGATTTTGTGCTCAAGTCTCTGGAGTGGGACTTGAACTCGCAACCTTCTGACTCCTAGGTGAGAGCACTACCAACTGAGCCACGGCTGACAAGGAGGGGGGAAAAAGAAAAAGATGAGGGCAACTTCCCCACTCCCCAGTTTCTGTGTTCCCTCCTCAAGTCAGCTTTTGAGCAGCATTGAGATAGGTTTGTGGGGAAGGGGGAGGAATGACTACCATCTCAACCAAAGATTTGTTCCATGCTATTGAAGTGCCTAAAGAAGCGAAGAAAAGCACTTCAAAATGAGGCCCCTGAAAAATTTAAAAATATAATTTTGAATTCCAATCTTCTTGCTTCCCCATCATGCTGATACAATTGAGGCAAACATGAACATACTAGCCTTGCCAAATCGTTGATGTCCCAAGGCTGACTTTCACGACCAGCCAGTAGAATTTTGGAACAAGGGGTTGAGGGTTAGCTCTAATTGAGAATTAAAATCCCTCCCCCAGCAAAGAGTAAAATTCAGGGCATCATTTAGGGAAGAAAAGGGAAAGTAAATATCTTAAAAACTCTTACGTTCTGAATCTGCAAATCCATCAGCTGAGCACCTTTTAGGTTAGCCATTCATTCGGATTAGAAAGGTAGTTTAGATTCAGCTGCTGTAAGTCTATCCTGGAGGTGTTTCATAATGGACTGATTTATAATTAATCAGTTTGTTTGCCTGATGTGTGAAGGTGAACTCATTTGACTTGCCCACGTAAAGGAAGTGATCAGTTTCTAGCCACCCGGTAGCACTGATTCAATCGTTGTGGGGTAGAGTCCCAGGTGACTGATATGGAAGCCCACTGATCAATAAGTGCGATGTGTCGGGGTTATTTGACCTCCATTACACCGCAACATGAAAAGTGACATTCCATTTGTTCTGTCTGTGACACAAATAAGTGTGGGGGGGG
Organism: Heptranchias perlo; assembly: GCF_035084215.1. Taxonomy (NCBI): domain Eukaryota; kingdom Metazoa; phylum Chordata; class Chondrichthyes; order Hexanchiformes; family Hexanchidae; genus Heptranchias; species Heptranchias perlo. Next base: position 55,826,298 of record NC_090340.1, on the reverse strand, counting down.
GGGGGGGGGAAAGAGGAGGAATTGGGAGGAGAGAACTGAAAATAAGATTAGAATGAATGACTCCAGTGATGAAGTTCTGGATGGGTTATGTCGGTCAAAGTAGAAGGCGGATATAATTTGTATCTGTGTTCACTGACGTTGAGCGTGTTAGGGCAGAGGTGGTAAAATGCAAGTACGTCCATCAAGCACCCGTCTTGTTTAAGCTCAAGATCTGCCGTGTACCAGATCTGGATTGGGGTGATAAAGGTGGTGTCAAGTGGCTTCTCTGACAAAAGTGAGGGAAACAAAAGACACGCACACCAAAATAAGATCAGATTGCAATTCAACTTGGGCTGCGTGAGTATACCTACTGGATACCAAAGGAGCTTTATCAATGGCCTATCAGCAGGTTGGCTGCTCTTCATCAAGGGAATAGACATGGCAAGGTGCACTCAAGACATGAAAACGTGAATAAGAAGCACTAACTTTAAACAAAATTCTCCACCAATCCCCTCAATTGCTTAAGTTTCTTAAGAGAAAATAAAACACCAGGTTGAGCCAAAATGTCATGGCTGCTGTTGTCAGATTCATTGGTTTGCATCCCGAGTCCCGGGGGGGGGGTGCGGTCATAGGGTCCTTCTGGATGGATGTGTTAAGATGGACGATATGGCCTTCTTCATCTATAATTAGTGAGAGTAAGTCTTGAGAGAAAGAGAGGGTGGGAAGGGAAAGAGGGAAGGAAAGAAAGGACTTTCATTTCTATAGCGCCTTTCATGGCCTCAGGATGTCATAAAGCGCTTTACAGCCAAATAAGTACTTTTGAAATGTTGTCACTGTTGTAATGTTGGAATATAGTGAGATAAAATGGACCACATGGGCTTGCCAGAAACCAGAGAGAGAGAGATGGCGGAGAAGGTTCATCCTGGTTGCTTTACGTTGACATCATAAATTTGGAAGGAAGATTGCCTCTGATCACTATTTCTAGCAAAATTGTAAATGTGTTGTTTTGGAATTTGGTAGAAATAGCAAACACTGAACGTCACCCCACCATGTTTGCAAAGTCACCAACACACAGCAAGAAAGGAAGTTTTCTCCAATTACATAATTTTTTAAAAATACCGTTACGGGAAAAATAATATTTCTAACTACCTAAACCCCAACCAGATGTGGTAATGTAACTGTGGACACCAACATCTTGCTGAAAAGCTGTTGTAGGCCCAGTCAACACTGGATAGGAAGTGCTTGAAAAGGAAACGGTCATACCCGAAGGAACTACCAGCTTCAGGAAGGCGATTTCAACACACCGAAGAACATAATTTAAGAGGTGTTACCATATAACCGTTTATTAATCGATTCGAGCTCAGCAAAAATAAAGCACAAATGGAAACTTCCAAACCAGGTTTCCGTTTTAAAGATAAAAAATATTCAAATTCAGAAGCATTACGTGCAAATGTTATGTATAAATAGTGATATAATTTAATGGCAAACCCCTCAAATCACAAAATCCTAATATTTAATGAGCTGATTGTATACATCCACTGAATTTAATTTTAGATTTTAACTTTCAAATTAGGTCCTGAATGTTTTAAAACCAAAAAGACAGATATTAGACGTATATCAAAGTGTGTCAAAGTAATGTTCTCAACGTGCATATTAGATGTGGTACAATGGTGTCAATACAGTGATATGCCACAGATGTTGATAAGGCCACACTAGATACAAAACATGCATGTCACTGTGGCAATTTGACATTAAAAAAAGAACAAAAATAAGACTAGTCAGTTAAAAGGATGGAAATCTTTTGTTGATCAGATTAATAGTACATTAGTTTCTGAGAAAATGAAGACAAGTTTATGTACTAATTTAGTCATCTTTTTGACACTGTCTGGCCACATAAATTATGAAACAGGAAGCTAGTGACCTTCAGACTTTGCAAACCTAACAGGTCAGTTTAATTAGGTTACTGTGTTACTACAAGAATTACATCAATTTTTGTAATTTGCACTAAAAATGGTTAGGTTTACACTGGAATGTAATGAATCAGAAATGTGACCTTTCTTCTTGCAAGCTGCTTATTCTCACAATACCAAAGATCCACACGGCCGGTTTTATAGTTCCATCTATTAATAGAGGTGTGCCAAGTCACACTCAGTCAGTTCAACAGATACTAAGACATGCAGACGAGTACAAAATGTAAAATAAAATTGGAAAAGAATGAGACAACTAAATTGTGCACTTAAAATATGGACTCAATAAACTACGGTCTGCCAGTAGTAAGCAATGGACTTTTAAAAAATTAAAAATTCACAACCAGTAACAGTTCTTGGATCAGGTATTGATTACATGGTGTAAATTCTTATAATTTTCAATTCCGACTCCAAATGAACCCAGCCTTGGTGTGCAATGTCCTTCCAGCACCAATGCAACACTCTCCAACCTCATCATATTTTGGACTTTTATTAACCAGCTATTTATTAGGAGAAGTTAACCCTCTGAGAAGCTACATTCTCACTGGGGGCTTTAGAAGTTGAAAGCGACATGGTGCTAGGTGGGATCCTTAAAGGAACCATTGGCAACAACACCAGCATTACCTCTTACTCTTTGCAATTGGTGCTCCAGGGCTTTTTTGAGTGAATTTTTGTCTTCATTAAGACGAGGGTCATTAGCTGTTGAAAGAGGAACACTCCCATTTCGGGCACACAATGTCTGTGTCAAGTGCTCCCTTTCACCCTGCCCTCACCTCAAAAGAGTTCCACCTACTGCACCAATGTGAGATTTCCCACATGGCATGACTGCCCAATTTAGTTCTGAGTTCTGGTCAATTTTCTGCTGTGTGCCTCTGGTTTTGACTACTCAATTCATATAGGACCCTCAAAGCTCACCAATGGAGAATGCTGAAATCCCATCAGTCTAAGCTGGATTCAAATCCAGGGCACAAGGTGCAAAGACACAGAAATAATATGCTATGCTTTCGTGTCCCCTCCTAGTGCTTCAGGCCACTTAACATTTCATCCAAAGAAAATGTTTCAGCTTAATGTTGGTAAAATCAAAGCTATCTTCTTTAGTTCCTGCCAGCATCTGCATGCCCCTGGGCTTTGTCCAATCAATCTCCCCAACTGCCACCTCATGCTGAGCCAGGAGCTGGGGAACCTTAGTGTGGTGATCTACACTGCATTCAGCTTCCTTCCCCAATTCACTTCTATTACCAGGACTGCTTTCTTCCACCTAAGCAACATTTCCCATCTCTGACCCAACCACTTTCCCAGCGCCACTGAAACCGAAGTCCCACGTGTTCATCAGACTGAAGCTTGATCTCTCGAACACTCTCTCAACTGACCACCTTCTCTCAACACTCCACAACTTACCACTCATTCAAAATGCCAAAGCCTGCATCCTCACCCATACAAAGTTGTCCCTCCCACTACCCTGTCCTCTCCAAGCTCTGCTGTGCCCTGTGCCCCAGGGAGTTCACTTCAGAATTATCATCCTCGCTTTGAAATCTTTGCATAACCGTCCACCATTCTATCTTAGTTATTTCCTCCCGTGTTACTTTCCTGGATGCACCCTATGCTCCTTTAATACTGGGCAACTCCTCCTCTTATTCTCCAACACTGGCATTCAAACACTATGCTCCTGTCCCCATGAACCTTCTGCCCAGTTTCCTTACCTTGTCACCTCCTTGCCTTCAAAACCTCATTAAACATTTCCATTCTCAACGAACATCACTATAACAGATTATCTGGTCATTTATCTCATTGCTGTTTGTGGGACCTTGTGTGCATATTGGCTGCCGCCTTTCCCACATTACAACAGTGATTACACTTCAAAAGTACTTAATTGGCTGTAAAGCGCTATGGGAGGTCCTGAGGTTGTGAAAGGCACTGTATAAATGCAAGTCTTTCTTTCTTTCTTTCTTTCTTTTTCAACCATTGCTTTGTGCTCCCATCTTAGCCCTCTCTTTTCCCTTTTTGCTTCCTACTCAGCATCCATTTTATTTCCTCCTAGTGTAAAGTGCTCGGAGACATCTTCCTGCATGTTACGGGCGTTAAAGAAATGTAAGTTGTTCTGTACAACAGTTAGGTTTTCCCCTCAGTGAAGCTGACAGTCTTCTGGCGAGACTGTGAACAATTGAGACAGTTGAAACTCTGGAGAATTTGAAGAGGCCTTCATCTTCTGCTATGGAGTGAAATTTTAATGCAGATCTCAAAGGAAAAAGGGGAATCTGTGCTGTAGTGATTTCAATCTTTGAATGCATCAGTTTTTAACAGAATGAACAACAATCCATGAAACTAGATCCAGGCAATGAGGCGGGGAGGAAAATTCATAACAAAATAATGCAGTCAGTTATACAGTACACCCCAAGCAAAAGCAGATATTATACAACATCTGATGCAACAACTTTGATTTATAAAGCATCCTCAACGTAGTAAAATGTCCCAAGGCACTTCACAGGAATGTTGAGACAAAATTTGACACCGAGCCACATAAAGAGCTTTTAAGACAAGTGACCAAAAGTTTGGTCAAAGAGGTAGGTTTTAAGGTGCAACTTAAAGGAGCAGAGGAAGGCGGAGAGGTTTAGGGAGGGAATTCTAGAGCTTAAGGCCTAGGCAGCTGAAGGCACGGCCATCAATGGTGGAGCGAAGGAAATTGGGGATGCGCATGAGGCCAAAATTGGAAGAGCACAGAGATCTCGGAGGGTTGTGGGAGCTTACAGAGATAGGGAGAGACAAGGCCATGGAGTAAACAGTACTCCTATATATATCTATATATATATTTGGTCCATATTCCATCTATATATATATATATAAATATATATATATATATAGAGAGAATATAGGGTAAACAGTTATTGGTGTACACACATTAATTGCCATGTGACTTCAGTATTTCCAAATGTCAGCTACTGGACAACTGCATGCTGTAAACTGAGCCAACTGTATACCAGCATAGCTGAAGGACCAATGTTCGAGAGCATCACAAGCTGTGTTGGTGATGGAGGAGCTAGTATTGGTATGTCTATCATCTCAGATAGGTACAGTGACCATATAAATGGTGCAAGTCTCCTGTACAAACAGCATTCAGCTTCTAGCATAGATAAGCACATCAGTGTCAGCTTTTATACAGAATGAAATGCATTATTTTGACGTGAAAATGGCAGATTTATTTTTTCATAGTTATTAACACTCAAAAGCAATCTCTCATCTACCTCAGCTAGCACTGTCAGAACCAGAATTCGGCAAGCCTTGTTCAACATCTGATCCCAGATTACTCATCAAGAACTAGTAAGAAATGGCCAGAGTACTTTGCTCATACAAATAAATGCTCTGCATTTCTGAATAAAAACAATGCGTTACTACATTAAAGCAGGAAGGATATAATAATGGTCTGAGCAGAGTCTTCAGGGCAAGCTAGATGGTTTTTCTGCATCGTTATGTTATTTCACTATAGAAGAGAATGCAGTGTGCTGCAGATTTAAGCACTGATCATTGAACTGCCAGCTTTGCTTAGAGGCAAGTTAAAGGCAAGTTTTGGGAGAGCACATGTCTCTTTTTCTGGCGAGGTGTTTCTTTACCAAATTCCACAGTGGACCACTATGAAGGGTCACACAAATAATAGCATCGCTACATTGTTCTGTTAAACTCTGCATTTCCATATGCTACCAAAGAGTAATGATATTATTTGTCCAGAAGATACAAGATAAACTATTGCACCCATTGCCCTTGAAGCACCCATTTTAAAAATAAACAGGGAGGCTCACAAGAAGATGCAATGAGGTAATTTCATTGCCAATTGCATCATACACAGATATGCTTCTGTTTCTGGTATATAGCAACCATGTTAACCAGTCAATGATGCCCGTTTAGTAAGAAGTGTTTGACAATACTGTAAATATTCCTCTCCATTACTTTTTTCCTTCCCTTTTTATTTAAGCACCATTTTGGCATTATTCATAGCAAGTCAGAGGACATGTTTTACAACAAAGTGTGATGGAGAAAGCAATGTTTTCAAAATTTGCAGTCGTAATTTCAAAATTTGAGGACAACACCAAATTGGGGGGTGTAGTTAATACAAAGGAGGAATGCATTAAAGTGCAAGAGGATATTAATAAACTTGCAGAATGGGCATGTAATTGGCAAATGAATTTCAATATAGATAAGTGTGAGGTAGTGCATTTTGGTAGGTAGAATAAGGGGGCCACATGCTGCTTGGATAATAAGAGTCTAAATGGGATAAAGTAGCAAAGGGATCTAGAGGTGCAAATACACAAATCACCACAAGCAGCGACGCAGGTTAACAAGGCCATTAAAAAGGCAAATCAAGCACTGAGGTTCATTTCTAGAGGAACAGAATTGAAAAGCAGAGAGGTAAAGCTAAACTTGTATAGAACCTTGGTTGGACCACACTGGACTACTGTGCATAGTTCTGGTCTCCATATTACAAAAAGGATTTAGAGGCATTGGAAAGGGTGCAAAAAAGATTCACAAGGACGATACCAAAACTGAGAGGATATACTTATCAGGAAAGGCTGAACAGGCTGGGGCTCTTTTTTCCAGAAAGGAGAAGGCTCAGGGGTGACCTGATAGAGGTCTTTAAGATAATGAAAGGATTTGATAGGGTAGGCATGGAGAAAATGTTTCCACTTGTGGGGGAGACCAAAACTAGAGGTCATAAATATAAAATAGTTGCTAATAAATCCAACAGGAAATTCAGGAGAAACTTCTTTACCCAAGGAGTGGTAAGAATATGGAATGTACTACCACAAGCAGTAGTTGAGGCAAATAGCGTAGATGCATTTAAGGGGAAGCTAGATAAGTACATGAGGGAGAAAGGAATAGAAGGGTATGCTGATAGGGTTAGATGAAGTAGGGAGGGAGGAGGCTCGTAGGGAGCATAAACGCCAGCATAGACCAGCTGGGCCGAATGGCCTCTTTCTGTGCTGCAGTTTCGATGAAGTGAGCGCGACACTTACAGGATATAAGTGTGGCACTATATGCAAAACTTTTAACTTATTATAAATTATTCCTTTAAAAAAAGCACATTTTCAGTCAAACAGCTAGACGAGAACTTATGGTAACAATAAGAGTGTAACATGAGCTTGGAAAGGAATTCATGCTTTATTTTTGAAAACACTTTTATATCAGTCTCCTTTTTAGTAGGATTCCAGAAGTCCGTGAACCGTCTCCTGTGTTTATGCTGTTAAATCTGGTTTCTGTTGATGGAGAGGCAATTTTGTACTCCAGGTAACTGGGTCTCCATGTCTGCCACTGATCTACGGAAACCAGATTTAACAGCATAAATGCCTGGAACAGAATTACCACACACTGACTTAAAAGGCCAATATGAAGGGCCCTTTCATCTCTTCCCACCTGAAGTCTGAAAGTATTCCAAACAACTTGTATGAAGAGGCATTGTGCTCTGATCTCGTGCACTAAACACTCCATTGTACTCGCATTACAATGACATATCAGATTCATCGCACTCATTGAGTGACTTCAGATACACTGACTGATGATCATACTCTGTGTTAAACTGAATTAGGCTGTTGATACTCGGTACTTACGGGCTTAACTGTCGCGGCAGATTGCTTCTACATATAGCCAACTATGTGGTTGCTACTTTAAAACGTGGAGTGCTATTTTCACAGTTTAGTTACAAAAACAGGGGGAAATGCGCAATAATAGTACACTGAAAAAATTTCACAAAATTACATGCAGAATGTCATGCTTATACTTACTTGTGACACAAGGTAACAATTTATTCTCATCTAGTAATTATCCAATAATTGATTCTTACTGATTGCGGTTCAATAACAGAATGTGTAATCGTGGTGCAGAACTCCCTCTAATACCATGACTGACATGCTTTTAAGTAGGAATTAGGCACATTATGCATCAATAGATTTTCACAACATGCAATTTGGGGATGGAGCACATTTCACCAAGGATTAAAGTAAAAGAAGATGAACCCACTTAGAATCATAGAATGATACAGCACAGGAGGTGGCCATTTGGCCCATCGTGCCAGTGCCTGATGGACATAAACCATATCCTGTGTAATAAATGTCTTTATGACAACTTGCAATTCATTTTATTTGGATTCTGACCCCATAAAAGTCAAAGTTTACTTTTGTAAAATGTACATTTTTTAATGTCTTTTCTGCTGATTTTTTTGCTCATGAAGGTGAGGGATTCAGTGCTGGGAAATGGAAAGCTTTCTACTATGGGCACCCAATGTTAACGTCAAGTATTGCGAGGTCAGGTATAGTATCATTTGATGGAAAATAAATATCCCAACTGTGATCTAACCCTAGAATAGCATCTGCTACTGCAGTGGATGTCCAAAGGGACTTAGGGGTTCAGGTACAAAGATCACTGAAGTGTCATGAACAGGTGCAGAAAATAATCAATAAGGCAAATGGAATGCTGGCCTTTATATCTAGAGGGCTGGAGTACAAGGGGGCAGAAGTTATGCTGCAGCTATACAAAACCCTGGTTAGACCGCATCTGGAGTACTGTGAGCAGTTCTGGGCACCGCACCTTCGGAAGGACATATTGGCCTTGGAGGGAGTGCAGCGTAGGTTTACTAGAATGATACCCGGACTTCAAGGATTAAGTTACGAGGAGAGATTACACAAATTGGGGTTGTATTCTCGAGAGCTTCGAAGGTTAAGGGGTGATCTGATCAAAGTTTATAAGATATTAAGGGGAACAGATAGGGTGGATAGAGAGAAACTATTTCCACTGGTTGGGGATTCTAGGAGTAGGGGGCACAGTCTAAAAATTAGAGCCAGACCTTTCAGGAGTGAGAGTAGAAAACACTTCTACACACAAAGGGTGGTAGAAGTTTGGAACTCTCTTCCGCAAACGGCAATTGATACTAGCTCAATTGCTAAACTTAAATCTGAGATAGATAGCTTTTTGGCAACCAAAAGTATTAAGGGATATGGGCCAAAGGCAGGTATATGGAGTTAGATCACAGATCAGCCATGATCTTATCAAATGCGGAGCAGGCACGAGGGGCTGAATGGCCTACTCCTGTTCCTATGTTCCTAGTCTGGTGATTTTCTAGTTCCTACGTCAACCACACTCTAGTCTCTCTGAGGGAGACTGGTGGTGCCTTTCTACTGTGGATTGAGACTATGCAAACTACCTTTACATGGGACTCTCACAGCCAACAACAAAAAAAACCTACATCCCAACCCAAAACGTATTTTTTAAAATGCGTTTAGATACTTGCACTTCACAAGACACGGTGGAAGTGTAACTGCATGAGGCGGTGCACAGCTTTACTGACCACGAAAGAACCACAAGCACTGAGATGTAACCCATTGTTCGACTCCTTTCAATTGCCCAGTTGGTAAATTCACTGCCCAGTGCCAAACGAAGCCATACAGCCCCTGAGGTCCTTGGCTTGATTTCTAGAATGTGCTGAGTTTGCTGATATTAGCGGGGTCACGACAACTGGCCTCAATACCCTGGGAATAGGGAGGCGAATATCGGCCTTGATTGATTGCTATTCAGTGACTTCTGTTAGAAAGTGCATGTGCACAAATTTGGCTGTGCGGTGAGCATAGGATTTGCCTTGGCTGTGATACCTATCAAATGTGACCAGCCTGCCCGGACTAAACATCTTGGCTCATATATGAAAAACGATCACCTGCATGAGGTAATGGAAGGTATCCAGACCTGATAGAGCTGTATATGTTGGAGCCTTCAAGAGAGAAAATACACTCCAGCACAATCATAGCATTTAGGGCCCGTCAGACCAGACCTTACAAGGCACTCTAAGAAAATGGGCAGGTGCCAACAACAGCAATATTGCCCCATCTGTACAGTGCTGGAGTCTGAGCAGTGACTTCTGAAAAAATGAAAAAGACTTGAGAAAACAAGATGGTGGTTCAAACAGTAGCTGAACCAGAGATCGAACTCTAATAATGGACTCCACCTGTGCTGTGCCAAAAAAAGGACAGCATGGGTGACAGAAGAGATTTGACCTGTGATCTCATCCTGCTTATCCTCAATTCACTGGTGCAATGCAGGCACACATCCGTTATTATTTGTTTCTAACCTTTTCAGAGTCATGCAGCAGTTTATCTGCTTAAAATCTTTATTCAGGATGGCTCAATCTATTTGAAAACAGCTAGTTCGCAATGTCTCATCATTTAAAGGTCTTTTTATGGTATTTTCATGATATACAGCGTTTTCACTAGCAACCAAGTGTAAACGTCCTGAGTCCAACTGCACAAAGATAGTAAAATGAGTAATTGCCAGTAATAGCAATTGATTTTACAGTAAGTTTGAGAAGCTACTCTCCAAAATTATGGGGCATATTGCTTCTTAGACTGACTGATCTTAAGGAAATTGTTCTTTTTTTAAATAGTACCATATTTTACTTACGGTTGGATCCTCTTAAGTGAATAGCCTGTTAGCGGCAGAATGATATTCACTTATGAGCAGTACAAACAGGAGACACAGGGAAAGGTTTGCACAATGTTTTTACTGCCGGGTATTGGATGTATCAAATTGCAGCAAAAAAATTCAAAGGAGCGCTGGTGGCTTGGTGCACTGGTATATCTGCGCACTTCACCAGGGAGGGTAGGGTACACGATCGCAGCAGAGGTTCTCTGTACAGTAAGCTCCCAACCTCAGCAAAGCTGTTGGGGGAGGTACTGAGTTGAGGTCAACTGCTCTATTAGAAAGAGAGGAAATTATATACAAGAAAAAAATCCAATCGGCAATTTAACGCACATCTTACAAGGGACATCTCCAGAGCAGCATAGGCCAAGGCCTGAGAGCAGGCTGCTTTCTTATGTAGAGAATAATGCACAGTACCAGAAGGTATGAGGGAGGGGCTGAATAATAAAGTGGGTGAGCTTTTGTCCTTTTTTTAAAAAAAAGCAACATCTTACAAACGATATTAAAACATTTCAAAATACATACTGCTTCAATCCTATGAAATATATCAACAGATTCACAGTGTATCTAAAAACCCAACTGCATTACACTGTGGTGAACAATTATCATCAGGTGCAACCTGGGTTGCAAGTAATCGGTTCATGATTCAAAGCGTAAGATTATTAATTTAAAATCTAATCCCACTGAGGCTGTACTGCACTACCTTCCTCCATTTCTCAACTGACTACTGGCTTATAGTTAACCTCATCCTAATTTGTAGAACTCTGCTGCCTGTATTCTATCCTGCACCAAGTCCCCTTGCTGATAGCCTTTCTTGAATTTCCATCTTTCCTTCATGCCCTCCAGCTCTTTTACAAAGCAAAATGTATGATACTAGAATTCAGATTTGAGACATTATCGTAATGTATCTATTGGCCCCAAAGAACCTTGTTCTGAAGCATCTTGATATCACCCACAGTACTGGGTCCCACGCAGTGTGTCTCCCAATCAGCAATTTTCTGGGAAACTAAGCAGACAAGGCGTATCATCATCTTCTAATTTCCTACTTTCATATGGCCCCATAACACACCACAGCAATTAGTCTGCCCATGTTTTGCACTATTCCGCAGCTAAGATGATGGGTACAGCAACATCTTCCCAGGCATTTGTCAATAGTGCTGTTCAGCTGGCTGCTAGGAGATGCACAAGAGTGACCCTGCTTTGGCTTTCCTTCCCTGTGAGAAAATGCTAGTTCTCATGTTGGTGCCCTCCACTAAAAGTGCAACGCTGAGATTGGAACTCATCAACTGAGGAATTGTGAGTGACTCCACATCTTCACACTCCTTAGCGCAAGTGCACTGCCCTCCAATGGATGAGCCGCTGTGCCTCAATGACAAACATTTTTTTTTACATTACAGTCAATTCTTCAGCACTAAATATTTTGTCACAGACATTACAGTTCTCTTTTGAACTCTAATGGTCCTTCGCTTCCGTACATGCTACATGCATGCATAAAATCCAAAATGACAACAGAACAGGAACACGGGGTGTTTAATCTCCATTTATGTCACAGAATTTACTCAAATTTATCGATTTCCTCATTTATCAGGCATTCACTGAAGTGAGACCAACTGCGGAGGAAATCCCAAGCACAAGAACCAACACAGAATCCTTTTTGCTGGTTATGACTCCTCGACAAAAACACTGCATTCTTTCCCCTGATGAAGACATCTAGAGTATTTTGGCAAAAGCTAAAGTGTGTGGGAAAGAGACAGGGAGATGAGGACAGTGCCTTGTGACAGACAGTAATTCAATACACAATGCCACAAACAAAAAGTTCCAGCATTGGAAGGTGTTCTCAGATTAATTCTTTGCATCAATTATTGACAGAGAATTTAATTTAAAGGCAACAAGTCAGTAACCTATGGATACTACTTTAAATAATTTATAATTGCCGCATGGATATAATCATATTGGTATTGATTAAATACCAGTGACTCACACCAGTAAAGCATACCTGATGGTACATCAATCCAGTGTTACCACCTTTTAGGTAATTTTGTATGAGTCAGCGTATTCCAGAGTTCTGATTTCAAAGAAGGCAGGCTTTTTGTTTTAAATGCCAGTGACACTACAACAAGAAACTTCATTTTAAAAAGATGATTCATTAGGCAATAAAATATTCATGGCTGACAGAGTGAAGGATCACCGCGGAATTTTATTCTAATGCACCTGTCCCCTTTGTCAAATACAATATGGGATGTAATGTAACAAAAATTTTATTTAGTAACTGTTGGCCGAAGCAAAGTTTCTAAAGTAAATGAAAATAGCCCATTACTGATTAAATTAATTTCAATATGCAACATATTTTATACATTTTTACCACAACGTGGGATTCAAACGTGCATCTATTACCGACTGATTTAGTCTGCGATCACACTGAGAGTCAGGGGGAAGAAACACTGCACGCCATTGTGTTTGCAGTAGTTATTTTTCAATTTTATCACATCAGTGGCTAAAGGAATAATGACACATTTACAAAATTACAAAGCCTTCAAAATCTCATTTCTAAATCCAGCACTGTGACTGTAATCTAATAGATATTGTATAGTTTACTGCATCAAGTGAGGGAACTGCACTCATCCCCCAGTACAAATGGCTTAACAATGGAGAAATGAATAGAGGCTTATCTCTTAACAGAACACTTGTTCTGATCTCCCCCTGCTATATATTATTTTAGTCAGCTAGTTCTGTACCAGACACCCACACAGATTTAAGATAAGGAAGGAAAAAAAATTCACTGCACAAATTTCTAAAAGATGATTGTTATAAATTCCTATAATGTAATATTTAGCACTTTGGTTTTTAATCATTAAAATAGCGGTAGATTTTAAGGGTCAAAGCTGTTTTTATGAAAGCAGCTATCCATTATTAACACTCTACGCTGAACATTAATATTAAAGTCAGAATACTTGTACTTTGTTAAAGACTTACGCAAAAAGAATATTTCTTACAAATAAGGGTGAAGCAGATGACAAACTGTCCTGATGTCCAAATTTTTTTTTTAAAAGCTATTTTTGAGAATGATTTAAAATCTGCTTTGTGTGAGAGTAAGAGTGATAGGGGCTCGGGTTTGACTGACCACATCACTGAGTTCCCTGTCTCAGTGTGACATTGAGGAGAGGCACCAAGTGCACATCAACCGCTTCCCTACAGACAGGGAACGGAGAAAGAAAGAACAAACTCGGATTTATATAGCGCCTTTCACAATCTCAGGACATCCCAAAGTGCTATACAGCACTTCTTTCTTTTAAAGTGTAGTCACTGTTGTAACGTAGGAAAAGCGGCAGCCAATTTTGCGCACAGCAAGCTCCCACAAACAGCAATGTAATAATGACCAGATAATCTCTTTTAGTGATTTTGGTTGAGGGATAAATATTGGCCCAGGACACCAGGGAGAACTCCTCTGCTCTTCTTCGAAATAATGCCGTGAGATCTTTTACATCCACCCAAGAGGGCAGACAGGGCCTCAGTTAAACGTCTCATCTGAAAGGCTCCGACAGTGCAGCACTCCCTCAGTACTCTGAAGGGACTGTCAGCCTAGAATATGAGCTCAAGTCTTTGGTGTGGGCCTTTAATCCACAACCTTTTGATTTAGAAGAAAATAGGGGATGAGTTGAACTCCATGACGCTCTTGTGTGCTTCCTGGCAACTGGTTAAGAGGCATATTGATGGGCTCCTGTCAGCGGGCTGCCTACATTCTTGAGCACAGTTGTTCTCCAGCATGGCAAAAGCCAGGGGGAAAAAAATTAAAGAGCAAATAAACATCCTTCAAAAAATAACTGGAGGGGGGAGGAGGAAAGAGCTCATATTGGTGCTCCTCGGGGTATAGTACAACAATAGGCGAGAAGTATCAGCGTCTGATGCCAAGTGCATGCCTTCCAAACTATAGGTTGCACAATGAATGATCCAACATACAAATCAAAGGGGCGATTTATAATTGTATGAAGTCTTGGTCAAACCACATTGTACTGTGTCCAGCTTTGATCCCTCTATGTCTAAAGAGATCAAGTGTTATTGGAGAGCATTCAGCAGAGAGTACAAGGTACATGTCAGAATTTACAGGGCTGAGCTAAAAAGAATGATTATTGATCCCTGAACTTTTCTCTTTCGAAAAGAAAAGGGGAGACTTGATAGAATTTTTAAAATTATGATGCCATTTAGTAAATTGGAAACAGAACCAGAGGATGTAGGTTCAAGATTTTTTAAAAATCTAAATGGATAATTCAGACAGGTGGTTTATCAATGTATGGAACAAGCTACCAGTGCAGGTGGCTGAACAGAAAATGTCAAGGGGTTGCCAAAGGAAATAGACCTGGTCCTGGTATCTGAAGGGATTCACGGTTATTAAATATTAAAAATGATATACAGCTTTCGCACACAAAATTGTTTGTGGATTCATCACCCTGTGGTGTCCCCTATAAATTGGGCTACAGTCAGAGTAATGTAGGGGAAGTGCTGCTTTATCTGGGTGTCCAGGTGTGTTCAGCACTGTCCCTGAGAGCAAGGAGGAAAAACATCCCACACACTCTTGTTATATTTGTGCTCTCTGAAGGTTTTGGCTTTGATCTGTTTGAGACTGCTTGTTTTTCATTTGTTTTCTCTCCTTTTGTGCAGTAACCCCACGAATTGCAAGAGTGGTACCAACTCACTCCCAATGTTGTTTGGAAACTCAACAGTAGGGGGTGCACGAGAAGGGGAGGTGGCACAACCTGTGCTCTTGTAGGAGTCCTTGCCTCGCTACAGTAATGCAGATGATATTAGCACGTGGGGGATTGCAAGCATGAACTCCTGTCCCATTAACCCGTGGCAAATCATTTTAGTAGCAAAATACAATGTGATGAACGGTCTGTGAGCAAAGTCAAACCATTGTTTATGGTTGTGACAGAATTCCATAAAGGATGGTGACCTATGAAAGAGATATATGAAACACCTGGGTACACACAAGACCATATGGTAACGTCATCTGTATCCTCAGGGGATTGACATATAATTACAGCCTTATTAGGCAAAAATTACATGCTATGATTTCTGATTTCATATGTACACGGTGTGAAATTAAGTAGCATTTTAAGGTTAATCAATAGCTTGCAATTAAAAAACATGGATGAGATTAGATGACAAATGTGACCAGGATAGTTTGGTGGATAATTCCAATTAGTTAACTGGAGCAATTCTAGTCAACGGGACAGACCTAATGCCTATTCTCCAGTCTCGGATGAGCTCACTCTTGTGATTTCTTTCATTCGTCGTGCTCTTCATGCTAGAGAGATTGCTGAGTTGACATGCAAAAGCATGGGCAAGCAAAGCCCATTTGGCACATCTTTCCACTTACAATCAATTCCATCATGTACTCTACCCAATTTATTTAATCTGTTGAGGAAAGTTTCTGCAAAGTTTCTACTGACCTCTCCCAAAAGTCAATCAATTAAAACTAACCGTACCTCCTCGGCCAGCTGCCTGCCTCGGGATGACATTTCATCGTCTTGGAAGCTCAGGAATTATCATGTCCCTTGCTCCACTTATCATTATAATGCTCAGTCTTCCTCCCAGAAGTACAAACTAAACTAGCTGTTTAATTGAAGATCATAAGTGGCACAACAAAGGTGCCAAGTGTAGCCAGACCTGTAAATAGTTTAGAGGTGAACTTACTGCCACAACTCAAGTTAATTTACCAACAGTAAGACTCATCACAGAAAGAACGTGTGTTTGGCAAGGGTTTGGTTTCAAATTCCAGAAATGAGGGGACTGCGCTCCAGACTTAATCCATTAAACTATCCAGTTCCCATATTCTTATTAATGTACCTCACATAATAAAAGCAACCTTGGTGCCACTGGTATGATACTACACCTGATGAGGCACAATATAAGTGTTGCTGGTTCGGCAGGATATTATACTTTATTCCTCAGTCTAAAACTACTCCCAAGTATTAGCCCTATTTCAGTTATCTTAGTTCTCAGAGACCCATAAACTGAGTAGTAAGAGATGCATTTTGCACGGTTAGCAGTGGGAGATGCTTTGCTATAATTGAAATTGTACCGTGGACTTGCTTTATCTGAACAGTGTATAAACTTAGCACTACCACTGACCAGCACTAAATGCAACTCAGGAATTTTCAATGCAACGAACTCCATATAGTCAAAATATAGTACCATAAATGATTAAATCATGATCTTTAAATGAGAAGGTGCGCCATTGATATAGTAGTACGATCATTCACTTCACAATCAAGAGGTCACAGGTTGGAGTTCCAGCATTATTCAAAAGTCAAATCTGTCAGCTATGATTGAAATGAATCCTGCCTGCTTTTGACTAGGGCATTAAGTGAAGCACCTTGGGCTGTTTTCCTACATTAAATGCAAGTTGTTGTTGTTGCTGTTGAAGTGTCTGCCAACAAAGAAATGCTCTACCACAGGGAGATACAAAGAACATACATAAAACTGTCAGCTATCAACAAGCACATCCCCTCTAGGTCAGCTGCACCTCCCCTCTAGGTGAAGCATGATGCATACTATAGTACTGTATCTTGCAATGTATCCAGTGCCACACAAATGTGATCAGCTGAATTCAAGAAGGTTTGATTTGCATTTACAGTATGATAATTCTGAAAAATATCAACTTAAAGAATTTCTGCTAAGCTTGCAAAATCTACAAAGATTGAAAATATTGCAAGCTGAACTCCACCCCTCCCCAAGTGCAATGCATCACCTTTATTCAATTAAGATCTTATGGAAAATGAGTTATTCTCTGCAAGCTTAGTTTTGCTTGCATGTTCCAGGGAGTTACTGCATTGTTTCTCAGAAGATAATAAACCAGTGGCACTGACAGTGTTTGTGACGATGTCTGTTACTTGGGCCAAAGTACCTTCTTGGGTGAAGTAGGCACAGATGAGGAGAATGACCAGGTCGGGAAGAGAAATGGGAGAAGAAACTAGGGGAAGTCAGCAACACAGTACTGTCAACCTGGCTATTCTCTGTTTTTATGCAGAGTTAATGATGAACTTAGAAGAGGTGTTGAGAGTGGGACGCACAGACTCGCCATATACATTCTGTTATTAAACCATCCAAAATATATTTATTACTAATTAATTAATTGCTACTAATTAATTGTATATGTTCCTAATTAATCTGCCAAGTCCCCAGCACTGTCGTGGGTACCATAATTCATTATTTAAACAATAATTTTTCAAAAATCAGAAACTTTGTTATAATTGTTTTGAAGTGTTGACTAGTGTTCTAAAATGCTGAGCTATTGGCTAGTGGGATGGTTCCATACCCATAAAACCTCACTTGGTGGCTCCTGATCTAGGTGTTGCCAAGCGTGGATCAGACTCTTCCCCAAAAGGGAATAAGTGGGCAAGTCATCTCAACCCAGTGTCTCACACACCTCCCGGTGGATGGCTTAATAGCCACAGTGGCTGGACGCAGACTGGCCGATCGTTGATTGAGTTGAGCTGCGATATGTGGCTGGGGAGGGGGAAGGGGAGGAAGTGGGGCAAGAAAATTTAAAGCAGATGAAAAAAATTGCAAAAAAGGGGCAGGAGAAATAAATAAAATTCCCTTTTAGCGGATTAATTAAAGAAATACTGATGGCGACACTCTCGAAGATATATTTCACAATCTCAATGTTGTGACAACAGGCAGTAATAAATGAATATGCACCTGTATCAACATCATTTATTTATGGCAACACTAAGTCATTGCTGGATATTAAACAGACATCAGGAAGGTGGAATTTATTAACCCAGCACAGAGATAGAGTGCTAGACAGGTTCGTGCAGCTTGGCTCACTGCAGCTTTACAACGGTAAACACTCATTATCTTTCTTGGGAGCACGGATGCAGTGTATTTATGGTGTGTTTCTTTTCAGCCACATTAAGAGTTAGCTGTTTACACCATTTACAGGGATACCTTGCCACCTCGAGCAGTTATACATTTATTCATTTTAAAGCTTCAAGCATTTTATACTGTTGCATCAAACTGGAGCAATAAAAGCCTTTCGAGTCTGCATTTTTGCAGCAAAAATAAAAGAATATGCGCAATTGCTACCTTTTCCAGAATATAATTGAGGGAGCGGAAGAAGGAATAGTCACTAATTTATAAAAACTGAGAAAAGACACAGGAGGTGGTGCATAAAATGGTAAACAATGGGGATTTAAATGGAGCACTGCTCTGGCATCTGGATTTCAGTATATGCTAGTTCACTAAGGTGCATCCAGCCTTTTATGCAACAGCAGGTCGTGAAATTTTGTTTCCTGCTTCTATTCAAACAAGACTTCCGCAGTTCCGTTACAAATGGGTATTTACTACCGGATGGGTTAATGAAAGAAAGTAAACGAAATGGACAGATAAATGGATGATAATAATCGACTAACTCGCAACTTGATAAACGGTCCCATGAATGGACTCATTCCCTGGTGGTGATGTCACAAGAGACCTTTGGTTTCATTGCCGCTCATTATTCCATTTATATCACTTTTAACTATTAATTCAGACTTTAATTAAATCTACTTATTAATTTTAACATCGACATGGGCGGACGTGTTACATTACCTAAACTGCTTCACACCTGAATTCAAAAATTAAAAGAAATCTAAATGATGGTGACTGAGCAAGCTCGGGATCTAAGTTTGCTGTCTCATAATTCCCCACACCTACATTTTTTTGACCTCAGTTACACCGTTAGGTGAAGATATTTCCTCACATGTAGGGAAAATAGACCCAAATTTTTATTTTTTTAACTAAGATATAGAATTCCTAACTTAAGCACGGGCAGTAGTTGGAGGTGGGTTATGGAAGAGGGGGAGGAAAAAAAACAGGGTTACTGTTCCAGTCACTCTTGAGGAGAAGCGTGTGGACATTGGGTGAAGGCAGGACCTGCCT
This sequence comes from Heptranchias perlo, assembly GCF_035084215.1. Taxonomy (NCBI): domain Eukaryota; kingdom Metazoa; phylum Chordata; class Chondrichthyes; order Hexanchiformes; family Hexanchidae; genus Heptranchias; species Heptranchias perlo. Next base: position 55,806,982 of record NC_090340.1, on the reverse strand, counting down.
TGTCTGCGGTGTCTGCCCCCCACACCCCTCTCCCAACAACTCAAAGTCGAACAGCCTGCTAACGCTCAAGGCTCACACGTGAAGAATGAATGAACTACCGGAGGTTTGCTGGTGTCCACGGAATCGTAGCTTCAGTGAGAATCAGCAACTGCGGGTGAGGATGGAAGAAAACTAGAAAAAAAAAATTATGCTTGCCTTTGTTTGCGCACTTCCTTGTGACTGGCCCTCTCAGCTGGGGAACACTGCATGGTGAACTAAAGGAAGTGTGTGAGGTAACAATGGACCCTTGCTTGTATTGGGAAGTGGAGAATGTGACAAGGCACATTGGGGGTGATTTTAACCCCCAAGAAAGGGCGGGTTGGGGGCGGGTGGGAGTTGAAAGCAGTTGTTTTTTGGGGTCACAACCGCAACCCGGTTTTATTTCCGGGTTTAACTTGGGTGCGTAAAAGTACAGGCTTCCCACTGGGAATGCCAAGTCCAAACATTTTGCAGTTGCGACCCAAAAAAACAACTATTTTCAACTCCCACCCGCCCCCAACCCACCCGTTCTTGGGGTTTAAAATCATCCCCATTATCTCTCAATGCCCCTCAGTCCTGAAAGGGTTAAGAAGCACTGTCACGTATGTTCAATGGAAAGATTATACATCTTTAGTCAAATCTTTTTTGTCAGCAACACGATCAGGTCTGATCTCTGCCCAACTCATGGCGAGCTTGTGAACCAAACAGAATGGATCACAATTTCTAGAAATAAAACCGTTTACATATGCAGACAGAAAGAGAGGAGAGGAAAAATAAGTCATGGTCCCATGGATTTCATTCTTAGAAACAAGCATACAAATGAAAATAAATTTCTATGAATGTAAATTCAAGAACTCTAGTGCTCAATACACACTCTGTCAAGCTTGTGCAGATGTGAGAGATAAAGGGCAGAAAAAAGTCAAGATATGCAGATTAGGGACATCTTCGGAACGAGTCTCTCCGATATAATTTACACGTCTTATATCAATTATTCTTGGCTTGGTAGGGTTTGATCTAATGTGTTATTTGTAAACTAGCTCGATATAATTCAAGAAGCAATGAAACTATAATACATTCAAGAAAAAAAACCCAGAGTTTATATGCAGCATCCCAACATTCAAATTGATCAAAGCACACCGAGGTACAGCTTTTGCACCCTAATGATGTGGCAATGTTTGGAATAATTGAGAACACTTTTTTTTTGCAGGCTTCCTTCCTCCTAATATTTAATATTTTCCACTATCTAGATAAACGTGGTTAACAAATACCAAGAAATATTTTATGCTAATTTAAGGCTTTAGGTTGTGTGCATGGAAACAGCACAGAACCAACAGCAATTTTTCTTTTGAAAAGATTAATGTGATAAACCACATGGGCCATTTTGCCTCTCAAGAATTATGCAGGGTCATTTTTCAACAATCAATACTGTAATCTGACTACCCAGGTTTTTATTATTTTTTTATGTGAAACATTTTTAGCAATTCACTGGAATACCAGTAATGTCATAAAAAGCACATTCAATAATTATGGGGCTATAAATATCCAATACAAATGTATTCAGTTTATGATTAGGACAGATAACGGAATTTAAAATAACCACAGTTAGTAGCAAACAAATAGGATGGGAGGAGAAAGAAAAAAGAAAATTAAAGACTTTTAAAGCTTCATTATTGAATAAGAACAAAGAAAATAATATAGCATCATTTTCCTAATGACACCTTAGAACATCTGAATAAGGTCACAATTACTTTTAATATATAAACCATAATTTCTGGCTTATTTTAACCATTTCAGCTACATGCTCCCTGAAATCCATTAGAAAGGGGCCTCATCATCAGTACACCTTTACGAATTACTTACTTATTTTTTTAAATGATGCCAAGGTTGATTCACCTAATTACTATTTGCCTTCCCTTCTCTTTTACTCATTGCAACCTTGATGCACCTTGGCTCCTCAACAATAAAAAAGTACACTTTTATAATCAGTCAAATTAAATACAACTACCAGCCTGCCCTCCCTATTTTCTGCTTTTCTCTTCAAACTTTGAGCTCCTATGACTACTAAGGAAAGAGTTACTGACCCCAACAGCACAAGAAGCTGAATTAGCATCCACAGAGATACACATATTAAACCCAGGATGCTTCAGTAATCATCCTTTTCAATTGTGTATAGTATGTTAATTCATCTCTCTCACATCATCTGGCCCAGAAGGTTCGACAGCAATTCTGTCCCATGATAACATTAGTTTTCACCATTTGAATGTTCATAAGAACAGAAATTCAGAACAAAAGGATGCTGAATTTAATAATAACCCTTTGTAGGGTTGATCTATAAAAAGCTGCCCTGAAACCAATTTTCTCTTCTTTATGATTTGGTCATTAATGCTTCATAGATATTCCCCAATATACAGAAACGCAAAAGGCAGGTCACGTAGAGATTGAATAGGATATGGTACCAATGACGGTACACTAAAGGACGTTTCCTCACGGATGTGCAAGACTCAAGGTGTGAACGACTCATGTCAGTCTTAACAAGTGAAAAGAAGTGCAGCAATGCTCTGACAATAATAGAACACCATTTACAGAACTGAAGCAGTAAACGTAGAGTTTGCTGCCATAGAACAGCCAATGGTAAATGTCAGCACAAGATTATTTTTATAAAATGTAGTCTCGGAGCTAAAAAAAATCCTCACGGCTCGAGGAGTCACTGCGGAATTGAACTGTATTTGGCGCTGAGGCTGCAGTTAGTGCTGAGTTTGATTTTCACTGCATTTAGTTCTGAAGGTCCAGGCCAGTGAGCACCCGTATAATAATAACCCAGATCAGAATGTGTGTTGCTATTTCCTCTCTTTGGCAAAATCAATAAAATCTTCCTTTCTGTGTGGCGAGAAAACGCATGAAACTGAAGCAGGTCAATTAAAGTTGTCAACATAATTCGGCAACCAGTCAAATAACGAGTGAAAATGAACTTCAGACATAACCTTGCATCTGTCTGATCTCAGTGGGCTGCAGAAGGTGTTGCAGCAAATGTAGTGCACTAGTGAAGGAGCTGCAGTTTCATTATCCTTGCATGGTCCTGTGATGTCTTCTGCAGTGTCATTGGGATTTCAGTAAAGCATAATGGTGGGTTGTGGGGAAATCACCATATGAAATGTGGAGAACAGCCAGTAGTAGGTACAGATCACATCTTTCCAAACTTGGGCGGTGGCTGGACTGCCAATTTGAGCTGGGTAACGCGAGGGTGAAGTAGCTATAGGTTCATCATTGGTGCTGATAGCAATGGGAACAATTTGATGTGATGAATTAAGGGAATCAAAGCAAACGATCACACAATGTTCAAGTTTGCTCGCTTAAGTGTGATTTTTTTCTACAGCGTATTGATATCTAATTACCATTAATAACATTGAATACAGTATTCTAACTAGCAACTGAGGAGAAAAAAATAGTAATTTCTCATCATAGGGTGTTTTACTTAGTCCCCTTGCCTTTCTCGTTCCAAGCTGCCAACCTCACTCTCTGCAGTCTCTTGCTACTTCTCACTCACTCTGAACGCCCTTAGCCTCCGCACACTCTTAGGTTTATTACTTCTACTCCATTTTGTGGCTCTAAGTCCTTTTCCTAAGGCCATGTCTGCCTCTGATCTCTTCCTTTGGCTGTTCCTGCCTCTAATCTGCTCTGCTTAGTTTGGGGCAGGGTTGGCCTCTGTTCCACTCCAGGTGAACAATGCCACGGGAGATCAACTAGTTTATCACAAAGTTTCTGAATAAAAGATTTACAGGTACCCAGGACATAGTAGGTTAAATTGTCCAGCTGACGTTTTAGACATCACTGACATCTACAAGCCCTTTGAATGAAAGGATTAAGTACAAAAGCAGGATTGCTTTGGAAAATGGTTGGCAGATTTTGCAAGAGGTCATATCATCTAGTTTCCTGCCCACCATTTAGAGGGATGCTATCATCCATATTTGCAATTTAAAAGGTTTCTGAAAGCTAGAGAGCCCTCTCCCGTAATATTTTGGGTGCTTGCATACTTTCTGGGACTTAAGCTGTAGTTAACAGCTTTTATTAGAATCTAGCCATAAGGAAAAATCATCCAGTTAGCAATGTCCTGTTTCCATGGCAAGGAAGTGCAGCAGTCCCAATGGATCATGCATGGCTGAGGACACACTGGTTGTAATACAATCTGATGATGCAGTTGTGTAAAATGGAACTAAATACCAACCGATTGGCCAGTGGCCAACACCAGTGAGTGGGGGAATAGACAGATTTATAGGAAAATTTGTGGAGGATTTCAATGAAACAAGACAATGTGACCTATGCTTCGCCACATGGCAAGATCCCAATCTTGGCAAGGTCATCAGGAGGGAAGGAAACATTTATTAAAATGAAGAGCAAGGCAGGTCCTGGCTGAATACTGACATTAACAAAAGCCTGGGCGCAGTTCATCTCAGCCCTTCCAGCCAATGCGCGTTGTAGGAAGAAGATAGATCAAAAGGGAGGGCCAAAAATGAAAAACTGATTTAAGGATTTTGTGGAGGGAGGAAAAACATTAATTTTAATAGGAATGGACAAATTATTTCTCTGTGCCTGGTTTATGCCAGACCTTGAATTTCAGATTCGCTCATTCTTTACAAGCTGCTTTAAATCAAAGCACAAAGTGTAATTTTTTTTAACTACTTATTTGAGTCAAGGAACAACCTATGCAAAAGAATGAATGTCAACCATTTTACAAACAAACAGAAAGTCCCGTTTCTCTCACACTGCTTACACAAGTGAAGCTGATTTACAGGTTAAAGGTTAAAAGCTGCTCAATTTTGGCACAGTTTTCAGTGTATTTTGAATCGATACAGAGCCAGCGATGTATTCAATAATCAGAAGGATCACCACCTGGATTACATCAGGAAGATAAGGAGCTGTTAGCAGCACCGTGACACTTTTGGGGAACTATGGATAATTTGAGGAGCGTCTGCTTCCGGTCTGGTATAGGACTGCAATGCAAAGCAGTCCTTACCTGGATCTGTACAGTTTAGTAAACATGAATGTAGTCTGAGCACAAACAGGCTCCAGCACACGCCAATGCCTGTGTGAGCACAGTATTATCTTCCAATTACTGAGGAGATCCAGCTTTCAGAAGTGAAATATCAGTGAAAGTTGAGAGGCTTCCTCCTGTAACATGCACACACACCTCTGTAATCCACATGACTGCATACAGAAACACAAGCACTGTCATAATTAGACGCCACAAGGGGTCACAAAATAAAAACTAATTTAAATTCATAGTCTAATAATGCTGGAATCCACAGTCCTCAGGTCATAAGTAGTTGAATACTTTTTAAATCTCTGAAATTGCATAATCCATTGCAATTTACTGTTCTTTGAATTCCACTATAGTGTAATCTTAGAATGAAAGGCATGATTCCACTTCATTTGGGCTATAAGACCATCCCAGTAAAATTGCTGTTCTAATAGAACTACTTCTTTCTTACTGGTAACCATCAACTGCAGCACACTATGCCCGTCACACACCACGCCCAGAGTGCGCAGCACCTTCAGTCCAGTGCTATTGCTGAGAACAGAATTGAAGTAGCAAAAGTGGTGCATCTCTCAATATAGGGGGCTTACAGCAAATTTGGCAACATGTTGAAATTCTTTTCTTTGTATGTAGTTGTGGAGCTAAATGTTCCACTCCTTCTGTGAAAGTGGCAGTAACTGCCAGTAATAATCCTCCATCAAAGAAATCAATAAAAATTGAGTTATATTTAATTATCAACTGTTGGATTAAAAAAAGATACAAAATGTAGAATAATCAAACACCCGGTTTATCACACTTATCAGAAAGATCTTCATAGCTCACTAGTGAAAATAAACAGGGTATTCCACTGTTTCTCACTGGGAGATGTATTCACTCTATCTACACTTATCTACAGGGATTTTGCAAAAACCATGAGTTTTGCATATTTGTGGTTTCAACTCCTCTCCCCCAGAGAAATACAATTTGGGACATTTCTTCAGGTGCTATCTCTTCCTGTCTCATTTACATCTAATTTGCATTGCAACAAACTACAGTCGTTGTAGGTGCCTGGGGTCGTTGCACTAAAGCCACATCCTGATGCCAAAGGTCAACAGCAAGCGCCAAAGGACAAAATTCCCTTCAGAACTGCATCAAAGCATTAGTTTCTACCTTAAGGAACAGTAGCATCTCTGTTTCTCAGAAGCTGGATATTAATATCTCAGTAGAGTGCACAACGGATCAGTGCAACCAAACTCATGCATTCCCTTGTACATTTTGCAAATCCTTGCATCATAAATTCCAAGGCATGTTTAACATAATCGAGTCATTTAAAAAAATTATCTGCCAAATAAATTTATAAAACTGATATTGTAATACTTTGATGATTAAAAAAGAACGATTGAAATATTTTGCACGGCTTGAGCTTTTTTTTTAAAAAAAAGAGAAATCGGATCACAGGTGGTGCTCCAGCACACTATGCTATGGACAGGAGGATGTGGAATTGCACCTGCAACTCTTTACAAAGCAAATTCCCTATATTGGCAAGGAGGTACAGTGTTTACCCACATGATGAGTAGGCTGATTTCAGACAGTGTGATTTTGAGTCAACCCAGCACCAGTCAATGGAGCACATTTTCAAAATATTAGCACCAACATTAATATTTTGTGCAGTGATAATAGCACTAGAACTCTGTTGGCATGTGGTTTGTTTCAAAAAATACGCTTTTGTTAACATATTCGGCTGTTCACTTTTTTAAAAAAAACTTAAGGGGATAAATTCTACCTAAACAGCCCAAAAAAAACTTAAGTCCCCTCACGGAATGCAGCAAACCAGGCAGGATGGACGGGTTGGAGACCTGGCTTCAGATCTCTGCATGTGCCCCTACAACCAGCCAATAGTGGGAAAACTCATTTCATTTAAGACCCTTATGACAGATTGGGCTCGATTCAAAGCCAGGTCCGAGAGGTGAAGCAAAGTGGTAAAACCCACTGTGCCATCCAACACCTATCATGATATCGCTATTTTTAAGCATTGGCAGTCATGTGATGGGTCAGTGTGTAGTATTCATTTCTCCTCCAAACCGTCAGAACTTCATTAAAACATGTTTCAAATATACAAATAATAGTGTAAAGATTTAAACACTTGGCCAAATATATTAATGTATTTACATAGAATTTACAGCACAGAAACAGGCCATTCGGCCTAACTGGTCTGTGCTGGTTGTGCTCCACACAAGCTTCCTCCCACCCTAAAGTCACCTAACCCTATCAGCATATCCTTCTATTCCTTTCTCCCTCATGTACTTATTTAGCTTCCCCTTAAATGCATCTATGCTATTTGCCTCAACTACTCCCTGTGGTAGCAAGTTCCACAGTCCAACCACTCTCTGGGCAAGCCAGTGTACCTTTTCAACTTAGAGGTATTTTGATCTGTTGTTTGGGCTTTGAGGGTGAACTGATGCCCATTAAAATGTCTGTTAAAGATACACTGGGTTAGTGGAATGGCTGCTGCTTTAATAACACAGTTGACTGATTGCAAGTGAGTTTTATAATGGAATTGAAATGATGTACCCAATTGGTCAGATGGGGCAAAGTAACAATGAAACCCTTTAGAAGAGAGGATTTGGAGCTCCAAAAGGGAGGCAACTCCAAAGTCCACTGGCAATCACTAAACTCAAATTTTTGTGTGCAAAAGTGCCATTGGCATCTCAGAGCACAAAGCTGTGCACAATAGAACCAAAAATTGGTTTGATTCCACAACATCAAGGTTCATTTTGCGTTGGTGACTATTCATTGTCTAACTTACATTGTTTTTGCCACACTTTCACTGTAACTTGCCACAATTAATCCAGCGGGCTAGGAAAGAGACCGCTTCGGATGATATAGGAAGGTGCAATAGGTCATTCCTGCTCAGTGACTTCTTCCAGTGACTGGCTGAGCCAAACAGACCAGGAAGCTTCCAGGTAAGTAATCGACCTCATCGGGGACAACTACAGTTGTCCTCACTGCCCCAAAGTTAGAGAGGGGAAAATCAGCCATGGTTCCCACTCCTGATCGCTATCCACTACTACTGGCTGGAAGTAGACAGGTTCAAACCCAGCAGTGATGTACTCCGCAGTTTAAATAACCCGTCAATACTCACTTTCACGGCTACTTGGATGAGGTACCAGGGAGTAGCCAATGCCCATGAAACCGCACTACAACATGGAGTCAATGGCTTCAAGGTGGGAGAAGAGGAAGAGAAAAATTGACTTGTGAAAATTAGCAAGAAGAAAAAAAATAAATCCTAGTGATTCAGCACCTCTCCAAATGAGAAATAATTAGAAACAGGCAACGAAAGCAGTTGACAATTCCTGCTCCATAGGGATTAGAGGTATGCAATTTTAGAACAAAATTAAATCACAATTTTACATAATTTACCACAGAACCGGACAAATTGAAAGATTTTTTTTTGCTGAAATATTTTTGGATTTCAAGCATTTCACTGCTGTATCTATTAGTAGGTGCGGATTTATTCTAATAGGCAATTGCTGCAGGCCTTTAATCAATCAATCATATGTTAATATACTTTAAATCATTCCTCCCTTTACAGGCAAGGCCAGCTGCATTCGAATGACTCCAAAACAGTATCTCTAGGAATAACTAACATTCTAAATATAATATTGAAGGTAGGGAGGGGGAAGGGAACAAATAAGGGAAAGCAAATATCCCTGGATTTAACAGTGCAGCATGCAATCATTTCTCTCTGTAATACATGTACACCCAGCATCCTACATGAACCTTATAATGACTGAACAAAACCCCACACAACAAAGCATTATAAAATACAATGCTTGCACTCAAGCCCAATTAGCATTGTGACAGTGGCACCACAAATGAGGTTATATTTTTTGCATATAGGAACATACATCTATATATTACACACACACACGCGCATAAAAATAACAGCTCATGCTGTTAACACATTTCAGTATCCCCACATGGCACTGAAGCAGTAACATTCATTTTTAGGATAATGGAGATTCCATGACAGGCTGTTAGTGTAATCTCGCCTTGCAGTGTTTAATAAATGTACTGAATACTGATGTTGCATTTGTCATTTTGCTCAAACTTATAAAAGTGACCTAAAAGGCATTGTTATGATAGGTTAAAAATATGTGGCTGTGCGGAGCATTCATCATCCAGCTCCCGTCCTGCGTACCGTGCACCTTTCCGAGCTGCGTGGAGTGACAGCAGAGACGTAGCCTGCTGAACAGCGCAGGAGAACTGAAGGGATTCAACGAAAAAAAGAGAGGAGAGAAGAGGTGAAAAATGATGATGTCACCAGGTTGTTGCAAGGTTAGCACACCCTCTAATCGAACACTCCTGAGCCAGGCAGCTGCTGAGCCCAGCTGCTGCTCCAAGCCTCTACTGGGCTCTTATCAGCAGGAGGAACAGCACTCAGGAAGCACGGTGAAGATGAACTACTGCAGGGGACGAAGCACAGGCCAAGTGTACCAAGCTTGTTACACAAGACACAGCCTCTCCCACACAAGGGCTACTGCAGCTGAGCTGCCCAGTCAATAAGGTTGAGGAATCCTGACCTCTTCCAGTCCACAAGCTTCTAGCCGCTTTCAGACAGACTGAAGGGAAAATAGACAACTTAATTTATCAAAAGAAAAAAAGATGAAAGAGTAGTATCAACTAATTTTTACAATACTTAGATGCTGTACCTCCCCATTTCTGTAAAATTGCATCATAAATAGGTTTTCAAAAACAATAACAGATTATATCCTCAGATTCTATCTATGGTACCCACTCCTGTGTGCTTCCTGTCTGCTGGTTCGAGATGGGTCATTAGCAGAGGCCTGAAAGCAGGTCACCAGCTCAGCCTCTCAACTGGGGCATGATGCATAGCCAAGGAGTAGAGAACAAATGTTTGCGAAGATTCATAAAGTGTTAACTAGTAGTAAGCAATGTGAATTGGGTTATTTTGGCATGGTCTTTGTACTCATAGATTGTGTGTCTGCTTTTTATACTGTTCAAATAAAGTCCAGATGAATGTTATGGCAATACCTTACCAGCATACACATGCTGTTAGCCAAATTAGACCATGCAAATTTGCCCTTAATCTCCCTTTTGTGAAAATTTAGCCTAGTGAAAATTGCCCAATTTACAAAGATAATATTCTTTAAATCAGCTTAAAGGCAACAATTAGTTACAGTTTTGACTTGCCAGTGACAGAACTCAAAGGGTTAGCTTTCATACAGTTCATTCAGTTGCTTTACAAATTTCATGGAAATTTTCTTTTTAATGTAATGCTGAATGCATTCACAACAACCAGGAGAAAAAAATCAATACGCACTTCTGATTTGCAGCCACCAAAATAAGCATATTAATTGTTTTTATTTTAAATTTGCATAAACCATAAGTCTAATCCAACAAGTCATGCAGTAATGTGCTTTTTGTCACACCAACTATTTTGAGGATTGGGTTTCCCTTCTAGCTTAACTGTTAAAATGCATTGCTCAGTGTTGAAAATAAGCCACAGAGACTAACGAGGTCCTAAGTTCGATTCCAGCTCTGGGCTGAGTGAGCAGGGGTACTGCAATTTGCCCCTTAAACACACACAATGTAAGAAGTCTAAATGGACCAGTCTTTCATCTTATCAGATGCTGTTAGGGGTGGATTTCATGAATAACGCAGGCTGAATATGACACATTAAATAAAACTTACTATTAAAAAGAAGTCTTTTGTTGCTGAACATTACTTATGTAAACTGAAATTAGTTTGACCTGGCCCAATTTACCATGCTCAAAATGACACATGCCACATTGGACAAACTTTCAATAAGGGAGAAAATGTTTGACAGCTGACACAATCAGTAATAGATCATCACTACCAACTGAATCACTGCTATCAAGTCTAGTAACTTGATATGAAAGGCACTTTACCAGGATGTCAATGCCAGTTAAGCTGCAAATCCTAAAAAAGTTCAAAGTGGCCTGTGGAAGGAACTAGCCGACTGATCTTTTCTCTTTTCATACCTTTTTTCTTATGTTACAGTGGGCCTGCTGCTATAAACAATATTAGTATTACTATCCACAGTGCCAATAGTATTTAACAGTGCAACCTAATTCCCCCATCAGCACCACCAATGGAGTTTTGTGGCTGTACCACTGTAGAGGATGCAAGGACAGAGAAAAATCCTCATTTATGCTTCACAGGTCTTTCCTATAGAATTGTAAAATATGATACTGCTGCCATCAATAAAATAACCTTGAAGGCAGCTTTAGTGCTCCAAGTCACCATTCTTAATAGTTTTAGAGAAAATTATTAAAATTTTATATATATATAGTCACAGAGAGAAATCAGTTCTACAAAAGCTTTTTTTCCATCTAGGATTGTGTTCTTTTATAGCTTGGCTCAGTTGGTAGCACTCTTGCCCCAAGTCAAAAGTTTGCCATTTCAAGCCTCACACCAGAACTTAAGCTCATAATTTAGCTTGATACACCCAGTGCAGTACAGAGAGAGTGCATGATTGCTGGAGGTGTCATCTGTCACATCTGGCTTTAAACCAAGGGCCCAGTTGTTCTGGTGGACACTAAAAGATGCCATGGAATTATTTGAAGAAGTGCAGAGTGTTCTTCCAGTGTCCTGGCCATCAGATCCCCCTCAAAAAACACCACCAGAAACACATTAACTAACCCTTCATCGCATTTCTGTTTATGCGCCAAACGGTTGCCATATTTGCCTACATAGCAACAGTCAGTGTGATTGGGGAAAAAAAGTAATTCATGATGTATGAAGCACTTTCAGACATTTTTGACAGAAATGGCAAGGTGCTTTATCAAATTTTTTCCCTCTCCAACATTGGATTAGATTCCATCGCTGAGGCTCTGTCAGAATTCCAGCAATATCAGCCTTTGCAAAAATGCACCAGAAAAATATTACAAATACAGCACCCACATGTTGGTTGTCATTAGAATTGGTGCCAACACAAAATCAAGCCCAGAACTTGCAATAACACGTTTAGCATGCAGCAGCAAACTTAAATGTCATAGGATACGATCCTAAAACGTTCTTCCATTTTCTCTGAAAAGACCTACAGCTAGGTTTTGATTAGTAGAGATTGAGGAACACAGAGGAGAGACTTCAAAACTGAGCCAAGAAACACACGGGACAGCATACTGGGATTGAACAGTGCTTCACAGACGGAAAGCTCTGTACAAACTAGAGTTCCATATGGGCGAACCTGTTAAACAGTTACACTGACAGGGGTCATGCAAGAAATGTTATTTTAATAAGTAAATTGCATTAATTTTAAAAAAAATCCAGAAGGATTCACGTGATCCAAAGGGGCACTGTTAGATGTATTCCATGAATAAAATACCAGTAAAAATAAACTTACTCATCTGTAAAATGATCAGAACTGCGTGGCAAGTCAGATGCTTGTAAGCTCAGAGAGTTCACGCACAAGTTAGAAAAAGCTGCTGTGTATATATTATTACAGGTGGAAGATTTCAGGGACTTGGGTACCAATAGAGACAAAACTTACAGGTGGTCAACAAAGAAGGGTTCAGACTCTCAGCTGCCAAATGGGGGCTGATCCTAACTGCACAGCTCATCTCTGCCCTGTTGCACAATGATCGTAGGATATTAAAAAAAAACTTCAAATAACCCCACAAGGAAATTGCTTGTTGGAATATACAACTAGGCCAAGTGATCTCATGCATAGTTTATTTGGTTCACCACCATTTTACACAGGATGTCCTAGAAGCAATGCAAACATTGTTTCAGAGGAGAGATGTATAATAATAAATCACCACTGCAACAAATCACTTGCCTCACGATGGGGTGCATTAGGTTAAGGAAATCGGTCTGAAGCTTACAACTGTGCTATATTCCAACAATAACCATTTAAGCATCCATTAATGAATTTCTAAAACACAAGTTGAGTTCAGAAATGAAATTCCACTTTGGATTCAGAACATTTCCCAACACTTGAGATAAGTAAAGTAAATGGAAGATGCTAAATAAAGAAACGTCTGACATTAACTCTATTAAAACATTTGTACACGTCAGATCCTTCTGAAATTTTTGGAAACTTCACCTTCCTCCCCTCCTCCAAAAACGGGATTAGAGGTTCAGATATGCATCACCATTCATCTGCAATTCATTGGGCATAATGAACTAAGTGTGGCAAACAAGAAAAAAAAATTGCTGCTCCAAAGATTGGAGGGCCCGTCACCCATATATTTCCTACAGGCGATAGCAAAATCTGGCATTGGCAGAGATCAGAGAAGCATGTTTCTCACCTGTCAACTTGGCCAACATGTGGCACAAGAGGACTAGGAGAAAACAGAACAATGGGCTACAAGAAAAAGCACACAATTATCCAGTTCCAACATCCTGTGCTCCGGAGTCCCAAAACACAAATAGGCCATTCAAACCAAGGATAAACACACACCTGCTTGTTTAATGTTGACTAATGACTTTTCAAGTAATTAAACACAAAGAAAAAGCTCAGCTTTATTGGGTATTTTCAAGGAAGCAATCCCAGTGTACACCTTAGATCCCAGGTTTTAGAAAGAGAACAGTGGATAGCCGGGAGTGATAAATAGACAGCAATCTCACCAAGGATTTGAGATGATAGCCCTGGTAATCATCGCCTAAATTTTGAGATGAGATTACGACCTGAAAATCACTTTCATGCATTCACTATTTTTTATAATGTGTTTACTGTGGGCTACCAAGGCCAATGTTCGTTCATTTACAATTTATTTTTGATGGGAGGCACATTAATGGTTGGGACTGACCATGCAGTTGGTGCATAATGGCATCCTCACTGAAAGATTAATGACCCATGAAGTAATTGCTGCAAGCTTATCAAGTGATAATATGCACATCATTACCAGAAAATAACAGTTGGTATAACAACAAGTTGCATTTATATGGTGCCTTTAAAGTAGAAAAAGGACCCAAGGTGCTTCACAGAAGTGCAATCAGACAAAAAAGGATGCCGAGCTAAGGAAGGAGATATTAGGATGGGCTTGGTCGAAGAGGTGGGTTTTAAAGAGGGTCTTAAAGGAGGAAAGGGAGGTGGAGATGCAGGGAGTTTTAGGGAGGGGATTCCTGGATGGGGCCTGGACAGCTGAAGGCACGGCCACCAATGAGGGGATGAAGGGAGAGAGGGATGCACAAGAAGCCAGAGTCGGAGTGACACAATGAAAACATAAAATTACAAAGGGATATTGATAGATTAGGTGAATGGGCAAAACTGTGGCAAATGGAATTCAATGAAGACAAATGTGAGGTCATCCACTTTGGATCAAAAAAGGATAGAACAGGGTACTTTCTAAATGGTAAAAAGTTAAAAACAGTGGATATCCAAAGGGACTTAGGGGTTCAGGTAAATAGATCATTGAAGTGTCATGAACAGGTGCAGAAAATAATCAATAAGGCAAATGGAATGTTGGCCTTTATATCTAGAGGACTAGAGTACAAGGGGGCAGAAGTTATGCTGCAGCTATACAAAACCCTGGTTAGACCGCACCTGGAGTACTGAGAGCAGTTCTGGGCACCGCACCTTCGGAAGGACATAATGGCCTTGGAGGGAGTGCAGCGTAGGTTTACTAGAATGATACCCGGACATCAAGGGTTAAGTTACGAGGAGAGATTACACAAATTGGGGTTGTATTCTCGAGGGTTTCAAAGGTTAAGGGGTGATCTGATCGAAGTTTATAAGATATTAAGAGGAACGGATAGGGTGGATAGAGAGAAACTATTTCTGCTGGTTGGGGATTTTAGGAGTAGGGGACACAGTCTAAAAATTAGAGCCAGACCTTTCAGGAGCGAGATTAGAAAACATTTCTACACACAAAGGGTGGTAGAAGTTTGGAACGCTCTTGCGCAAACGGCAATTGATACTAGCTCAATTGCTAAATTTAAATCTGAGATAGATAACTTTTTGGCAACCAAAGGTATTAAGGGATATGGGCCAAAGGCAGGTATATGGAGTTAGATCACAGATCAGCCATGATTTTATCAAATGGCGGAGCAGGCTCGAGGGGCTGAATGGCCTACTCCTGTTCCTATGTTCCTATGTACAATGTTCTGGGTGGAGGGGGTGGTGGGTTATAAACACGAGGATGAGAATTTTAAGTTGGAGGTGTTGGGGAACTGGAAGTTAATGTAGGTCAGCAAGGTTAGGGGTGATGGGTAAGTGGGACTTGGAGTGAGATAGGATATGAACAGAAGAGTTTTGGATGAGCTGAAGTTTATGGAGGGTGGTCGATGGGAGGTCAGCCAGCAGAGCATTGGAATAGTCAAATCTAGAGGTGATGCAGAGGCATGGATGAGGATCCATGATAACACAGCTACTGTATAGAATTACTATATAAATGCCTGGTTTCTTTTCAGTTTTATCACTGGAACACAAGAGTGTAAAACTAATCCGAATAGGCGCAGCACTTTACATGATCAAGAAATGTAGTGGAGGCTGGATTCCACCAGATGCTGTCTGCCTGATCTCGGTCAGGTTGCTGTGGGGAGTGAAAGGTTATAGGAAGGGTCATCCGTGCACGGCTCACGTGCACCTCATTGGTCCTTGTAAGAAATACGGCTTCGAGACCAAATCATAATTTTGTATCCCGTCCAGCAAAGCTTAAGGCAATTGGCTAAAAAGTGAAGCACAGGCCTTGCATCTGAGAATACAAAAGGAGCCAGCATTCGACCGGAAATGATATCCCTGACATCAGGCAAAGTGATTGAGAATATTGCAGAGACAATAAAACTGTGAAACAGACACAGTAAAGACCAATGGTCAGAAACAGATAACAAAACATCCCAAAGCACAATCAAAGATTCAGAACCTGGACACAGACTAATCCTGTTATGTTAATTGCAGGAGCTTTGTTCAGATAATTTGGTAACTTTCGTGACGTTTTTTATTCGTTCATGGGATGTGGGCATCGCTGGCAAGGCCAGCATTTATTGCCCATCCCTAATTGCCCTTGAGAAGGTGGTGGTGAGCCACCTTCCTGAGCCGCTGCAGTCCGTGTGGTGAAGGTTCTCCCACTGTTAGGTAGGGAGTTCCAGGATTTTGAACCAGCGACGATGAAGGCGATATATTTCCAAGTCGGGATGGTGTGTGACTTGGAGGGGAACGTGCAGGTGGTGTTCTTCCCATGTGCCTGCTCCCCTTGTCCTTCTAGGTGGTAGAGGTCGCGGGTTTGGGAGGTGCTGTCGAAGAAGCCTTGGCAAGTCGCTGCAATGCATCCCGTGGATGGTACACACTGCAGCCACTGTGCACCGGTGGTGAAGGGAGTGAATGTTTAGGGTGGTGGATGGGGTGCCAATCAAGTGGGCTGCTTTGTCCTGGATGGTGTCAAGCTTCTTGAGTGTTGTTGGAGCTGCACTCATCCAGGCAAGTGGAGAGTATTTCATCACACTCCTGACTTGTGCCTTGTAGATGGTGGAAAGGCTTTGGGGAGTCAGGAGGTGAGTCACTCGCTGCAGAATACCCAGCCTCTGACCTGCTCTTGTAGCCACAGTATTTATATGGCTGGTCCAGTTAAGTTTCTGGTCAATGGTGATCCCCAGGATGTTGATGGTGGGGGATTCGGTGATGGTAATGCCATTGAATGTCAAGGGGAGGTGGTTAGATTCTTTCTTGTTGGAGATGGTCATTGCCTGGCACTTGTCTGGCACGAATGTTACTTTCCACATTGTTGGGTAGATGCCAATGTTGTCGCTGTACTGCAACAGTTTGGCTAGAGACGCGGTTAGTTCTGGAGCACATGTCTTCAGCACTACAGCCAGGATGTTGTCGGGGCCCATAGCCTTTGTTGTATCCAGTGCACGCAGCCATTTCTTGATATCACATGGAGTGAATCGAATTGGCTAAAGATTGGCTTCTGTGATGGTGGGGATATCAGGAGGAGGCAGAGATGGATCATCTACTCGGCACTTTTGGCTGAAGATGGTTGCAAACGCTTCAGCCTTGTCTTTTGCACTCGTGCTGGACTCTGCCATCATTGAGGATGGGGATGTTTACAGAGCCTCCTCCTCCCGTTAGTTGTTTAATTGTCCACTACCATTCATGACTGGATGTGATTAGCATATACAGGATGAGGCACCTTAAATGTCTGCATCCGAACAATCAAAATACACAGAAAGATAAGGATATGTCCCTTCCCCATAAGATAGATAGAATGGATAACAGTTAACACCATAGAATGGATAAAGATGTCTGGACACCCTTGGTGGGGGGGGGTAAGAGATGTCCAGGACAGACATCATGGGACTAATATCGTTGAGCTATCAGAAGCACATATGCTTCAGAAAGATATAAAAACTGACCCACTACGGTTAGAAGCAGCTACTTGGACAAATGAGGCCGACACACCATACGACACAAGGCCTGATCAGCTTGAAACTTCCGAGGGACAGGTTAGACCATCCTTGCTTATTTGATATAACTGTATTAGAACGTTGTTATATAAATAATTATTGTTTGGTATAACCGCATTAGAACGATTTTTTGTGCCTGTAATAAAGCTTGCATGTTCGATCACACTCAGGCCCGAATCATTGTGGAAGTTATTATTGAGGATTAACAACCCTTGGTAGCATTAATAATAGCATATTTCCAACAGTACTCTTAACAAAGCAGTGCATGCAAAACAACTTGCATTTATATAGCGCCGTTAGCATAGTAAAATGCGTGCACCGAACCACATAATGAGTTATTAGGACAGGTGACCAGAAGCTTGGTCAAAGAAGTAGGTTTTAAGAAGCGTCTTAAAAGGAGGAGAGAGAGGTAGAGGGGTTTAGGGAGGGAATTCCAGAGCTTTGGGCCTAGGCAGTCGAAGACACGGTCGCCAATGTCGGAGTGATGAAAATCGGACCGGGAATCAATGTAGGTCAGCGAGCACAGGGAGAGAATTCCAGAAAGGAGGACCTGGTGGCTAATGGCATGGCCACCAACTTTGAGGCAAAAGGAGGCCGGGGGGGGGGTGGCGGGCGGATGGCGTTCTGCACAAGAGGTCGATACTAGGTTCTGATTATTTGTTCCCTTCTCAACCAGGGAACGATGGATGGTACAGAGAGATCCGAGAAGAAGAGAAAGGAATTTTTTTTTGTCAAAAGATAAAAAGAGAGACTGGGGTTAATTTAAAATGAAATATTTTGTGCTGCTCTGTGCTTGACTGAGCAGGGGAAGCATTCAACACATTCTGCTCTCCTCTGTCATTACCTTGGAAAACTACAGAAAGACTTGCATTTATATAGCACCTTTCATGACCTCAGGACGTTCCAAAGCACTTTACAGCCAATGAAGTACTTCTGAAGTGTAGTCACTGTTGTAATGCAGGAAACGCGGCAGCCAATTTGCGCACAGCAAGGTCCCACAAACAATAACGTGATAATAACCAGATAATCTGGTTTAGTGATGTTGGTTGAGGAATAAATATTGGAGAACTCCCCTGCAGTTTGGTTCCTAAAATCCAGTTTTTAATTTTATTTGATGCGATTCTTCTAATAAGGGGTCGGTCATTTAAGACTGAGATGAGAAGGAATTTCTTCACTCAGAGGGTTGTGAATCTTTGGAATTCTCTATCCCAGAGGGCTGTGGATGCTGAGTCGTTGAGGATATTCAAGGCTGAGATAGATAAACTTTTGGACTCAAGAGGAATCAAGGGATATGGGGATCAGGCAGGAAAGTAGAGTTGAGGTTGAAGATCAGCCATGATCTGATTGAAGGGCAGAGCAGGTTTGAGGGGACAAATGGCCTACTCCTGCTCCTATTTCTTATGTTCTCATACCATGAACACAGAAATACTTGATAGTTCAGACTATCCCCTTTGTTTCAGATTTGCAGTGTTGAGCGTTCAGTATATCAGTTTTGCAGATAACATTTGATAGAAACAACATTTTGAAAGTCATTAGGACAATTCCACTTTTAAAAGGTTTAAAATCTTCAATAAAATAGTGCTCAAAGATATTATCTGTCTTACTGCTGAGATAAGTGGATTCTCCTCACAGCTTTCTGAACATACATTACCTTTCCATTGTATAAAACCGTGAAAATATGTTTTGCCATTACCTGACGATTATAATAAATATAATTTTAAAAATGTACGGCACTTCAAATCAGGTCTCATGAACTGTATCCTCAAATTGTAGTCATCAAGACATTTAGAAGTTAATACCTTGCAGATTTTATGATTTGCTGAAATACTATTTTGTGATTTATATGCTGCAATCTTTTGCTGTATTATTATCTGGTGTTCATGATATTTTCACGTTTTCCAAAACCTTTGAGACGCCGACCAGTGTGTGTACGTGTTGGGTGCACGTATACAGTGGGCCAGCTGTGTGCTTTTTAAGTGTTTAATCCTGCAAACGAATAATTTTCCAGGCTTTGCAAAAACAACAAAAAAAAGTGTGTGCAAGTGGTAAATTCCAACCACAAGGTGCAATGCCGAGATATACACGCACACTTTTATTTCCCTCCCCCTCTTTCATCTCCAACATTATGGCTACAGGACCAAATGGAGGTCATCCACAACACCTTTCGAAATTGGTGACGAGCATCTCTTTCTGTCATCTGCATTCAGAGTACATTAGAATGAACAGTCCAGCCCACTACTGCATTTAGTAGATTCATTGTGTGAATTACATGACAAAAGGATAATAGAATAAGACGTTCTAAACCTAATGATACAAAAAGTTATAGTAATGACTAAATTCAAATGTGACATTTAAGTAAGTACGAGTTTGGAGCCCTCACCTGATATTTCACTGTAAAGGTATTTTTTCAGCTGAAGCTATTTTCCTGAAAGGGACATTATTTTTATGAATGCATTTGGCAAATTCTTTCATTTGGGGAGTGGAAAGAGACACAAAAGCTGTTTCTGACAAGACTTCATGGGCAAGTGATGTTTTGATGTGCTTTACATTAGTGCGTTTGTTGCAAACAAATGGGCGGAAGTTTTATTGGTTATTCTCCTTTAAGGTACTTTCCCTTCCTCTACCCTTACTTATGATGTGGAGATGCCGGTGATGGACTGGGGTTGACAATTGTAAACAATTTTACAACACCAAGTTATAGTCCAACAAATTTATTTTAAATTCCACAAGCTTTCGGAGGCTTCCTCCTTCGTCAGGTGAACGGTGTGACGAAGGAGGAAGCCTCCGAAAGCTTGTGGAATTTAAAATAAATTTGTTGGACTATAACTTGGTGTTGTAAAATTGTTTACAATTACCCTTACTTAGTAAGAGCAGGAGAGTTCGCCCAGTATCCTGGCCAATATTTATCCCTCAACCAACAACTAAAACAGATGATCTGGTCATTTATCTAATTACTGTTTGTGGGAGCTTCCTGCGTGCAAATTGGCTGCCACGTCTCTTACATTACAACAGTGACTACACTGCGAAAGTACTTCATTGGTTGTAAAGGGCTTTCGGACGTCCTGAGTTTGTGAAAGGCGTTATATTAATGCAAGATCTTTCTTCTTTTTCTTCTTACTTAGTCAATGACAACTGACATCCTCCGAGATCTGAGCTCATCTGTAAAGGGCTGCTTGGATATACTTGAGAGCAGCCCAAGGATGACTCCTCCTTTGATTTTAGTTTTCCCTCATTGTGCAGCAGTGTCAGTTTTCTGCTCCTCCCCATAGCGGCATGCCCGAGATTGGGAAATTCAGTGTGTGACAACTGTGGCATCCTAAGCATTTCAAAATGAATCTTTATTTCCATGCTTAATTTAAGCTTTTCTGTTGAAAAGTGATATTGTTTCCATGACTTTTTTTTCTCAAACTCCTCCGAAATGGTAAATTTTAAGAACTTTAACTCAATAAAGGATTATGTTGAAATGCTCCAGATACAAGGAAGTTGGAGTACAACATTGTAGCTTTGAATGTTGCTTTAAATGTCTCTTTCCTGGTAGTTTTTTAATATTATTTTGTGGATCCTCCAAACATTTGAAAATCCAGTCCATTGCAACAGAAAATACTGACTGTGAAAAATAACTTTCTTCCCCACCCCACCCACCCCCAAATAACTGAATCCTGATACGGACCTGATTCACAATGAAAACATGAAACCATTTGAAAATCTGGCCACTGCTGACTAACTGGAGCGAAGATAAAAATAGCTGCAGTAAATTTCACTCAACAGGTTGTGTTACAGGAAGCATCTGCAATACATTTCAAAATGCTCCCAAAAATAGAACACCACAGCGCTGTGTGTTACAAAGATGGGATCAATCATACCTGTGAGAAAAGTCCCCAGAGCACGACACACCACTGTGATGCTTTGCACTTAAGGAAAGTGGCATTTTTTTTCGCACTGCTGAGGCACAGAAACTTCTAAGAAAAGGAAAAGGCTACCCTGCTGCCTTCTCACCCTATCCCTCAATTTCTTTTCGCCACAGAACAGTTTTTAAAACTTCTTTAACCAAAGAGTGGTAAGAATGTGGAATGCACGACCACAAGGAGTGGTTGAGACAAATTGCATAGATGCATTTAAGGGGAAGCTAGATAAGCACATGATGGAGAAAGGAATAGAAGGGTATGCTGATAGGGTGAGATGAAGAGGGGTGGGAGGAGCATAAACACTTGCACAGACCAGTTTGGCTGAATGGCCTGTTTCTGTGCTGCAGACTTGATGTCATTATCGCTCAAGTGCATTTATATTGTCTGCCCCAGTGCCTTCCCTGGTAACTTATTCTACAAAGCTAACTATTTCAATTAAAAAAAAGTTTCTTTTGAATTCTCTTTTTCTTGCTCCTAATTTTTAAACTTGTGTCTCCTTGTTGATCGAAACCTTCACCATAGTGGATGATGTTTCTGGACCATTTTTGTTAAACAGATTATCTAGCAGTCAAGAGAAAACATGTAGAATAATAAATACATGGGAGCGATTGCAAGGCAGTAATGCAACTGAAATGTTCAACTGATACCCCTGTTCATGGGAGTGGAGCTCCATCACTTTAAAATGGGATCTGTAGCCCCACTTCATAAAGATTTGAGTAGACTGTAGCCTTGGAATCATC
Source organism: Heptranchias perlo (assembly GCF_035084215.1). Lineage (NCBI taxonomy): Eukaryota > Metazoa > Chordata > Chondrichthyes > Hexanchiformes > Hexanchidae > Heptranchias > Heptranchias perlo. The sequence goes on along the minus strand of NC_090340.1, from coordinate 55,784,915 downwards.
GCTGGTATCAGTTAATGTTTATAAAGGCATCAGTTATTGTTTACAATGTGTATCGTTACATACAGGAGTTCATTCTGATTTCAATGCCAGCAGCTGTCTGTGTGCTCCATATCTCTGTGATGTGCAAGGGGCAATTCATTCAGGAGGATTAATAGAGTTGTGATATGATAACTGCAAGTTTGTAGTGAAATAATGCAGAGTTGATAACTGGGAAATTTCAGGTCCAGTACATCATTCTACAATTCCCATCTGGGAGGCTTCATGGAAACACTGCACATATACACAGATCAGCTGACCCATCTGTAGCATTAACACTGTAAAAGGTTTATGAGCATTGTTTAGATGCTGTGGCCATACTGCCCAAGCAAGAGCCAAGCTGTGAGACCATATCAGAAACGTGTTTACAGGGTAGACCCAGACATAAATTAATTTATACAGCCACTGAACCTTACCAAAAAATAAATTGCATGTTTCCTGCCAAACTTTAACAGTCTTCTGTACAGGAGTCTTCAGCATTTAGTGATTAAGCAATGTTTCACAAAGTAGAACCCTGTGAATTCCACAGACTGTTGCTATTCTTTCCAGTTGCAAGCTCAAACTCCCACATAGCTTCTAACACCAGTTAAACTGAACTGAGTAACTCTTCGATTATTTTAGCCCTTTCCCAGTTTTCGAACTGCCATTTTAACAGGGGAAAACATTTTTTTAAAATGATAGAACCATAGAAAGGCTACGGCACGGAAGGAGGCCATTCGGCCCATCGAGTCTGCGCCGGCTCTATGCAAGAGCAATCCAGCTAGATCCACTCCCCCGCCCTATCCCCGTAGCCCTGTAAATTTTTTCCTTTCAAGTATTAATCCAGTTCCCTTTTGAAGGCCATGATTGAATCTGCCTCTACCATCCCCTCAGGCAGTGCATTCCAGATCCTAACCACTCGCTGTGTAAAAAAGTTTTTCCTCATGTCACCTTTGGTTCTTTTGCCAATCACCTTAAATCTATGTCCTCTGGTTCTTGACCCTTCTACCAATGGAAACAGTTTCTCTCTATCTACTCTGTCTAGACCCTTCATGATTTTGAATACCTCTATCAAATCTCCTCGCAACCTTCTCTGTTCCAAGGAGAACAACCCCAGCTTCTCCAGTCTATCCACGTAACTAAAGTCCCTCATCCCTGGAATCATTCTAGTAAATCTCTAAGGCCTTCACATCTTTCCTAAAGTACAGTGCCCAGAACGACACAATACTCCAGTTGTGGCCGAACAAGTGTTTAAGAAAGGTTCATCTTGACTTCCATGCTTTTGTACTCTATGCCTCTATTTATAAAGCCCAGGATCCCATATGCTTTTTTAACCGCTTTCTCAACCTGCCCTGCCACCTTCAATGATTTGTACACATATACCCCCAGATCTTTCTGTTCCTGTACCCCTTTTAGAGTTGTGCCCTGTAGTTTATATTGCCTCTCCTCGTTTTTCCTACCGAAATGTATCACTTCGTATTTTTCTGCGTTAAATTTCATCTGCCACGTGTCCACCCATGCCACCAGCCTGTCTATATCCGCTTGAAGTCTATCACTGTCCTCCTCACTGTTTACTACCCTTCCAAGTTTTGTGTCATCTGCAAAATTTGAAATTGTGTCCTGTCCAAGTCATTAATATATATCAAGAAAAGCAGTGGTCCCAGCACCGACCCCTGGGGAACACCACTGTACACATCCCTCCAGTCCAAAAAACAACCATTCACCACTACTCTCTGTTTCCTGTCCCTTAGCCAATTCTGTATCCATGTTGCTACTGCTCCCTTTATTCCATGGGCCGCAATCTTGATGATAAGCCTACCATGTGGCACTTCTATCAAATGCCTTTTGAAAGTCCGTATACACTACATCAATTGCATTGCCATCATCTAGCCTCTGTTACCTCATCAAAAAACTCTGTCAGGTTTGTTAAACATGATTTGCCTTCAACAAATCCGCGTTGGCTTTCCCTAATCAATCCACACTCGTCCAAGTGACTGTTAATTCTGTCCCGGATTATCGTTTCTAAAAGTTTCCCCACAATTTTCTAATGTAAATCACTGTTATATTGGAGAAGTTAATGCAACTACATTTTTTTAAAACAGAGTTCTAGCAATTGTTTTAAAAAAACGATTGCTGAAATAGTTATGATGGCTTGAAATTATTTCTTCCTCCCCACTCTAGTTTGTAGTTTGCAGGACGATATAGATGGGTTGGTCAGATGGGCGGAACAGTGGCAAATGGAATTTAACCCGGAAAAGTGCGAGGTGATGCACTTTGGAGGGACTAACAAGGCAAGGGAATACACAATGAATGGGAGGACCCTAGGCAAGACAGAGGGTCAGAGGGATCTTGGTGTGCAAGTTCACAGATCCCTGAAGGCGGCGGAACGGGTAGATAAGGTGGTAAAGAAGGCATATGGGATACTTGTCTTTATTAGCCGAGGCATAGAATATAAGAGCAAGGAGGTTATGATGGAGCTGTATAAAACACTGGTTAGGCCACAGCTGGAGTACTGTGTGCAGTTCTGGTCGCCACACTACAGGAAGGATGTGATCGCTTTGGAGAGGGTGCAGAGGAGATTCACCAGGATGTTACCAGGGCTGGAGCGCTTCAGCTATGAAGAGAGACTGGGAAGATTGGGTTTGTTTTCCTTGGAGCAGAGGAGGCTGAGGGGGGACATGATTGAGGTGTACAAAATTATGAGGGGCACAGATAGGATGGATACTAAGGAGCTTTTTCCCTTCGTTGAGGGTTCTATAACAAGGGGACATAGATTCAAGGTAAAAGGCGGGAGGTTTAGAGGGGATTTGAGAAAGAACTTTTTCACCCAGAGGGTGGTTGGAGTCTGGAACTCACTGCCTGAAAGGGTTGTGGAGGCAGGAACCCTCACAACATTCAAGAAGCATTTGGATGAGCACTTGAAATGCCATAGCATACAAGGCTACGGACCAAATGCTGGAATATGGGATTAGAGTAGACAGGGCTTGATGGCCGGCGCGGACACGATGGGCCGAAGGGCCTCTATCCGTGCTGTATGACTCTATGACTCTAGTCCAACTGTAGGCAGGTGAGGGGCCAGTGCCCCTTTCTCAGATTTCTGCGCTCCTCCAATTCTTGCCTCCTGCACATCCCCCGATTTCCTTTGCTCCACCGTTGGCGGCCATGCCTTTAGCTGCCTAGGCCCTAAGCTCTGGGATTCCCTCCCTAAACCTCTCCGCCTCTCTCTCCTCCTTTAAGATGCTCCTTATAACCTACCTCTTTGACCAAGTTTTTGGTCACCTGTTCTAATATCTCCTCACGTAACTCGCTGTCAAATTTCGTTTGATAATGCTCCTGTGTACATTTTACTACTTGAAGTGCGCTACTTAAATGCAAGTTTTTATTGTTGTTGTAGACCCCCTCCACTTCTCCTTAAAAACCACCCCTGAGACTCTCCTTAAAAACCACCTCTTTGACCAAGCTTTTGGTCACCTCTCCGAATCACTCTTCCTTCAGTGCGGCATCTGTTTTTCCTCATGCCTCTGTCACGCGCCTTCGGGTTTGTTTTTGCGACATTAAAGGTGCTGTATAAATGCAAACAAAAAGCAAAAAAAAACTGCAGATGTGTCAAATGTTGCCTGACCTGCTGTACGTTTCCAGCAGTTTTTGCTTTTGTTCTAAATAAATCTAAGTTGTTGCAGTAGTGACCTCTATCAACGGCCAATGCGCAGCTAGTCACCGGCGGTTACACAACAGCAGGGTGAAAATTAATTATTCTGATTTATAATTGGCACATTTTGCTGCAAAGTCAGATCTTCCACTAAGAAATGTCTTTTCACACTGACCTATCATTACAAAACACAAAAAAAAATCCCAAAAAGAATTTCAACGCAAAATACTTGCCATTAATAAACCACATTGTTGTGCAAAACACACTTTAGTTTTGCTATCGGGCATTCTTTGTGCCAAATAGTTTTTATTTTTTTTGGCAACTATTTTGGGCGCCAAACTACTCAAGCTCTGCATTTGTTACTAAGAATATATCACTCCAGAGAGAAGCTAAATGATTAGGACTTGGTGACATTCCAGAAAAAATAACCGTTTCAACAGCAAAATTAAAAGGGGCCTTTACAGTATGCTTCAAAACAACTGAAGTATACCCACATCCAACTGTAAGGAGAAAAGGTGTACCTCGACACTCAGCTCAATGGTGCCCTTTACTTAGGAAACAATGGAATACAAGAACACCGGGGTGCAGATTAAAATCCACAACGTCCCTCCTATTAAACAGCTACAATGCTGTTTGTCAATCCATACTAATCTAGTCCGTGGTCTGGACTAAATTGTAATTTGCAATTATACTTAAATCCATTGAAGTCTAGAAAGATAAAAAACGAAGTAAGTAAATTAAAAATACTAGCCCAGACGGTTCTGAGGATTTCACCTATCCACTGTTGCTATTTAATCTTCAGCCTGGTGTGTAGAGTGAAAAATATTACACTTTTTTTTAAAACTCAGCGAGTTATGATGATCTGGAATGCACTGCCTGAAAGGGTGGTGGAAGCAGATTAAATTGTAACTTTCAAAGGGGAATTGGATAAATACTTGAGGGAGAGAAAATTGCAGGGCCATGGGGAAAGGGCAGAGGGAGTGGGACTAATTGGATAGCTCTTGTAAAGAGTCGCTACAGGCATGATGGGCTGAATGGCCTCCTTCTGTGCTGTAAGATTCTAAGAATTTTGAAGAGTCTATCAAGTAGGGTGACTGCCGGTAGATAATCGCAAACTGGAGAGGAAAAGTCTCGTATTCAACTAAAAAAAAGTTACGCATATGCATGAATTGACCAGTTTCGTGTTCATGCATGTGCAACTGGACCAGGATTATACATATGCACAGCAGGTTTCAAACGCTCATTAACGTATGGTTCAAGACTGGCTAAAAGGTGGCAGCCCCACCATCAAGACCCATTTCACAATGGGAGATTTGCACATCAGTACCCATTTGAAGAGGGAGATTCGCCATTGAGGAAACTCACCATGAGGACCCATTTTAGACAGAGACTCTGGTCATCAGAGCCCAATCGTAAAGGGAGTCACACAGTGAAGACCTATTTTCAAAGGGAGACTCACTATTAGGACGTATCTTACACAGGGAGAGTTGCCATCAGCACCCAATTTAAAAATCAGTTATAAAGAATTCTCATTAACTTTAAAATTATTTTGTTTTATGTCTTTAAACCTGATTCAGTCAGTTGAACATTTTGTATATGTGGGATTAAATAGGGAGTACAGATGATATCAGGGGAATTAGGTTGGAGTAGTTACTGAGCCCAACAGTGCGAAGGAGTGGAATTAACATGTATAGTTGACGTGACACAATCACTGAAGCACCTCTGCTTAATGATTGTAGCTCTATTTATATTAATGCAGCTCTCCCATACTGTGTGCTTCAGTAACCCACCCTAGCTGTTCTCCTTTATGATGTTGGCAGCAGTCACGCCTTTTAATATTTTTGCTTAAAATGTACTGAAAAATAAAAATGAGGCTGTTGAAGATAGTCTCAGAAAATGGGCTGATTTTTTTTAGTAAAGGGGCACTGCTAATACTCATTAAGGATTAGAATTTTCCCCTCCTTTTTCATCTTCCCCTTATTCTCACTTTTCTTCTTAACTATAAGTTTTTAAAAATGGAAAAGTACTAATGATCCCATGAGCAATGGCGATTTAATATAATACGCTTCACTGTGCTACCTCCTAAATGAACTTAAATGAACTACATAACTCCAATGAAATAAACTTTTTTTTCTGAGCACAGATTTATTTTCTCTCCATTTTGACTCCTAAGGACACTCACTACCTGCGAGTGAGGGGGCAGACATCTAATCCCAGGCCCTTCCAAAGGCACTCTGAAGCTTGTCCCAGATGATAGGCAGATATAACTGTGGGAGTGACTCTTGTTCCAATTTCCCCTCCCACCTTCCCTGGTGGGGAAGTGCCTGACAATTCATTTCTGCTTCCTTCCCACCGTGAAATGGCTAACAGTTGAGGGTCACCACAGTGCAAAGGAAGAACTTTCATTCATACAGTGCCTCATCACGTGTCTCAGAAACATCCCAAAGTGCACAGCGAAGATCCACAAACAGCACCGAGATGAATAATCCTTGTTTTGATGCTTTGGTTGAATGTTGGCCAGGACACTAGAAGAATTCCCTGTTCCTTGAATAATGCCATGGGAACTGAACAGGCAGATGGAGACATGGTTTAACATTTCATCTGAAGGACGATATTTCTGACAGCGCAGCACTCCCTTGCTACTGCACTGAAGTGCCAACCCTGATTATATGCTTAAATGTCCTGCTGTGGGGCTTGAACGCACAAGCTCTGACCCAGAGGTGACTGCGCTACAAACTGAGCGGGGAAAGGGTTGGACATTGAGCATGCATCCATCTGTGAAGCTGCATGCATGCACTTGATCACACTTTTTTTTTGTTTTTTTTTTAGAAAGAATAGATTTAATTTAAAAAGAACTACAATAATATTTGGTGAGATAGGAGCACAGATTCTAAAGAGGGGGAGAACTTTACTAGTCTTAGCAAATAGAAAGGAAGACTTGCATCCACTGGATCCACATACAGGTGGGAGATGAGGATAATTTTTTTTTACACAGCAAGTTATGATCTGGAATGCATTGCCTGAAAGGGTGGTGGAAGCAGATTCAATAATAACTTTCAAAAGAGGATTGGATGTATACTTGAAAAGGAAAAATTTGCAGAGTTATGGGGAAAGAGCTGAGGGAGTGAGACTAATTGGACAGATCTTTCAAAAAGCCGGCAAAGGCACGATGGGCCGAATGGCCTCCGTCTGTGCTGTATGATTCTATGATGTTTCTGGAAGAGAGCCATGGTGTTTGGTGAGTGTATAACTGTCTCTATGTTAAAAAATTGAAGTTTGAAAAATAAACTTGCCTTGATGCAATGTGGTTTTCAATCGCAAAGCCTTCATATTACTTGATGTTTGAACTTACTGTAGGATCTAACAAAGATTCTGTGGCAGTTAACAGCTACAGCAAAGTGTGTGTTCATTAAGGTGACATTAAGGTTCCAGCACAGTCGCTCATGAAAGCCTTGTATATTAGCCCTATTGTTAGTAGACACTCAGGCACAAATAACATTAAAAAACTTCCAAGATGACGTTAACCTGTTTTCTTTCCCCCTTCATTTCATCAGTGTGTCGAGATTATGCAGTGCCTTATAGAAAAGGCAACTGTTCAATAATGTAACAGATTCATTTTCAAATATTGAGTCAAGTGAGAGCTGCACACTACAGCCAAGATTTCATATTGGATTTGTGGCTTTCATTAACCCTCTCAGCCCTGAAATGGTTTAGAAATTCACAGATACTGCAACAGCAGCACAAAAACTATTCCTTTCTTCTCCTCACTAACTTGGCCTGTCGATTTTTTTTCACCCTTCCCCTCTCCTGACTTGTTGCATTCTTGTGAGGGGGGGGGCTTTAGTTCCATTGGCACCAATTGCCCTCTGGTACTTTACCCAAGTGGCCAGTATTCATGTGTTAACCTGGTTGGGAAGTATTGGCACATTATTAGATCGTAGGGGCAGTGCAACCAAGCCCAATCCTATCCATTCACGTGCACTCCCAGGGGCGCTGACGCCAGCTGTAGCGCTCCTACCTCCTTGACTGAAATCAGCTAACACAGCACAGGCGAGGAGTCGAACATGGGACCTTCCTGATCTGTATGGCTCCAATGTTCAGCGGATAAACGCGTTGGGGTGTTGGAGAGGTTGCTCTTAATTTCATTTGGTTTAAAAAGATAGAACAGAATCCACGTATTGTGTACTTTCATGAAGTATTCTCAAAATAAGCAAAATAAAAAGCGAGCTATTCTCCCCTACACAGAGATATTACTGTAGCGCTAGAGAGGGCTAAATGGTTGTGTGTTGGGTAGAAGGGTTAAAATAATACTGTGGACTGCATTAAACTAGATGGCACAGGAGTTGAACCTTTAACAGTTTAAAAGCATTTTTTTAAATCTGGAAACGATAATACAGCTACAAGTATCAAATTGGCTGATTTTGCTGAATAAGGTGAACTCTACATGGAAAATAACGCCACGTGGGTATAATGTATCCGAGCGTCAAGGCCAGGCGATTACAGAATCAAAGGAGCGTGTCATCTTCAGAGTTGTTTTCAGCGGGTTTTTTTTTAAATGGTGCCACGTTGTCAGTTTTATTAAAAAATAGTAAATGATAAGAACTGGCTTTCTTCCCCCAGCTGGTTTTGGCTGGATGCTTTTTACTGTCTCTCACTGCCCTTAGCTTTTCTCTCTCTCTCTCTCTCTTTTGTGTTCATCAGGACAAGAGTCAAAGTCACCGAGTAAACAGTTTGTAATGAGTTTGCAATGGCCCGTCTAACTGAAATTGAGGGCAAAGGAGCACTAGGCTAGCGCACTGTCAACCTCATAGATTTATTGTTGGGTTGCTTAGTGCTCTCACTGGAAGGGAGTGGGGGGGGGGGGAAAACACAGGGCAGCAGGTAGTGCACTCGCTCACGACAAACACCAAACCACGATAAGCCCAAACCCTTCTGAGTAGTTTAATAACCCGTGTACACGTGATGTAGCCCAGGCGATTAATAAAGGCTGATTGTAACTTCTATAGGTACGCGAGGCGTTTTCTCCAATCACTGCGAACTAGTCTGAGCCACTTTTTCCTGTTGCTGAAGAGGAACTTTTCAAAATGGAAGTCATATCTTTGCACATCCTCAGCCAAGGCTGGTCTCTTGTGTTGTACGTTTAAAAAAAAACATTTTTAAAAATGGAACGAAAATGTGCTACACGTCGCAAATGTCTCTACTCGCTTGGTTCACAGTTGTGAATTCTGTGGGCATTGCCTTCATCAACTGAGAAAGGAGGCAACGGGCTTCACCAAGATAACATACTTGGCAAGGCAGCAGTGCTTCGCTCTCTCCAGTTCAACCTACATAAAAGGACACTGCCTAATCTGTATTCAGTTATGACATTGTTCGGATCTGATATGGAACATTAGGTACTAACTCTTCGAGTAGACTGGTGTCCTTCAGTTTACATTATTTGATGTTAATAAAAAAACAATTACATACAGCATAATTTGTCATTGTGAAAGCTTTCTTTTCTCCTAAGTTAATTTAAATCCATTTACTTACAATTAATTACCATTAATTAGAGAGACATCAGTGTTTTTGAAACGTGGATGTATTTACTGTGGAGTCCATCTCTGTGGTTGGAATGCTGACAGAGGGTGTACTGCAAGTTATTTTTGCAGGATTGCAATTTATCTTATTTGCTCAAATGCTGGTTTAATTTTTTTTCTTAAATAGTCAATAAATGGTCACAGAAAAGCTTCGTATTTTTGTAAAATTTTGAAACAATGAAATAGATTTTTTTTTATTTTAACAAAGCAGAATTGTAAGGTTTTGCTTGAGTCCTACTTTCCGAAGAAAACGTTGACGTTTGCTATTCGGGAAATTAAATAGCTTAAATCTGTATAGTTACACAGGTTTCGTCCACATTTTTTAAATGAAACTTTTAACACATTAAAACAAAATTGTTTGAAAAAGAATATTGCCGTATGCCCTGAAAACCAAACTGATTTGTTTTTGTAATTGAGAACATTCATTTGCTGAACATGAACTAAAAGTCTTAAACCAGTAAAATGGTCCAGGTACTGACGTACATATACTTCCTAAGTATAAAATGCTGTACATTTCACAGCAATTACATTGTTTTTGCATCACGAGTTTAAAATAATGTGATGGAAGCACAAACTAGAGCTTGTTTTAGAAGCAAATATGGTTTTTCTCATCATCATCCCCCCACGTTTTCCGTTTGCATCTTCAGCACGGTTTGCAATCACTGTAGGATTTTGTGGTTTTTGTAGAATCCAAAACGCAAAAAATAAGAATGGCAGCTGTCATACTGGAGAAATGTAAGGAGTCTTACAACACCAGGTTATAGTCCAACAGCTTTATTTGAAATCACAAGCTCCGAAAGCTTGTGATTTCAAATAAAGCTGTTGGACTATAACCTGGTGTTGTAAGACTCCTTACATTTGTCCACCCCAGTCCAACACCGGCATCTCCACATCATGGATACTGGAGAAAAAAAGCAGAGATTTATTCTGCTCCATTATTAACATTTTAGGTATAAAATCAGCACAAAATTTAACTTCAAAACACAAAGGCCTAGAAATTCATTGATGCTGTGCCGTTTACAGGCATAAAACGGGCACCTAAGTGTGCAATATGACGGGCGGCAGGTGTGCGTAACTGGCGTGTTGCCCTTTGCATATGCGAATAGGGAGATTAATGCCTTTTTGAGGCCCCCTACCCAAATTTGGGCTGCCCTGAACGCTTATGCCTACATGCTGCCTAACCAGCAGTCCTTAAGGGGACCGCTGGAGGCCGCCACCAAAAAAATGTATGTTTTTCTTAAAATACTTACCTGAATATATAGTCAGTAAGAGCAGGAGTGCTCCTCCTGGCCCTACGGCAGTCCCAAAGACCACTGCAGGCCCCGCCTCGGCCTCCTCCCAATCGCCTCCCACCCCCTGGCCCTACCTGAGGGCCGCTGCAGGGTAGGCAGCCGGCCCAACTTCGTCCTCGTGGAACCGGCGAGCTGCGGATGCCGATTGGGCAATCTGCTGATGAGGCCCAAGGCCCAATTTCAGGTGAGCCTCGGCCTCTGGATTATGGCGCGCCCTTCTAGTGCGTCGTCTACTTCAGGCACGAAAACGGGCCAAAACAAGTTCCCACACCCAAGTGCATTGTGATTGTGGGGGTGAATGGGTCAAAAGCTTCTTGGGTGGAGTAAAACTAAATGAGATAAAATTGAACACGTTGCATTTGTAATTGAGGAGCAAATTTAGTCCTGAATATGACTCAGCCACAGAACGCTGGTTTTTCATGCTTGTGTAGAAAATGATACAGACTAAAATAATGAAACAATTACTGTGATGCATAGATGAGATTCCATTGTGAAAAATACCAATATTATTGTTTCAAAAAAATGAATCAAAATTTCTGCAGGCACATAGCTGTCCAATCTAACGTGACTCAAAATTTGAGTTGCATTAATTTGCATACAAATTTCATTAAATGCCCAACTTGCCACATTTGCAACACAAGAGAATAAGAACATCACAACATAGTTTTGCCACAACATTCAGCAACTTATGACCGTGATGCATTCCTCTCAGAGAGGCAGCTTAAATAAGAGCATTCTCCAGTTTTATGCGAAAAAACTGGCCTGAAACTTTCAAACAAAGATTGCCAAGCTAAGAATAACCAACAAGAGCGAGAGAGCACACAGCAACCAGTAAATGGAGCACCACAATGTTAGAAATGATCTCGTTCTTTGTGGGTATTCATCTCTGAATTCAACAACTACCACCGTCAGCCATAGAGAATGGCAGCCTCCCAAATAAAGGCTTAATATCTGAATAGGAGTTAACGTGAGCATTTGGGACAATAAGACTAAAGCTAAATGACATTTTATGAGTCAATACACTGTATGAAATATGAACAAGACCATGTAGAATCCTCTCTCATTTCAAGGCCTCTACTGCTCCCATTTACATTCTCAAAATGGCTGGAATGGATTTCCTCTCATTTCAATTACGACAGCACCACATATGTCATCCGTCAAAACACTAATGGGCAGAATCTCCATCACTCTCTTTCTAACAATGAACATCTGTACTATTTATACTTGCTACAATTGAATGTTACTACATGTCATGAACTGCGTTGTAGTACAGGGTAGAAAACAGGTTTACAAAATACTACTAAAGGGCATTGTTACCTCTGTAAATATGTTCATCTGAAGTTCTGTTAACAAATATGTTTTGTGGCAGTGTACTTTGTGCGACATCATGAAACATTTATCCTAGTCATTTCATTTCCCTTCCTAAAAATGCAAGAACCATCCTCTAATAATCCAAAAAGTACAATCAACATGAACTAAATGACACTTCTCCTTTTGAATGACAATGCGAATCAGGCTCCACTTTCTGTTCTTTGGCTTTGTCAGGGTTTATTTTCAGCCCCATTAAATATTTCTGTACCCCTTCGTTATGCCAGCACCAAAAGAAAAAAAACCTGCCAGGATAACGAGGGAAGACTGCACTGGCTCAGAAAAGCAGCAGCTTCAATCTCTGCCACACCAGATCTGATGCCTTTCATCCCTCCAAAATTCAGTGTAGACTGCTGAGGACGTGGTCAAATCACGCACCAAAGCAGACATGAACACCAGTTGTATTCCAACAGTTATCTGCGCTGATCAGATAAAGAGTCTTTTGAGTTGTCTGGCTGCAGAACTGTGCTCCCATTTACTCATCTGCCTGTCTTTCACCAGACAGCCACATTCCAGTTGTAACAGGAAATGAGCCAGCACCAGGTTTAGAGCAAGCGGGCTAGGAAGGTTAATCACTTGTTATTTTATTTTCCGGCTACAGTAATGTTAGGTGTCTCTCAGAATTACGCGTTCAATGGAGGTGCTTTCAGAACTCGTCTACAGAAAACGGTTGAAAATGAGAATGAAATGATTTAGGCATAAACTAAACTACAGGCAAAGACAGACAAAGAGACAGCTTTTTTGTTTTTGAATTTTACTATCAACTACTGGCGACAAAGGAAGGAAAATAACAACTTTTTACGCACTGAATCCCTTTCAGCTTTAGTATGTACATCGTTTTAATGCGCAAAAATGAATTTTCACCCTTCTTATATCTATACTGCACATTTTACAGCAAAATTAGACAATATATGGAATCGCAGAACATTTCTTAATTCCTCCTTTGAATACAGAGTCAAATGAATCTGTCATTTTATGTTCTTTTCTGAACCAATGAAGAAGTGGGTTGAATTATGTGAAGTGCATTAATCATTATGTCTGCTGAGGGAGAGAAGTCAAGAACATCTCATTTAAATAATTATTTGTCCTCTTTCTCACGCATTTATTGCATTAACCTTTTGGGCACTTATACGAGAGTTAACAACACAATAGAAAAAAATACTTGGTTTAAAAAAAATGACAATTTGAGAGTTTATTGCATCCCCATCGAATAAAAATAGAAAATGCTGGAAATGCATCAGAAAGAGTAGAAACAAGTCAATCCATCAGAGGTCTTTCTTTTCTCTTTCAGATGTCGAGCGACTACCGATGCATTTTTGTTTTTTTTTTAAATTTCAGATTTTCAGCATCTGCATCTTTTGTTTAAGTCTGAATTGTGCATCGATTTACACTCTGCAGTTTCCGACACTTCTAAAATTCAGTCCTAATATCTAGCATTCAGGAAACGATTTACTGTCAATGCTGTAAATCCTCGCAGCAACAAACATTCTCGGAACAAAATCATGTCGTCCTGAAAATACAACGACAGTATAGAAACTCAGTCTGGTCATTAACCAGGCTGGCTGCCAGGTGGGGGAAAAAAACGGGACTGGAATGAAAATAAAATGATTGTTGATATCAGCTCGGCTAACTGTACGGATAAGAGATCGCATTTGTCTCCTCAGCGGCATTACTATAATTGACTTCACTGGTGCAGTATTTTAAATAATGACAGTGTTTCAGAGAGAGATACAAGGTGAGGGGGGGGGGGGGGAAGGAATTCATCTGGAGAGATTTGTAACATAGGGCACATTTTCATTGGCTGACCAGGGAGTTTTAACTGTGCAATATTGGACATCCATTCCCTGGGCCTCAGTTTGAAGTTTGTTCTTGATTTCTGTGTTCACTCCATTTCCCTGTTTATGCAGATTTTGCTTAAGTCTCCATCAGGGTGTTGTGCTCTTGATATACAATTTGCACCCTGGATTTATGCCCGTAGCAGCATAAATTCTGCATGAAATTGCACTCAAAGTAGCCCTGCAAGAGGCCTGAGTAAGCTGCCTGCCTTCTCAGACAGGCAACGGTGCATGGCTTCGCAAAAGCTGAAGAGGGGAGCGCAACAAAAAAATGGCACATTCGAAACTACAGAAACTGTTAATCTATTAGTCAAATCAAAAATCTATTTTATCTTGATATGAGCAAATTCTTGACAATGCCCTAACACATGCGTAGTCAGTGATACTCCAGGTAATCCTGTTACAATCAACACCATATTTGATCTAAGCATGGAATTCTGATCACTTTCCATTCACTCCTACGATACAGAACCCTGATCCAGGAATATAGTTTTTTTTCCCCAAGCTTTAAATGCTCCCCAGTTATCAAACAATCTTGAATATGGTAAAGGTAGCTTATTATATCTAGAAACAACATGTTTTAAAATTGGTGCAAAAATTAAAATATATATTTTTTACAAAATATATTATTTTTGTCTGGTTTAAATTGTTGAATTGAATAGTGATTCTATGGTGAGTTATCCATTTGTAACTTGTGAAGCAAATGAATTGTAGTTTATAATTTTTAGATTAATTTTATATTTTGTATAGAAATGCATTGCAGTTTCTGTGACAATGTATGGTCAATTTTCTCTCTTTTGATCCTAATACTTTGCCATCCTCTGGGCTACATTTGGACCCAGATGATTTGAAACACAAGATTTGAAATTCATGCCCCTCTCCCTTTTTTCTCTTTTATTCTCTCTCTCCCACTTTCTTTCACCTCTTAATCCTCTGCAGTTTACAAAAATCCATGCATGATTTTGATTCCAGCAGAATATTCTTTGACAAAACATATGCTTTAACCTGTATATGGAAGTCCAGCTGTATTGTACTGCCTGTATAGACTCATACACAACCTTTAACGCAAAAAAAAAAGTCCCAAAGCACCTCACAAATGGAAATAGATGGGAAAACAACACTAAGCCAAGGAGGGAGAGATTTGGTGGGTGACTAAACATTTTGAGATGGCTTTTAAAGGTTGAGAAAGAAGTGGACAGTTTAAGGGGTTTAGCAAAGAAAGTCCAGAGATTGGGGCCAAGGTGGCTGAAAGTTCTGCCATCCATACTTAAACACCACTGGATCTGAATACTCAAAGATGATCAACATTTGTAGTTAGTCCTTCAACAAAGGAATACCTGCAACTGGAAAAATACTCAACAGAAAATAAACTGCTTGCAAGTTTGCATGCATTTTGACAGTTGTGGAAAAAAATGAAATAATTGTACTACACTAAACACACAGGGTATTTTAACATCTGACCACAATCAACAACATATTCCTTCATAAGTATCTTAGAAATCTGCCACTTGCACTTTAGCTAAAGTTGGGACAGCTAAGACTGGCTGGGTTCATATCATTACTCTTCTCTATGGGGCACTGGGTCAAAGCAAAATAGCCTATTCAGGAATCAGTGTTCTTATACGTATTGTGACTACATCCATCGAAGGGAGATGTAAAATATTTAAATTCTATACTAAAATGGTTTTAACGCTGTATCAGAACTGCAACAATTATATTTTTAAGTTGTCAAACAAAACTAAATACTAACTTACATGTTTTATACATGCTTTTATTTTGGACAGAAAACACACAGCAATTTCTGTAGCAATCGTTAATTTTCTCCCTGCCTTTTGGGCAGGAAACCGTATCCTAATCTTTTGCCATCCTCCTCTTGGCTTACCTTCTGACCCCAGTGAAAGACAACAAAATGCAGTAGGATTTGCCATTTTTATCCCTCCTGTTTTTTTTTTAAAACGTTCCCTCCTAACCCTGTAGCAGATTTGGACATTGTGCACGTGGCAGTCAGTTATGCACTGGGTTATTCTTTGCTACATTCACATATATAAAGGGAATGAATTCATAATGTACTTTATTTTCCAGATTCACAAATGATAGTGTTCTACTCGCCCCAGTCGTTACTCAACATGATACTGGTATTTTATTAAAATTATTAATCTGCCTGATGGTTTTAGAAAACATGCACATCGAATGCACAGTTTCATTTTATTACCTTAGCGTTATCAATAGTACGTCAAATATCTTTTCAGTTTTCCCTCTCCAATATTTTCTCTCCCCCTTCTTGAAGGCAATGACTCCTGCCAGGGTACCATCAGCCCTTGCCTATTTCCCCAAAGTGGCCATGCTTGATATGTAAGCATCGGCAGCTATTTGACCTTGAAGGGCATCAGTGCTAAGCTGCAAGTCATTTAGAGCACCGTCTCCACTCTTTATAAAATATGTGACGTTGACTAAACTGAATTATGTTTGCAATTTTTGATTCAGTCATTTAATTAACTCTTCGAGAACTCAATGTTCTCTGTGAATTTTGCAGTTTAGGAAATAATGTAAAGCACTCGATCTGCAGAATTTTTTTTGTATGAAAGCTGAATATTTCAAGATGAAATCAGACATGGTCACAATATGCAAACCACAAACTGAATTAAGTATTCTCATAAAAACTGGATAATGCAGGTATTGTATAGGTTTTCTTTATCCAGCTTTACTCTGCCCAGGTCAGTTAATTGGCAGGCTTTCTCAGACCCAACAGAAACATAAGAGAGCACCTCAAAAATGTTAATCACAATGATACCCCTCCCCAATCAATACAGTAGGTTTATCATTGTGGCAGCATGCTTGGTCTAGCTCCTCTTACATACACAATGTTTGCAATCAATATAGAATAAGAGATCCTTGAGAATGTGTTACAAGGCTGCACGCTAAACTGAGCAGTTCCAGTGAAAGCATAGATGGCATAGGCAAAGTGCCTGGAATTTATAAGCACAAAATCAAATGCATGAAAGGATTTATTTGCGGTAAAAAGGATATACAGCAAGGCTTTTTTTTAAAAACAGGATACGCGACCCCAGTAGTTTAGTAGGTAAAAGATTGCCTGGTGTGAAACTGAGTGGTACAGGCCAGGACGAGCCTAGGTTCAACCACTGGTCTGCATTGACTTATATGGTCTCAACCAGGACAGTGGTAAGAATGACACAATTTACCTCAGTGCCCTGGTTTGGAGAGGAAAAAAAACACAACCATGGTTCCTGTTTCTGATTGCTACCCATTGCATATTTGGATGTCAACTGAGGATTGGATCAGGCCTGGATGTTGTGCACTCTATAGGTTGAATAACCTGTTGACACTCACTGACTAGGCTCATATGTGAAGACTGGCCACTTGGGCAAGGTGCTGAAGGACGTCTGGACGTATGTAAACATATTCTAGCATGAGTCAGCGTCACCAGAAGAAAGGAGAAAATGAAGAAAGGAGAAAATGGAGAGAAAACTGGGGGGCTGAGGAGAAAGGGAAACAGGTTTTAATAAACCAGAAAACAGCAAAAGCAAGAGAAGAATTCATCCGTCACTGACATTCCATGGCACTGTTGATGGCTTCAGCTAATCTGAACGAAAATAAACTGCAGTGATTTTTCTTTTCTTGTGTGGTACAGGACCATTCAAAAATTACAGCTGGCAGTAACTGTTGGATGAGATTTTCAACATAACTGCATGTGTGTGTTGTTGGGACTGACAACCAGGAGAGGGAACAGATGCAACATTTACTGATCCCTACTGAGTTCAGAAGTGAAATGAAATGAAAACAAACATACGCTCCTATTCTACTTTCACTACGCAAAACTGCCTGGATTTTTGAATGGGCCAAGTTGAATCCCAAAGTGACATTTTAACTTCAGGATGGTACAAGTCTATTTCTTCCCCACTTCAGTAAGATCCCAAAATCTCATCTTGTGCATTCTTAAATGTCACCTGAACTTTGACATTGGGCACCCGTTTGCAAATTTGCAATTTGTTTTTTTTTACAGATTTGTACACGTACAATCAGAGAGTTTACAAAAGGTCACTTCCTGGACATTTGACCTTCTCACTTGGTGACTGAAATCAAGTGACTGAAATCGCTTGGGAACAGAAGCCTGACACTTCCACCATGGGGAATTTAAAATGCTGCCACTCCTCAATGAAATTAGAAGTTTCCAAATGGACCACCGACATGCCTAGGCTCAAAGCTGACTGTAACTTGCCAGGCCCCAAATCTAGTTGATACAGTGCTTTGTTTGCTGGTGGTGTGATGACTGATTCACACCACCAGCAAACAATTCTTCAGCACCGATTCACCAGAAACTCGTCAAAAGCCGAGGGAGTAACACAAGGGCTGATGTCAATAAGAGTTTTCTTAATAGAGGGAAGAGTACAAGGGCCATTGAGAAATCAGTGGGGAAAGGCAATCACGGAGGTCATAGGCATGACCATCGACAGGATGGTGCAGCCTATGCGGAAAGAATGGTACAGGTAATGGGGGAGGATGTTATAGCACGAGATCTTGCTCGTGTTTTACCTATCTATTGCTGTCATCTTTATGTTGCTAGTTCTCTTTCCTCTTTCCTCTTCTGCTTTTGTCCCATTCTGTTTTTATTTGTCGCTGTGTCCTCTTTTGTTTCTCTTTTCCAGTTCTTGCCCTGTTCTTTTCTTCTCTTTTCTTTTTCTTCTTGATTTGGTGACAGTTAGTGGCAGGTGTGGGCAATGGTCAGTGGGGGGGGGGGGGTTGGGGGGGGGGGAAGGGGAGTACCTAGGCAGGGCTTTGAGACCAAGTATGCAAGACTGAATCGAGGTAAGTAAAATGAAGAGACAAACAGTTGAAACGTGTGACAGATAAAGCGTGACAAGCATAAATGTGACAAAAAAGTGACAGTTATAGGAAATAGTACATAATAGGAAGTGCATGCAGATGCACGACTATTGATGCATAATAAATCTTCAGAGGAGGTTGGTGGGGGGAGGGGGCAGGAAGGCCCAGTTGCTGAGTCTGTCCCTGTAGCTGTCAAATTATTTTCTGTCACATTCAGACATGTGTCACACTATTTGTCACATTTTTCTGCTGTTTTCTGATTGACTTTACTTACCTCTGATTCAGTCTTGCATACTTGTTTTCTTCTTGATTTGGTGGCAATGTTGTCTATTTACCGTTAGAAGGCTTAACCTCTTTTCTCAGAATAAGCTCAAAACATCAATTCTCTAAAACTGATTTACAAAACACCCCGATGGGTTTTTTTTTGTCCTTTAATATATTTTTCGAGAGCAACAGAAGGAAAGGCCAAGTCTAAGGTTTTGATTAGCATTCGACTATGCTACCTGACTATACCTTATGTATCATTGTGAAATGGAACTGGTCAATGGAGACTGTCTAATTACAATTCAAATAGTATGGCAATGATTCGCAACCTATTCTGTATTAAGCATATCTGAAGTCTCTTCCAAAGCTGGTTGTTTCGGTCAAATTTTGCTGTACTTCTCTGACAAAAGGCTCGTACGAAAATTTATTGCTCAGGTCTGATAGTCAATTTTTTTTTACATTTAGCAGCTTTGGTACCAACATCATTAACAGCAACGGTAAAACTATGGGAGTTGTAACCACAAGGGATATGGGGATAGGGCAGGAAAGCAGAGTTGAGGTAGAAGATCAGCCATGATCTTATTGAATGGCGGAGCAGGCTCGAGGGGCCATAATGGCTTACTCCTGCTCCTATTTCATATGTTCTTATGTTAATCTTCCAGTGCTAACTGGAAGATTAACCTATACCTGTTAACCTACATTCCATCAGTATCTGTCCAATATCAGTGAGGTATGCTAGCAAATGAAATGGCCTCCAATTTCTGGTGGGGGGGGGTGGAAAAGGAAGAAATTGGGTAGCACAGTGGGTTTGCAAATAATCCTTTCACTTGTAGGATCTAGGTTTAGAATTCAGGCCAGGCTAATGAGTTGAAAGTTTCATCTTTCTGCCAACTGCAAGAAATGAGTTTGGATTCTTTGCAGAGAAACCCCATCAACACAAAAACGCCCAGAGTTTGTCATTGCATTGATAGTCTCACTCAAAGAGGCACAACAATGGCTAGTATATGGAATAGAAATGTTGCACTGGGAAGATAGGGTGCTCTTCTAGGAATTGTTTCAAGGCTCATTGATGGGGTGGAGTAGAGAAAACCTTGCATCTATCTGACTATGTTATCCTTGACCTTAAGTTCTCAATAGTGGGACAGATGAATACAAAGACAATATATTGGAAGGAAATGCACAGATCTGAGTTCTGGGAATTGCAAAAAAAAATTTCAATCAGTAAATCCGTTGGACCAGTGAAAAATTAGTAATAAGCTGTCGTGTTGGGGTAACCAGTTTGCTGTCATCAAACAAAACGCTACAATTTCCATCACTCAATGAGAGTCTCTAGTGGCAGAAATTCAATATTGCAACAGAGCTTTATTTAGCAGACCCAGATAATTTGTGTAAGGTCACAAGAGTTTTTATGCTGTCAAGGTAGTTATGCCAGAATTAAATTTTAAACCTGGTGTCGGAACCAATTTAAATTGGTGTTACGTTTGTCAAACAGATATACTGCTCTTTTCCTTTATTTTAGGAGAAACAAAATGCTCAGCTACATTGCACTAACAATGGAGCAGTCGGCCTCTGTCCATCTCCCTGTGTTTGTAACAGTTTCAAACAACTTGTACAAAATTGTGACTTGAAACTTACCTGCATGGAAAAGGCAAAACACATCTACTTTGAAAGCTCTTTGTGACTTCTAACAGTTAAAATAAAGAGTAATGTTTAAAAAATCCGTGTAAAGTAATAGTACAGCAGCAACTGCTACTGTGACATTGCAATAGATGCAAGCACTGAGGGGAGATGGAAGAGGACAGAGCACGTGGAGGGAAAAGGACAATCAGCTGTCAACACTGGGAAAAGGTCAGGAGAGAGATACATGATCAGCAAGAGCGACAGATTGCAAACCCATTTAAACATATGGAGCTGTGTCCATTTTGAAGAGTGACGCACATTAAATTAGGTCAGATTTTTAAATCCAAATGAGTCACTGTCACTCCTATTGAGTGACACTTGGCAGGTCTGAGCAAAGATAGATGTAAGATGAAACTGAGAGACACAAAAAAAAGGTAGGGAAAAGATGAAAGATTAAGATTACAGTTATACTACAGCCCTCGTGAAGCTCAAGATGTACAAGACAACCTCTTCAGGAAAAGTGGGACAGTAAAAGTATAGAAAGCAGAGGAATGAAAATGATGCCAAAAAACGAAGAAAAAGAGATGAACTAAAGAGTGAGAAACTGGACAGAAGACTAACCCTGGAGTCACTTCATTAGCTGCTGGATGCTGTGATGGGGAGACCCTAGTTTCTTTTATGTACATATAGAGCATTACATAGAATGCACAGCATAGAAACAGGTCATTTGGTCCAACTGGTCCATGCCAGTGTTTATGCTACACACAAGCCTCCTCCCACCTCACTTCATCTAACCCTATCAGCATAACCCTCTGTTCCTTTCTCCCTCATGTGTTTATCTAGCTTCCCCTTAAATGCATAGAATACACCTCAACTACTCCTTATGGTAGCGAGTTCCACATTCTAACCACTCTCTGGGTAAAGAAGTTTCTCCTAAATTCCCTATTGGATTTATTTCCAGATGGATGGATGAACTGAGTCACTCACCTTCCTCATCCGTTTCTACCTTGTGATCTAACAAGGTGAGAAAGAGGGAGCAGCAAGTTTTTTTTAAGGTTTTTTTTATATAAAATGGGAGAAAGAACTGCAAAGATAGGTGTCATTATGGACTGTAACCAGTCCAATTTCTTTTGGATGTGTTGAACAAAGTTTCTCTGTTAGGTGGCATTTTGTAGATCAAGAATACATGAATCAGATAAGGTCAATACAGACACACAAAATTAACCAAATATGTACGTTAAACACAATATGGAGTGCTGGGCACATTATACAGTCAGAAGAAAACAAAACGTTTTACTAGTAAAGCTTAATTCCAATAAGATAACAGAAAAGAAAGTTTAAAAGTTACTCAGGTCATATTGAGGTCTGAGTGCCTAAATAATCACCGATGAAAATTGGGATTTATACTTCAGCAATGAACACCGCTAACAAGTCTCTGCTACGAATTTATGTTCCACACTGTAGTGCTGTATCCCCTGGCTTGTTTATCGTTAGCTCATTCTCCACAGAAAGGTGTTCCCCAAGGTTACAACGCAATTTTCTTCCCATTTTATTATATTATGATTTTGGTTCTTATACCAAACAGCAACAGAAAGGCAGCAGCGGCAAGAACAAAGTGCGACAAACGTTCCTTAATCCTGACAAATTCATGTTCATAAGCAATCGCCCACATCCTCTGTTGAACTCTTATTTGATGCAATTCCTCCTCTTGCACCCCCACCCAACTTTTGGTTACATACTAAAATTATACACAAGCTCAAACCATTCAAAAGAAAGGATTTCACTCACTTCATTGCCACTTTCAATATAGATAAGCATGTGTATCTATTTATATTGTTGAACTAGAAATTGTTGAAATCCTGGTGGGAGTATTAATTATAGAAAAGGTCCCAGTGCCACAAGAAGAGCACTTCATTATCACACAAGGGGAGAAATAAAGAGAACAGAACCTGCAAGAACCCCGCCAAATGAGCTCGCTCTGAGAGTACTTGTTTCTCTTTAGCCCTTTGAAACTCAAAGTATACGAAATTCTGCTGTAACACCAATTATTATTATGTGGGATTACAGAAAAGTGCAGAAGTGTACAGTTGTTTTATTCAGAGTTCAAGGAATAAAATAAACAAGAACTGGTTGGTTCTGACAGGTCTTACACTTATAACCACGAGTGTCTGTTTGGTATTGAAGTGCCAGGAATGTCCAGGTGGGGTTGCTATCCCCTTCATGACTTTTCTTGGGAACTCTTGCAATCCCACATGGTGCTACAGCATGTCCACAATCAAGCATATCACCCAATGCTGAAAGTTGTTGTTGTGTCTGCAGACTGTTTCTGCAAACGAACTCAATGGAGTTATCTCAATGGAACCTCTGGCCTTATTACATTTGCCCACAATCCGGCATTTCACAGGCAGTCAGCAATGCATCAGCAACAGTGCGATGGAAAACCTTGTCAATACTACATTTTGGTCCAAATTATTTAGATTTTGCCTTTCCATGCTAAACACCATGAAGGTGAATGGGTGGCAAGCTCCCACATCACTACCAATGCCACTTTAGGCCAGCCATGATGGAGTATGCATGCGTGGTAACCTCTGCGATGGCATGGCAGAGTCCACTTGTTGGCACAAGCCCACAACGTATCCACCCCTGTGGCACACAGCACCAACTCTATCACGCTATCTCTAAAAATAAAGAAACTATAGTTTGTAACTAATTATTTGGCTGCAGAAAACTGACTGCAGCCCTCAACAGGTTTAAATGAATGGGGTAGATAAGCATGACATCTGCACTGTACTTTGTCCCCATTTGCTTTGTGCAGTTGAAAGTAGCTGGCACTGTACATCGAGACAGATTATCAAGGTTTCGATTTTTCATTTTAGATGTCAAGGATCATTTAGAAGCTGCGTTTTTCCCAAAGTGCTCAGAGTAAATAGACCATCAACTGTTGTTTCAGGTTTGCGACAGATACCATCTGCTGGCTTGAAAAAAAAAACAAAATTTTGTCTCTGAGCGCTTTAAAATGAAACCTGATATGGCGACAGATTCCGTGGTTCGTTGCTAAAAATATTTAGTTTCCATTTATAAGTTGATGACTGATGGACAAGTATTTTGGAGACACAATCAGTAGGAGAGTTCATACTTCTGTGTTAGCCAGCTGCAACTCTAGGGCAGGGAGGCATCACAAAGAGGATATAAAAAAAACTCAAATTGAGACGTCGCTTTCTGCATAGTGCGTTATTGGAATCTATGTTTGCAGTAAGCTTATCCACAATGTATGCAATGTTTTGCCCAAGGCTGTTGAATATGGGTCTAGGACACCTGTAAACTATGCTCACCGACACTATGCATGCAGTTAAGCAACTCTTTCTCCTCGGTGTATTTATTATCAGTAATCTTGCAGAAATTGTTTCTTTTATTTTAGGTTTTTATACCAGATGCTGCTCTGTTTAATGCTGGCAAGGTCATGTCATGTTCATAAGTTACTGCTTTCACTTGCATCGATAACACATCACGTCGTGAAATGCTTGTGCAACACTGCAACACAGCATTTATTGCTCCTCACTAGTTGCCCTGAGAGCACCAAGAGTCAAGCATATAGCGTGGGAGTGGAGTCACACCTACGCCAGACCAGGCAGGGGTGGTAAATTCACTATGCTGAAAATCATTAGTTTCATGATCATTTTCTGAATTCAGATTTCACAACTTGCCATGGTGAGACTTGAACTCGTGACCATTGGGTTGCTTGGGCAGTACCATAACTGCTCGCCTATCATACCTTATTGAGGACTCCCCTCCCACTTTTCCTTCCTTCTTCTGGGGGAAGAAGTAGGATTCAGCATGTCCAGCTCTGCAATAGTACTGCTGCAATCCAAAACCCAGCAGCGTTGGACTCTGTTTCATTTCACCATTCACGCACTGGTTCTCCTTCATGCTTTGCCACTGTATCACTCAAATAATGCGTGTGTGTGTGTGTGTGTGTGTGTGTGTGTGTGTGTAAATATATATATTAGATATATCTATAGTTTCTATGGTAGTGTCTAGATGTTCAAAAAATTGGACCCTTTTGAAATATTTGTGTTAATGTGCAAAATTGCCCCTCTCTAACCTTCATTCAGATCTTCATTTAATTGTGGGGATGAAGGACCTGAAATTATACTTTTTATTCTTTTACCATTCGTGGAAACATCTCCATCATTTGCATTTTCATTTAATTCCTTCTCCATAGTGAGACAACTTTCTCACTTTTTCTTCGCTTCCTGTGATTTTTTAAAAACTCAAATGCACTTGCCAACTAATTTTTTTTTTCCCAATCGTCTTGACTTTTACCCCTTGTCCCAAAACTTGATTTCAGCTGGCTTCATTTCCAAGTCCTGCAGCTGTCAAATTATTGTATTTTGATTCTTTAATGCATTGAAGTTTTTCATTGAGTTTCCTCTCTGCCCACAGCTGCAAGAAGTGATTCTTTGTTTGCCAAGGGACTTGTGTCTGCTGAGTTCACCTCACTGAGCAATTCATTCATTACCAACGCCTCCCCCCACCCCGCTCCCTACATCAAATATTCAGTCCAATCACATCCACCTTTCCTGGCCCCAAATTTGCCAATGCTTTGGTTCATCAAATCTCCCTAATTTATCAAAACCAAAATACTGCAGATGCTGGAAATCTGAAATAAAAACAGAAAATGCTGGAGAAGCTCAGCAAGTCAGGCAGCATCTGTGGAGAACGAAACAGAGTTAACGTTTCAGGTCGAAGACCTTTCGTCAGAACGGGAAGATGTTAAAAGGTTTTAACATCTGTTTCTTTCTCCACAGATTCTGCCCGGCTTGCTGAGCTTCTCCAGAATGTTCTGTTTTTACTCCATAATTTATATATGCTTAAAAACAGAAATTACCAATTAGTCTAGCACAATACCAATCAATCTGGCAACAATACTGTATCATTAAAACAATAAAAATTGACTC
Source organism: Heptranchias perlo (assembly GCF_035084215.1). Lineage (NCBI taxonomy): Eukaryota > Metazoa > Chordata > Chondrichthyes > Hexanchiformes > Hexanchidae > Heptranchias > Heptranchias perlo. Next base: position 55,759,496 of record NC_090340.1, on the reverse strand, counting down.
GCACCAAGACTGGAAGTAACACGATCTGGAGAAGGTGGTCGGGAGACCTCCTCCAAACCAATGACGAGCTATATGTGCGAGGTGATGCATAAGGAACGCACTCTGAAAAGAAAATGTTACCACACAGCCACTGAGTGCTGCAGATGGTTTACTAATTTTACACTATTATTTTAATGCACGAGATTCATGAGGATAGAAGGAAGAGAAAAAAAAAATTCCCTTCTGCTCCTGTGAACTATGCGGATGAACTGAATAGTGCAAAATCTACAACGAAAGCGTATGGAAGCTAAGACGACTTACTCTGGAAAATCACCTCTTACAAAAGGTGGGTATTGTACAGAATTATCACGGCCAGTGTGTTCTCCTGGACTATTTTCGATCGCCTAGGTGGGTCGGAGAGGAATTTCCCAGATTTTTTTCTCCCCAAATTGGCCTGGGTCTTTAATCTGTTTTTCAGCCTTACCCAGGAGATCACATGGTTTCGGGTGGGGAGTGTATATATTGTGATACACAAGGTATCACAATTGTGTGTGACAGGCTGGATGGACCAGAGGGTCTTTTCCTGTCATAGAACTGTTCATAGAACAGATGGGTTTGAGGTTTCCTGGGGTTTGCCTGAGAGGAATCTTTGTCTGGAGATTCTTAAATTGGCCATAAGCTCTCTTGTTTATTTGCCTTTCCAAGTGGGGTGGTGAGGGGGGGGATGTTAAGAGGGACTGTTACATGGGGGATACTGATAGCCTTTTCTCATCCTGGGTACATAACAGAAATCATTAAGATGACCAAGAATGTTGGCAATACTGGATGTTATTTCATATTTTTAGAAAACCCATTCAAATCAATTGAATAGGAAATTCTAATTGTAAAATGGGATTTTAAACTAAAATGCAAAGCATGAAGAGCAGTGGTGGACTATGGTTTCTTCTTAATCAATACAATGGGTATCACAGCGGTGGGGGTTAGTGCCTTTAAACAATTTTTTACAGCCCCTTTTTCCTCGGATCACACCAGCTGACACCTCCATATGCTATCATAAATCCAACCAAGAACCTACAGTAAATGGTTAGACTGTTACATTTAACAGCTGCATGACAGAGAATTTATCATTTCTTTTGCCATTCGAACTGCACTGAACTTTCATTGGCTGCCCCAACTCTAACCCACATTCAGGTCTTCATTTAGTTGTGCGGCTGAAGGAACTGGAATTATACTTTTTATTCTTTTGCCGTTCATGGAAACATCTCCATCATTTGCACTTTTGTTTAATTGCCTCTCAATAGCAGGGCAACTTTCTCATTTTGTCATCGCTTCCTGTGATTTTTTTAAATCTCTATGCCCTTTTGAACGTGGACTTTTTCTTTAAATTTTATGCAGAAGAGAAGGATAAGGAAAATGAAAATCCCTCGGAAACATAAAAAGGAGACAGTGCCATGTAAGATGTGATAAATTCCCTTGTCTTGTCTGAATAAATATGAAGCAACATCATGAAATTTATTCTGGACAGCTAGATACTGTACATGAGTGCTTGCTTGTTCAGTCTCACAGCTGCATTATGGCAGTTGTATCACTCCTCAACAGTGGCTGTACTGTATTTGTAATTCCATTGATTGCTGCTGGTGTGGTGCAAACGTTGATGTACTCTTTGTCAGCATATTCACTTGCTTACTCTCTTTCTGCTTGAAGGGAAATGGTCTCCAATGAACAGCACAGCTTGGGGTCCCCTTTGCTCCTTCCATTTCAGCAAAGTTATTCTTGCTCATGTCAAGTCTGTTCCCTGTCACGCCTACACACACCACAAGTTGGTAATAAGGACGAACAGGTAATCAGGCCAATGGTGTTCTTCAGCCAATGGCAAGGGGCTTTGCAAGGAGCCCGACTTGCATTTCAATCTTCCATCACATGGGACGGAGAAGTGACTCATCGGGGTAATTTTAACCGAACCCGCCAGGGGGGAAACCCACGGTTTTACACCCCGCCCAATATTACTCTCCGTTGACTTCAATGGGGTTGCACCCGATCCCGTCAGTTTTCCGAAGGGCGGGGTAGGTTAAAATTGCTCCTCAGTTCTCTACCCATCTTGAGGATAACCTAACTTAGATCAGAAACTCAGGGTGTGGGAATTCTGTGGGAAATCTATTCACTGTGCCAGCAGGCTGACACACTTAGTTATTGAGCTGCCTGTTCCTGATCAGCAAATATATTTTTTTTAAACACACCTTTTTATTTTGCAATGAGCACACAAAACAGTTTAACCCTTTGAGGACCGCTATATCAAAATAGAAATGGTATCCATTCGCTTTTAGAAGTCAGCAAATGCTGTAAGCCAAGAACGGTGCTCCAACTCACAACATCACTGCTCAGCACACTACTCCCAATGGGCCTGTACCATCTCTGCAGAACAGTTCTGAATGGATGCAGCACACGAGGATCTCCCCACATCATATGAACAGATGCATTCATATACACCAAACACAAGTCTTCCAGGCACAAATGAAAAGCCACTTATAAATGTTTTTCACATTTAGCATGCACCATTTTATTCATGCAACTTGCTTCACACTAGAAAACAGATGGAAATCCCACATGCACCCAAGTGTGAGAAACAGTGCTAGAAGCAGACTCTGAGAATTAAGTGAAGGATTAACCGAATGCTGTTGGATATGTTAAGGGGTTAAAACTTCAAACTGAAATCACTACCTCATTTTACTTACACTTTGAAAATTAGCATAATACTATAAAGATATGATCTGTGGTTGCTCATTCGGAGCTTTAGTTGTCATAAAGATTTCAGTAAAATATAATAGTAGGCATTTGAAATATTCATGCAGCTGCATTATAGGCATTTTCCCACTAGGATTTCAGTGAGTCTAATGGTGGGCGTGTGACATTTTTCTGCTATATTCACTTGAACTGTGGAATACACCCTGCAGTACAGTTGTTGCTTTTACTCTTCCAAAGTTAGGCTGGGTTTGGAAAGCATTTCGAGCTACATAACACCAGAGTGTAGTATTGGTAGAGTGGGAGCAATTTGACACAATTAATTGGGAGCAACCCAGAGGAAAAGTATTAGTGTAGCATTAAAGCATATTGGCTTAAGCACCACTTTTCACAATAAATCTGGTGACAACAATGGTTTTACAAAAAAAATAGTTGTTGATAACATTAAGCTTCTACTTGTGTCCTTTTCCTAAATCATTCAAAGGCTATATCATACACAATAAAGTTATGAACATCCAGGTTATAAGTTCAACTATTTTTATTCACCATGCACATTCAAGTACTGTCTCAGCACCAACGCTCCCACCTCCGAAGCATTGTAGAGATAAATCAATATGGTCACAAATAGAAGAAGCCCTAGTACTGTCCATTGCAACATCTGCCTATCAACCAATAGCACAATAAACAAAATAACCAGCCATGCATCTCGTAACTATTTGTGGGATCTTGCTGTGTGCAAAATAGCAGCTGCGTTTGCCTCCATAACAACAGTCGCTGCGCTTTGAAGTAATTAGCTGCATTTGAGATGCTTTGAAATGTTTCCAAGAGACATGAGTAAGTGCTACATAAATGCAAGTCTTTATTCAGTCATATTCTGCAAAGGGCAAGGATCCAAAAAAGGGGAAAAGGAGGACAGGGAAATCTTGCCAGAGCTAGGGGGTAATGAACCCCCGGAAGAAATGGATCTGAATTTTGATATGAGCTTTATTCAGAGAGTTCCACAGAAATGAAATGTTATTGATTACACATCAAACACAGATCTAAATATACCCTAATGTTGCCCTCAAGACATTTTAGTTAAAGGAGCTTTGCTGCTAAAACGATGATGTTAGCATTAGAACTGCTAAAAGTCAACAGAAACCACTTCTTTTTTTCAGCCAGCTCACTATCGTGGAACTGTGCTAGCTCAGGGAGCTGAAGCCAGAAGTGTTTGGACAAATGTGATAGGGTCTCAGTCCTATTTGTTCTTTGAACAGTTCTCAAATTCCAAGGATAACTATTTCATTTTGAGCGTTTCCCACCCTCTTTAAAAAGGAACACAGGATGGCCAATGTGGGAAATGGAACAGAGCCACACTTGTGCATTGAGTGGGTGCGCTTTTAAAATTGGGGATCAGACGTATTGTTGGCCAGAGTAGGGATAGCTTTGCATCATATTTAACCGTGCTACACCTGATCTGCAAATGCTTGATGCTGATATTGGATGGCCAACTTGAAAGAGGCCCATACACGGCAACAATGCCATTCACACCTTGAGGAGCACAATATTCACAAAAAGGGCAATCAAAGCTACAATTAATATCCCATCTAATTTACAGAGTTGTCAAAAATGGCAAGTGCACCATTGGAAATAATCTACTGATGGAAATAAAGTCCCGTAAGTGCCTGCAAAGGCACCAGAACCTAAGCCAGGAAGTATATTTCCGCTGTGCCAGAAGCTAAGTGTTGGTGGTACAAAAGGCCACCCTTGGATCGGGTCTATGATTGGAATTGCTGGTCTGTAAGGAACTTTCGCCTTGCACTGGGGAAGTTCTATACCAGAATGAAAATAATGGCCCAGATTTTGCTGAAAAAATAACGGCGTCTCAACGACGCACACAGTTATTAATGCTCAAATCGGCCCGCAACTTGTGGCGAGGAAGAGATACCCCGTGAATTGCGAATCACCATAATTTGCGCTGCTCCGCCGTTAGCTTCGTGAAAACCGCATCTCGCCCTCAGCTTCTCCGTGATTTTCATGAAGTTGCTGCATTTGCACATTAATTTCCCATTAAACTCACCACGGAAAGGTAAGTCGAGTAATTTACCCTTTCAAAGATATGATAATTGTTAATGCCTGCCAATCAACTCCTCTTGTCCAGAAAGTGAACAATTATAAGTGTGGAGTCTCGGTCCTTCAGGTTGTGAACTGCTTTAGGAGATTTTAAAAATGTCAAATTTAAAATTTTTATATTTGTTTTCTTACTTTTCCTTTCTGTCTCTTTTTTCTTTCTCTCTAAATTGGTTAACCCCTGAATCCAGGTGCAGGCTTCGCGGTGCGCAATTAACCTGCACCCAGTGGTTCCGATGCAGGCAGCACGTGAGATTCGTGCCTGCCTCCTCATTTACCTCATTGTAGGCAGCAGCCCGGCCTCGCTGGGATATTCTCACCAGCTTCACATTTCTCACCAGCAGGGGGGCCCAGATATCGCGTGAGTTGCTCTCACCTCTTAAAGGCAGCCTGCACCTCTTATGTGCAAAATATAAGATTCAGGTCCACACGGAGTCTGAATGGAGATCAGACATCGTACATATAAAACACAGATGCCTATGTTTACAAATTGTTAAGTTATGTTCAAACATCAAATAAAGGTTGCGCACTACTAAATCCCACATTCTCCAATCTGAACACCAGACCTCATCAATCTGACGATCTGAGTTTGGACCAGGTCTGCGAGAGAGCGTGCACCAAGGTTCTCTGCTGTTGCACTAGAGGCCTTGGTGCAAGAGGTGGACAGAAGGAGAAGCATCCTATATCCGCAGGGGAGCAAGAGGCCCTTCAGACATATGCTTAAGAGGCAGTGGGAGACTGTAGGGGACGAAGTCAATGCCAGGCATAGCACCACGAACATGGATGCAGTGCAGGAAGAAGTTCAATGCTTTGACACGCATGGTCAAAGGTGAGTGAGGTCAACTGTCAAGTGGCATCTCCTACCAACTGCACCACTATCCGCTTCCACTGCTCCACGCACTACACCCCCCCATCACCAACATACTAACAAACTCTTTAATTAGTACTCAACTCTTCCAATCAGATGCTTCCTCTCACCCTCACACATTACCACTGTTGCAAGCTGCACATCCACAACTCACAGGTCACACACATACTGGCAGCTATTCAACCACGATAGACACATCACCCAGGCATCCTGCAGGACACTCACCGACACACTTGTCGCTTTCTTGCAGGAGAAGGTGGCGCATAACAGGAGGCAGCAAGTGGCAGTGGCATTTAACCCCTCAAGCCTGTTCCGCCATTCAGTGGTTGACCTGTGACCTAACTGCCTACACCCACGTCAGCTCCATATCCCTTAATACCCTCGGTTAACAGAAATCTATCAATCTCAGATTTAAAATTAACAATTGAGCCAGCACCAACTGCCGTTTGCAGAAGAGTGTTCCAAACTTCTACCTTTGCACATAGAAACATTTCCAATCTGCACTCCTGCAAATCCTGGCTCTAATTGTTAGGCTATGTCCCCAAGTCCTAGTATTCAAGTTATAGGAGACCTCCAAAAACAGCCAGAAATGCATCAGCAGCCAGAAGCAATAATCCAGCAGCTAACCTGTAAATCCTGCATGGTCCCTTAAAATAGCACTGGTTGGGGGGGTCCTCCAGGCCATCTAAGACATGTTCAGCTGGTCATGGTTAAGACAGTGCATTGGCTGAAGCATTAAGTGCCAAAATGGTATCTAAACTTTAAATCAGCGTTGCACAGTGATCTAATGCACATTCTCTCTACTTTACATGCAGCCGGCGTTCGTTATCTGCGCCTGCGTGAACCCCTTTATCAAGATGGCTTTCGACACACATCACGCTAGAAGCATGCACGCGCATTCCGGACGCCATTTTGAGACCACAGGTAGCCGCGTAGTGCCTGAAAAACGGGCGCTGCATGGCCCAATTTCTAGCCCATCCACACTAATTCACTCTCCTTCTCAGTCCTTCCTCTGTTTATTTCTCAATCCTTAAATCTCATTGGTTAATATTTTTCTGTTTATATACTTGACCCAAAAATTTGTGCCTGCAGTGATGCCACTATGTGAATGCTACCAGTGTGGCCTAGAAGCAGAAGCTTCTCCATTCCCATTTTAATGTATTTACTTGCAGGTGTGATGCACAGTGAATTTTATTTTGATCTTTTATCTCATCCTTCCCTCATTGTACTTGCACAGATCTTCCTTGTGGATGGATACTTTAACAAAAGACAGATCCTTCTGAAAAAAAAACTCATCATGAATATAAAAGGAAAGGTACCGGGAACTTCTAGGGATTTAAAAGTAGAAGTCTTCACCATCATTGTTTGTCCCGTTGTTCACCAAGATCCCAGGTACCCTGTTACCCTCGCTGCGCTGTTGTTTTCAGCTCGCACGTCCAGCAATTTTGTGGGCAAAAAAATTTTGAAGCCTAAACGTGTACGAACCAGTCTAACTAACAGGGCATGCAGTGAGAATCCCAGCTCCAGTAAAATCTGGGCCAAAATCTCAAACTCAACGTTGTAACAATTGTACAAGCATTTAAACCAATTAACCTTTACTGTTGAAAGAGTAGATTCCTGGCAGCAAAATGGCTAAGAAGGAGGAGGTTCTTCCTCATCACTTTCTATCTCAATGTCCCTCATCTACTGCCTCAGCCATCATACTTACTGTCTGCTTAACCCAACTTTGCTCACAATTCTCTCAGCATTTCCATCCTTTGTAAAAAATTACAGCCTTTTATTTTTTTTTTGATTAAACCCAAGTCAAGTTGGCAGGGAAATAGATTTTAAAAAACTATATGCTTAATGCATCACACTTAAGCAAGTTTCTCATGCAACCCACACAACCTGAGTATATGACCAGTCATGAGTAATTATTTGGCAATGGATTTCTGTGGCCAGAAGTAGTTTCTCTTAAAACTTTGAAAAATATATTTTAGAAGAAACATGTTTCAAAACTGTTGGCATGTGAAAAGAAATCCATAGTTCCTCTTGCAAACAATAAAAAATGTCAGCTAATTGTAGGATGGATTTTCTTTATTCACAAGAACAGAAAAAAACACAGGCCATAATGATAAATCCAAATGAGGAAGATGACTGGGCCCATCTAGCTCATTCTTCGACAGAAACCTACAATTTCCCCATCACAGCATCTAACTGCCTCTCATACAATTCCAAAACTTTAGGCTCCACTGCCCTGCCCAGAAGGTTATTACAGGTATTGCTCACTTTTTGCAAGAAGTGTCTCTTGGTATTTGAACCCTTTACCAGTTTATATACATTGTCCTGCAGTCAAGATTTAGTTTAAACTGACTCGAAATTTGCCTTTGCTGTTCTGCATAGCATCGAACTCTAGAATGTTTCCTCCCGTACGTCTCCTTTTAAGGCGAGAGAGTCTTACTTTCTCTAACTTATCGTCTTAACTTGGGCCTCTGATGGTAGGGGTAAACTCTCCTCTCTACGTGTTTCCCTTGTGTCCTGGTGACCAGAACTGAAGACAATGCCCAAGGTTTGGCCTGAGAAGAGCAATGTACAATTTTACTACGATGGTCTCGGCCTTGTACTCTACTAATTTACAATATAGCTCAGAATTGTATCAGCTTTATTGATTGTTGTTTTGTAACATGCTTTGGACATGCTAGGTTTTGAGTATACCGTCATTCTCAGATTTCTTTCAGCCTCTCCCTGCCGAGTTCAACACGATTCATTAAGTAGGTAAGTCTCTCATTCTTTCTTCTAACACCTTTTTTATTTTTAAGGAATCTCTTTTAATGAACCGGTTTGGCTTTTGGGATCAGATTAATTGTCTTGGGCCAGACCCCTTTTAAAATACCAATTCCATGCTTGAAGGAGTTTTTGGACCATCTCAGTCCCTGGACCACCCAGGAGCAGCCTGCTCCGACAGCTGCCATTGGTCATTGGGCAACATTTACACTACAGCAGGCATTTTATTTCCTGTAATGGAAGTTAATATACTTTCTTAACATGATTGCATTGTTAGGTTTTAATTGAAGTCTTGCTATGACAAATACAATCAGCAGGTTTACACTCTCATCAATTGTCCTTACTGCATACAAACCTGGTAAAGGTAGACGCCAGTGACATTGCCATAATAAGGATTAAACGCAGTCTTGAAGTGACAGATTTTGAGGAGGTACTTTTGATATTGATACTGATTAGATTGGATAAGATAGGAGATATTCATATTAAACTTTGGAAAGCTTGATTTTTGGGGAGAGATATAGTGGTCATTTTTTTTTGACAATTGGATTTGCCTTGTTGCCATTTGAAAAATAAGAGTGGTATTGATATGTTAAGGAATTGGTTCACTGCAGCCCACATTAAAACACTGCTATGAGCTGTTAGTGTCTAGAAGGAAGATAGCAAATGGAAGAATAAAGCAGAACTTGTCTAGTGCGTACGTCACGCAGAACTCTCTATAATAGACTTGCAGTCCCAGCCTGTTTTCATCCCAATAGCAATGGAAACTTAGCAAATGAGCCACCTGAGCCAAAAACAGTAGATAGTTTAGGGAAAGATTTAAAGAAATCGGGTAGAAACTAACAAATAAGAGGGAGAGGAGGAAGAGAAAGGGAAATGTTAAGTACCTCTAAAAATCTAGTCAGATTCTGTGCATGAGGCCAGTACTAGGATGAAAACCTAACATCCAAACATGTCTGATGTTGAGTAAATCCCAAACATTGCTTGGTTTAGGCCTTTGAGGAATTCAGATAAATAATTTTTCCCTAAAGAAACATATAGACAATGCAGTCGGCACTTAAGCAAGACTCCATGTTGTCACTGAGCCTGAGGATGAACTGAGTATGTTCCCTTGATCCCTAATAAGTGTCAACAATGTTTGGAGTATAAACACTGTCATAGACCAGTTAGGCCAAATGGCCCGTTTCTGTGATGTAGATTCTATGTAAATTAACTGGTCATTTTGCTGTCTGTGGAACCTTGCTGCGTGGAATATTGGCTGCCCCACTTGCCTATATTACTACAGTAGCTACATTTCAAAGGTAATTCATTGACAGCGAAGCCCTTTGGGATGTCCTGAGGACATGAAAGGTGCTATATAAATGCAAATTATTTCTTTCTTCAAAAGAACATAGGACCAGAGGACATAAATTTAAGTTCATGAAAAGTAAAGAACTTCTTTACTTGAAGAGGGATAAATGTTTGTAATAATCTGCCATGCAGAGTAATAGAAACAAAAAACATGTGGGGCATTCAAAATTCAGCAGTATGTTAAGGTAAGCATGAGCTTCCATGGGCCAAATTACCTGGTCTTTCCTATGCAATTGTACACCATATCATGAATCGAAAGCATTTGGAAAGGAACAGCTGAGATTTGATGAGCTGGCTGGACACAGCTAGGAGAAACTGTTGCCCCACTCATCCCCTGTTGGTTTTGGCAAATTATTTCACAAGGTTTCTTCAGAGACTGCTGTTTAGGTTGCTATCTATTACAGGAAGCACAAAACATGTAAAGTACATTTTTGCAAGTTTAGTCACTAGCAATAAAACCAGGCCCAAAAAGTGGAGATTTAGTTAAAAACAAAACAACATTTAAACTTGTGGCTAATGGTTAGAAAGAAATGGAACTGCTTTTTGGAGTGAAGAGACCAAGGGTGGCTTTAAATATCTAGATGACAAATTGAAACAGGATTTGTAAACCCAATCTTAGTGGCAGTTTCAGTGCACACTGGTATGTACTTAAGTGAGGGTGAGGAATCATACAATTTTCAAGGCTACTCCTCGGCAATATAATTTGCAAATATGGGATCACTTTCCACACATGCTGACAACACCCAGCTCTTACTTCTTCATCAATTCAAATGTTGTTGCTACACTTTCCAACTGGCTGTCCTGAAATAAAGACCTGGAGAAGCTTAAATTTTGTTCAGTTTAATGTGAGCAAAACTGAAGCCATCTATTTCGGTTTCTGCCTTTCTACCTCAGACCATCAACATCTCCAGCTGTCGAGCTCAGCTTCCACGCCCACACCTTCCTATCACCAAGCTGCTTTCTTCCATCTCTTCTCGACCCAGCACATTCTTTGCAGTTCTCCAAGGATCTGTCCTTGACAACCCCCCCTTCCTCATCGAGACGCTGCCCCTCAGGTACATCATCCAAAGACATGACGTCAGATTCCACAAACACTCAACACCCAGCACTACCAGTCCACCACCTCATTTGACCCCTCCACTTCCTCTGTGCTGTCAGACTACTTGTCTGACATCCAGTCCTGGATGAGCCGCTATTTCCTCTACTTAAATGTTGGGAAGGCTGAACCAATCATCTACAGCCCCCGCCACAAACTCTGTACCCTCGCCTCCCACTCTCCTTAAAACCCCCTCTCTAAGATCTGTTGGCCCTTGTGAGTTGACTTAAAAATTATTTTCCTCACTTGTAAATCCTACCATGGCCTTGTTACTGCCTTCTGGAACATTCTGCCTAATTCCTTGCGCTTTTCCACCTCCTTCCCTAATTTCAGAAACTTTCTTCGAATCTTTCCCTTGACCCAGCTTTCACTTCTCTATTCCAACACTCTCTTTGCATTTTCCCTAGGTGAAAGAGCCAAGATCCACAATAGAGGAAAACTACCAATTGAAACGGGAAGCAGGGAAGAGATAAAATCAAGAATTAGTGTATTTTAAATTTTATCGTCATCCTCGTGTTCAAATCGCTCCATGGCTTCGCCCCTCCCTATCTCTGCAACATCCTCCAGCCCTACAACCCTTGAAGAACTGTCCGTTCCTCCAACTCTGGCTTCTTACAGATCCCACACTCCTTTCGCACCATCATTGACGCCCATGCCTTCAGCCACCTAGACTCTAAGCTCTGGAATTCCCTCTCTAAACCTCTCCACCTCCTTTAAGACGCTCCTTAAAACCTACCTTTCTGAACAAGCTTTGAGTCACTCCTCCTAATATCTCCTTCTTTGGCTGAGCATCAATTATTGTTTGATTATGTTCCTGTGAAGTGCCTTGGGAGGTTTTCCTATATTAAAGGGGCTATATAAATGCACGCTGTTGTTATAGCTTTTAAAAGCATGCAGATTTTAGGAGGAAGGGAAGAATAAGGGAAGTCAGGAGTTCTACAATTTTGAGGTCTCGGTCGTAACTGTGGGGCAGGCAACTCCAGCTGTCACTGACCTCTCATGCTGTGCCCTTTGAATCTTCACTCTTCCCTTGCCAACGCCACTGCTGCTCAGGAATAGCCTGCCCTATAATCAGCGCCTCATCCTCATGGACCTAGTGAGGACAGGAAACTGCTGCTCAGGGAATCAAATCCATTTGGTACCAATCCACACTTCAAACTATGTCACCGTTCAATCAAAATGATTAAGGGACAGGTTTGACAGTATTTTTGCAAATCGGTTCCGAACGTAAGATGATATAAAAAAAACATGAATGCTGTCAATCTGGAATAATGAAGATAATTGTTCAACATCTGAAAGAGGGAAATGGATTAGAGTTTCACATGGGACCATTCAATAATTTGTCTTTAACCTAATGTTCTCTTTCAGAAGCTGACCAACCAGTTGTACAAAACACCATCTTATGGGAGACACCTTAAAAAAAGGTTAGTTTTCTTAGTATATTACTGCTATCAATAAAAATGTCAAACATTGACAAGCAACGTAACCAATAGTGAAAACAAATCTGGAGAGATTTCTCCTTGCTTTCAGGTAATCCTCTGAATGTCGCAGTGTATTAACAACACAAATTATGAAGCTAACTAATCAGATTGTGATGTATCACTCCATGGTTTTAAAGTGCAAACTGATTTTATGCAGATTCATGTTATTAATGATTTTGGGCGATGATGTTGGGGGATCAGAAATGCTACGTAAACCTCTCTGGCATCCCTCTGGCACAAGGGAGAAAGTACTGTACATGTAGCAGTTAAGTACTCTACTTAATTAGTTTTGAAGACTAAATGGATTTGCCACCACATGGTTTAAGTTGGCAATAATAGCTACTGAATAGTTTATTTCCTGGCAACTGGAAGCAAAGAAAAAGTGAAATAATGAAACCCGGGAATACTGAGCCACCTGTCGTATGAATCCATAGTAACAGGGAATCTGACAGTACGTATTCTTTATTAACCTTTCACTGACATTTTCTGGTTTTCAGCTTGCTCATTTTCCCCGCATAAAACGGTAAGGAAACTTCAACGTAATAAAGGGCGGCAGAGGCGCACAAACTACATAATGTGTGTAACAAATGCCCGGCCGGGGGTTTAAGACAGTACCTCATTCTCTGTGTTATGAAGTTTATAACCATCTCGAGTATCACTCCTCACTGTTTATATCGTCACCAGAGCCACTCGCTTGGATTGCTGCCTTGTAGCTCGCTGGCAGTTATCTGTTATCTAGTAATATATACAACAGTGGGTAATTTTTTAAAAAGTAAAACTTGCATTTCCTGACCAGTGAGCCAATTATAACTCAAGGTACGATCTTGTAAAATAACCACTCGTGTCTCAGAATCTTGAAGCTGCGTAGTGAAAGTCAGTGGGGAGAAAAAATACAAGATCAGATCAAAGCAACAAATAACAACAACATAGAAACATAGAAAATAGGAGCAGGAGTAGGCCATTGGGCCACAATACTCCGGGTATACAACAACAGCTACTTGCATTTATATAGCGCCTTTAACATGGTAAAATGGCCAAAGGCGCTTCACAAGGACAATTAGCAAACAAAATTTGACACCAAGCCATATAAGGAGATATTAGGACAGGTTGGTCAAAGAAGTAGGTTTTAAAGAGCTTCTTAAAGGAGGAGAGAGAGGTAGAGAGGCGGAGAGGCTTAGGGAGGGAATTCCAGAGCTTAAAGCCGAGGTGAATGGGAAAAAGATCAAAATGCTAAAGCTGAAATCACTGGACAGTTTAGCAGAAGGGATCCAGCATGTTACACGGCTTTAATGCGTACACAGGGATTAGAAGGCTGTGAATTATTTATGCTTCATCCTTGTGATTTCAGGCCTCACCTGAACCCTTTGAATATATGACAACCTTATAAACTACTCCCAGACTCCTTCACTTGCTTATTTTATTTCCTGACATTTTTGTTAAAAGGAGAATTAACATCTTTAGAAAGTAATAGAATAAATTGAGAAGCCACTCTCAGTGTATACAGTGCCTGTAGAAAGCACTGCTAAGTAGTTAATAGTCATCCAGTGATATAAACTGACACTATCACTGTCACTTTGAGTGGAGGTGGCTGCCAGATACAGAGTTTCAAATATTTCAGACACAATTTCCAGTAAGTGAAGTTAATTTTCCAGTAAGTTCACTTGCTCGTAAACTCAGCAGTTCCAGAGAGATACGTGTCGAATGCTGGCGGGCTTCCGTGTACAGATAATGCTGTGGTGCCTTTTTATAGTTGTGAAGTTGTTGACAAATTTAAAGAAAAGTGCTTAAGATATGTCAGATATGTTGTAAAGTCACGTCTTGGAATGTCACTCTTTCACTTTATCAAGTTTCTGAATTTTAACTGATCTACACAGTTCTTCCTGAAAATGATGTCAATATTTTCATGTGAATTCCATGGCAAAGGTATTTCAATGTTATCTGTATGAGATCAGGTAAGTTGCAGGTTCATGCCTCATCTCAGCACATCTATTAAATTGGGAACTCAACAAAAAGGGGTGCCATACATGAATCTTACTATTTTGTGGCTCAGGGTTAGACCACTGTGTAGTTAGGTTGCCTATAGACAGATTCCACCACCAAGTTCATTTTTTCTTATGGAACTTACTTTCACAGGGTTTCCTTCATTTGTAAAAATGGGTAAATAGCCTGCTGCCAATCTACATTGAAGCTCACACATGAATAATGGCTATGGAGGAAGCCAAGCTCAATCCTGTGCTCACCCAACAGCCACCCAATGGAGCATTTTGGTAGAAAGAATGAAGAGGCCACATATTGCTTGAATAATAAGTCCAAATGGGACAGACGAGTAAAGGGATCTAGAGGTACATATACACAAATCACTAAAATTAGCGATGCAGGTTAATAAGGCCATAAAAAGGCAAATCAAGCACTAGAGTTCATTTCTGGAGGGACAGAATTGAAAAGCAGAGAAGTTATGTTGAACTTGTATAGAACCTTGGTTAGACCACACTTGGAGCACTGTGCATAGTTCCAGTCTCCATATTATAGAAAGGACATAGGGGCATTGGAGAGGGTGCAAAAAAGATTCACAAGGATGATACCAGAATTGAGAGGATATACTTATCAGGAAAAGCTGAACAGGCTGGGGGGCTCTTTTCTCTAGAAGGGGTGACCTGATAGAGGTCTTTAAGATAACGAAAGGGTTTGATAGGGTAAACGTAGAGAAAATGTTCCCACTTGTGGGGGAGTCCAAAACTATAGGTCATAAATATGAAATAGTCACTAATAAATCCAATAAGGAATTTAGGAGAAACTTCTTTACCCAAAGAGTGGTAAGAACGTGGAAGCGCTACCACAAGGAGTAGTTGAGGCAAATAGTGTAGATGCATTTAAAGGGAAGCCAGATAAGCACATGAGGGAGAAAGGAATAGAAAGGTATCCTGATAGGGTTAGATGAAGTAGGAAGGGAGGAGGCTCGTGTGGGGCATAAACGCCAGCATAGACCAGCTGAGCCGAACGGCTTGTTTCTGTGCTGTTGTTTCAATGTAACACTTCTAGCAGAAACCGCTCGATGGTCATCAAGAGGGAATCTTGGACATTCTTTTCCCTCTCGAACCCAGGGAGCTGAGGCCAACTGTTGATCATACACCACCACCCTGGCTGAGATCAGCTAACTCGGCAGACTGAACTTTAGACTTTCCTGAAATGTATGACTCAGGTGCTCTTCAAGCCATTGAAAATGAGCAATACCATTTTCTTACTGACAGCAGACACCTATTTCCTACGGCTGCGTACAGCAACACCACTATCACCAGTCAGAATGGAGATGATTGGATAATTCCCCTGTCAATCAAGCCTGGAGACCGCACTGCTGTAAGTGATTAGGATTGATTTTATGCACACAATTTATATTATGTAACTATTCACCACTCACTGCATTTTGCTGGAGAAATAATCAATTTGTATTATGTAACTATCCTCCACTCACTGCATTTTATTGGGAGACATTGCTTCAGTTTCGGTCATGAGTTGTGTTTGCTGTAGTTCGTAGAGGCTCTTTTTAAATAGACTCTGTAGACTGTTTGCTGTAGTGCGCTGTTTAAGCATCCTCTGTTTGCTGAGTAAATAGACTTTGTTTGCTGTAAAATACACTGTTTGCCGTGAGTACAACTCATTGGCTGACACAGTGCTGTCAATAGACACTCTGATTTCCTACCACTCCATGGTACACTCACCATATCACAAGCATCAGAATTAGAGGGTATCCTAGATCCATGGAATAGATTTTGAATTTAGTTTCAGAATAAATAATTGAATGTTTTTTTTTGGGTGGGGGGGGGGCAGGGAAGAAGTAGTGTGCAATAGGGTCCAGGACCCACTGGTACCGAATGTTCAGGTTCTAAGAAGAAAAAAAATCCACAGATCTGCTCTCTATTGCCACCACACAACTTTTGCCAGCAGACGGTATTGGTGAGCTTTGGAAGTACCCTAGCAGCATCTTGTGGCAAAAACTGTGTACTACAACAAAAAATGGGCCTTATTTTCTACTGGGCTGCAGCAGGCCCCAGATATTGGGCTAGGGGAATTTTCAAGTCTGATACAGAAAGTGCTGCAAGAAAATATAACACTCAATTGATTGCACAGACACAGAAACCTAATCTAGTATTTTGTTAGGTCGAAACACGTTTCTGCTTGCTTATTAATCTAATGAGAAAAGACATAACTGATAGCTAATTTAATACTATAATTTATTGACCACAACTAATATTTTTATTTCTTTTAAATAAATCATGGCAGCATGTGCATACAATCTGGACTATGCTAAGAGTTGAGAGTGCTGTTTAGAGTAAAAAGAAAATTCCTGTTCCCCTCCCCCCACCATTGCTCAGCAAGCTTATCTCATAAATAACAGCCTTACAGAGCAGGAAAGTCCCAGGTTCGGATCTGGTCTTTACTGAGCGTTAAATGATTTCCAGAGAGCCAAAGTGACTAACGAAGTAGCTCCCTACAGCATAGGAAATTTAGCTGATTTAACTGGCAGCCATGGACAACCAAGTCCCGCAATCAGTCTGCCTGGACCAAGACAAAAACCATCATCTCAAATTGGGGGAGCACTACACCCCCTGATATTAACACTGGGAGAGTAACTTCTCCTACTCTTCCCAAGTCAGCGTCTATCCGTCTAGGGTTTCAGGCCCATTCCCACAGCAAAAAATGGTGCCTGTTATGTGAGACGACGCCTTTAAAAAAACTCTTATTGTAACATGTATAGGATTCAGTCCCACTTCCTAATGCAAAATGTGAAGTGCCAAAAAAAATGACAATACAGAATTGATAGTAAATTGTAAAGCTGCAATCTATTACGTTGACAATTAAGTTGATTGGGTGATATTATTCAATTTTTGGTCAATTTTTAGTTGGCAGTCAACATCCTAACAATTGCCAACCACCAGTGTGCTCTATGCCACTGATGCATAATGATAGTGCGGCAGTGCATTAAAGGTTGTAATAAGTTTATGAAACAATAGCTTGCAGTTAGCAATATATATATATTCCACAGCCAGTATGTATAAGCACATGTTGAAGTACTATTTCCTGGATCTAACTAAACTAGTGAAACCCAAAGGTCTTGGGTTTCACTAGTTTAGTTAGATTGAGAGATTGTTGTTCATGTTGGATGCAAAATGCATCATGCTTGCTGTTGCTTCCGGGAAACTGCATTCGTTATAAGAAATATATAAAACTATTTTACTTTTCCGGTACAGTTGTAAACAAGCCTGGCTCAAGTTTAAGTTATTTTCTTTGCTTTTCGTTGGCAAATGAGGTGATGACTAATAAATAATAGTGTGGCCTCTAGACCATTAAATCTGCCCTTTTGGATGGAAAGCATGAATACTGTAGAATGTGAAGGGGTTAGAGTATAGCAAAAAAAAATCTGCTGCTTCATAGAAAGGGATAGAAGAAAGCAAATATCCTAAGATGAATTATCACAGGACACTTTCAAACACCGCACAGTGGCATTGGCAGAAGCCTGAATCAGGTTACATGTGCACCTTAGAAGTTAGGAAGTAGTTCTTGCAGCTAAGAGGGGTGCAGGAAGAAGATTTTTTTTTTAAACAACAAATACAAAGGTTTCCTCAGCATTTTTTGAGCTACAGGAATGGTTTTGAGATGATGAAAGAACCAGGTTTTGTTAAGAGTATTTGGATTTAATTTGATCCAGATTCACTCCAACCAATCAAACCATTAATAGTGCTGAGTCAAGGTCAACAGTATGAGTGAAAACCTGGCACAACTCAGCTTTGTTTTTGTAAATCTGTTTTACCAGATATTTGAATTTCAACATTTGCCATTTCAGATCAAATCTGAGTTCTAATGTAACCTGATCGAACCAGACGAGTGCAGGTGGCTTAGACATTTCAGCCAAATTCCAGTGCTTACGTATTATGTCCTAGAACAGCTGATAAAATGTGTTCCTATAAGTTTCCAGTGTTCCGTATTTCGTACACAATAATGGATAACTGAGAAGGATTACAAACCAGTAATCTAATCAAGCGGTTCAGATTACATCATAAACTGCAAGAGTAGAGTCAAGCGTTTTGTAACAGCCATCTGAACCCTGAGATTGGATTATAGCTTTAATTGTTCCCATGGTATATGTAGTTAATAATACAGTGGAACCTTCACTACCTGCCATAACTGAGGGGACGCCCCGCGGATTATGGGGAACTGGCGGACAATCAAGGAACCCTAAATGCTGAAGGCGCAGGAATGGAGGCAAGTACAATACAAATAACAAACTGAAGTCAATCTTGCTTGGGCTATGAGGTTGCTTTATGTCGGACATGAAGATATTCATGTTAGCAGGCCGTTGCAATGAGGCAAAATCTCACACAAGCCTTTGTCCCACAAAAACTCTGGGGGATGATTATAAAGGTGGAGATCTGCACATTGCACTGAATAAAATTTTAATATTATGGGGTTTATTAAATTAGAGTTGTCCTCCACTTTTTTTGTACAGATTCTAACTTTGCAACTGGAATTGACCCAAGAATGAAAACCCATGATCAGTGGCGTAAATACATAAGCCATACATTCCTGTAATCAGCTTCTTCTGTGAAAACATGAAGATATTCATAACAGATGGCGCAAAGTCAACTTCTTTAGACAAAAAAAATATATTTTTATGAAGCAATTGGGTCCAGCCATGGATGTAGGTCGAGGCCAGATGTTGAAGCTAATCCAAAATTTGGTTGATTCAACCGGGTCAAGCCAAAACCAAGCATTGCTCCTGGTTGGCTTCCACAAGATCAGATTTTTGGTTTATTTTTTGAAATGTGGAATTCATGGTTTTACTGGGACTGGAAACTTGGAGCTGGGACAATGCTTCATGTTGCCAGCAATGGTGACTTTATGATTCTGGCACCAGGAACAAAGGACCTAGGCTGTATCAGGTCAAACTGAACGGGAGCCAGTTTCTTCATCCCACAGCTACCCTGCTCAACATCATGCAAACAAAGCGTTACTATTCATGCTCTGTCAGTATTCCAATACCCACTTGGGTTGTCTTCGCCAAAGCACTAACGTAGGAGATGAACCGAAAGAGGACGTTACGTAGTCCCTTCTCCTGCTGGATGAATAGAGAACACTGTGGAGAAGTCTGGTTTGTGTCCATCCCTCAAGTCCCTGTTGAAGAAGGATGTGGGAAACCAAGTGGTCTTGAGGAGAACATGAAAAGTTAAAATATTGGAAGATGCTAATGAAAGGCAGTAGTGGACCTACCTCCCAACAAGAGATTTGTGTTTTTTTTTAAAAATGCAATTGTTGGGGGCGGGGGGGGGGGGGCGTGTTGGTGAATCAGCAATACTAATTGGAACTTCACTTGGGAGGGGAAAACAAGTCTCTTCCCATATAGCACACAAAAATAATACACTGTAGAGTGCATATAGTTACTCATGAAACATTAACATAAATGCAGGTGGCTGTGTTTGGGAAAATATACCTTAGAAAATATTTAATACATTTTTTAAAGCCTGCTCCAAAATCCTGGAAAATTCATCACATAAGCACATCCCCACACCCTTTAGAAAATAAATGAATCTTTTCGCCCTGGACAAAACCGATCATGTGGACCTGTCTAGGTTATTTTTAGCCTGACCGACCCCCATCCTCGCACATTAAATGTTTTTTTTAAACATAAAAGCCTTAAGAATACTCCCAAGGTTACCTCTCACTCTAGTCTACCGATGCTGGGGTCTCAGTTTTGTCAATTCAGTGATTCATGGAAAGAGTGACATGGAAGTCCCACCATAGTGTGACCATCTTTGTGGAGGAGGTGAAGGGGGAGGAGGGGGAAGAAAGGAACAGGAGAAGTGAAAAACTAAGCTGGGTGTTCTTTCTCTCCTCCAATTCGGAGTTGTACTGGCAGCTGTCACGCAGAAAAGCATGACCAAAACATCCCATACTCTCATTCTGAAGAGGTCTGTGAAACAGCAAGTGATTCCTGAGCCGAGATGGAGGAGGGTATAAAAATAAAATTAATGAGAAAAAGAGATGAAATGAAAACAGCTATTTTAAAATAAACATTAATCCTTACTCAAAATTAAAAGAAAAAAAAAACAATGCTGGCAATCTGAAACAAAAATAGAAAATACTGAGACTGCACAGCAGGTCTGTCGGCGTAGGAAAAGAGAGAAGGCAGGTTAACCTTTCGGGTAGCCCCTCTGTCAGAAAGTAGGATTTAAACAGGCAGCTTTCTGAACTGACGACTGCAGATGTGGCGGATATTACGAAAATATGGCTACAGTATTTGCAAGTAACCAGGATAAACAAGGTTTCATCCCGGTCAAATAATTTCCCCACACAATGCTGTCTCCACCCCACGTACCCCCCGCCCCTCAAAAAAAATGCTGAGGTCACAGACTCTTGTGTGTCCACCAAAGCCACAATGAAATTGTCAAGACTCCTTGGTGCAACTAGACAGGCAGCTGGCAGCCCAAAGAGCCAGCCAACAAAAATGATCCTTGATGACAGAAGGGAGCCGTACGGATCGCCTGAAAGCAAAGCAGGCGAGTGCCAAACTCTGCAACCACCATCACCATTAGAAAATTAAAAACTAAGGGAGCCCATTTAACCCTTAAACAGATTAATAAAGATCACAACAGGCTGAATGCTACTTTCTCCACCCCCCTTCCTCTGTAAGCTGCTTTCTCAGTTTTGGCCCATGGAACTTAATAGGCCGCTCCTGGTATGGTTCAAGGCAGAAAGAAAACATGTTAAAAGGCATCGAGGCAAGTCATTATTTGTATTTGTACCATTAATCAGTTGAAAGATGCGAGGTCTGGGTAGTAAGTGAGTCGCTTCGGTCTAATTGCAACTGTCTTCATTTAAAGTAGTTGCTGACAACACTACCTCTGCTCCTATATCTGTGACTTAACTAATTCAAAACATCTCATTAATTCAAGGCTCATTTCATCACGAGGCACAAAGGCAGCTCAGAAATTTCTACAGAGTTTGGAGACAGGATCTCAGATGCAACTCCTCCTTCCTGGGCACACAAGAAGCAAAGGAATTATGATGAGCAGCAACACAAGGCAGAAAAATTAAACTTTGCCTTACACACCGAAACGATTCCATAAACTCCTGTCAAACCAAT
The DNA here is from genome assembly GCF_035084215.1 of Heptranchias perlo. Classification (NCBI taxonomy): domain Eukaryota; kingdom Metazoa; phylum Chordata; class Chondrichthyes; order Hexanchiformes; family Hexanchidae; genus Heptranchias; species Heptranchias perlo. The sequence goes on along the minus strand of NC_090340.1, from coordinate 55,737,978 downwards.
TACCTGCAAGGCTATAAATAACTCACTTGCATGCATGCAAACCCACAGAAGCAGTCCCAGCATTTGTTACCATGTCTGCATATTACAGTCCAAAGCAGTCACTGGGGAGTATCGAAACCACCTCCACAAATTTCACAATGACTCGCTCAAAAAATAGAGCAGAAACAAGATTTAGAGTTATCTGTTTTACTGGTCCAGTCTGGCTGTGCAAAGCTTACACAAAACAATTTAACCTTTTTTTCCCTCACTCTTTAATCCTTCTTTTTCAAAGTTTGTTTTACAACAATGAACAGTCTATCTTTTAATTTTCTGCAAGTCTATCTACAGAAAAGCAAACGTGTTTAGTCTTAAGACAAACAAATCTGTCAATCGCCACCGCATCCATCTCCTCAGTGACCTTTACAGTAAAGCAGAGATGTTTAGTGGTAACTTTGTTTCCTCCTCTTAAATCCCGCAAAGCATACGGTTGCAAGGACTGGGTCACTTAGCTTAACTACACATGTATGGCCAAGCTCTGACACACAAGTATTTCAGATTTTTGTCGATACAAATATGTAGTTCAGTTCACAAAAATAATTTTACTTAAAGGCTTCCACTTAATTGTGGCTGTGCTTGTTTGCATGCTACATCACTAACCAAATCATTTCTGCACTGGCTTCATGGCAAACTGTTTACCCAACATCAATGGGAATATAATTTTTGTGAGGCACTGAAGGCAAAAAGTTCAGTAATCACTATGTGTTGCAAGTATATTTGTTCAAACTATTCATTTAATTCAACAAATCCTTATGTAACATGTGCAATAATGGACAAGTTGTTCTTCCAATAAAATTGATCGGTGTTTGATTTTTCTAACCTTTAGGCTTTTCAGAAGGTGTAAAATGCAGTTTTGTCAATAGGAGAAAAACTGCTGTATGTAAAATGCCCTCAACAGCCCTGTAAATTCACTGCAACTTTACAAGACTGTAATAATACCTTTGTTTAAGCCCTGTGACCTGCGATGACATGTTGCATAAAGATGGCTAATTCACTCTAATTCTAAGAGTTAAGTACCATATCTTAAATAGCAGCATTATTTAATTTAAATATACCTCAGTGGTAATATACCATATCGATGTGCACGTAGGCCTTGCACAAAAATTTGAGCCCTGTCCCCAAGCATGTAATTTTTAACTTGCATATAGGCTGCACCCCAACATAAATTGATTTATTTACAAAAAACACAATATAGTACTGCCGGTGTAGAACGGTAGTACATTAAACCTGATCCAACTATACAGTAATTTAATGCATTCTGGAAATAACCTACTTAAGGGGAAAGGAGGCAGTGTGCTGGACAGAAATCTTATCCCATACCTCTTCAATATGTATGCTTTATATACCTTTTGTAAAGAGAATCTTGATTTTCGAGTGCAGTGAAACCTCAGTCTACGGGAACTAAATAAAAGAAGCATGTTCTATTGAGAAGTGTACTCCAAAGCATTTTATATGGTTGCTGTATTAGAAAAGGAATCCTTAAACAATCTGTCTGTTATACCAGAAGATGCAGTATAACAGAGAGTGTTACAGTGAGTGGCTATTATACTTGACATCTTGTACAAGAAAATAAGTTGGTACTATTTCAAAACCGTATTATAATTAACTTGAATAAAACATCAGAAAGATTTTTCAACATTTTTGCAGGGCAATATCCAAGTTGCCTTTGCCTGTACTTGCACTGATACAAAACTGTTTTGTACAGTGCATATCATTTATGTACCTGTCAATCAATCTCACCTCACTGTCCATTTCAGCAAAAGATAACAGAATTTAAATAATACAGGGACTAGTATGTATTTTTATGAAAACATTTTTTTCATTCATGGGCTACTTCTTTCCTTAAAACGTCCACTGTCATTATTAAAACTAACAACTGAGCATGGGGAATAATAGAATATACAAAGAACTGGGAGGAGCGGATCACCAAGGCCAAACAGAAGTTTGGTATATGGGTGGGACGATACCTCTCCATAACTAACAGGAACCTGGTGATAAGGTGTGAGGTACTCGCGGTGTTGCTCTTCGTGGCCCAGGTCTGGCCCATTCCCCACAACTCCACCATCACAGCCACCCGAGCTATCTTCCACTTTGTCTGTAGGTCCAAGGTAGAACGCGCCCGCAGGGTCACCACGTACAAGCCCCCATACAAAGTGGGGGGGGTGGAGGGGGGGGGGGAGAAAGAGCATCGCCAATGCTGCACCAATCCGGATGGCCACCTTTGTGTGTGGCTGCCTCAGGACGTGTGTGGAGCCCCAGTGCGCAAACACCAAGTGTCACTACGTGCTGAGTTTCTACCTGGCCAACACGTTGTGAAGGCTGGGTCTGGCCACGCTGGCCAAGCAGGTGCAGGACGTCCTGCCGAGCTGGACACGCCCTCCCCCCACCCCACAACTGTCCCAGGTGGAGAAGTTCCCGAGGAACCCCTTTGACCACAAAGCCGTCAGACAGTGGTCGACATGAAACATCCTGAGAGTCCTGCAAGGAAAGGAGGGTAGTCTCGATCAGGTTCTTCGCTGACCAGACGGTTGATGCCATTTGGCAGAACATCTCATCCCCAGAGCTGGCAAATAGGCACCAGGATGTAGCCTGGATGGTGGCGAGAAAGGCCCTCCCAGTGCGATCCTTCCATTGCGCATGGAATCTCAGCACCACTGCGAGCTGCCCTTGAGGCTGTGGTGGGCAGGAGATCATCATCCACCTCCTGATGGGCTGCCCCTTCGCGCAGAGGGCGTGGAGAGAGATCTGTCCCTTTTCATCCCCAACAGTTCGGTAACAAAGGACACTGTGCTCAATGGGCTGATCCCGGGACGCACACCAAGACAGATATGACCTGCGGCTGAAAGACCATCAACTCAGTGAAGGAGGCCCTTTGGTCCGCCCAAACCTGCTGGTCTTCCAGCTGAAGTAGCTGTCAATGATCGAGTGTTACCGACTGGAACACTCCACGGTCCAAGAGTACGTTATAGGCGACACACTGAAGCGAGGTGCGACCCATGCAAAGGGTCTATGGGGAAAGGCCACATTGTATTTACACCATGAATCATAAGGAATATACTGTATTTGAATTGTAATATTGAAATCGCATTGTGTACAATGTGTAATGTATTGGTTTGAATTGTACTGGTTTGAAATTGTGATATTTACACAGAATTTTAAGATGCACACAGTTCAGTGAAATAAAGTATATTTTAAAATTTAAAAAAATACACCAGTAGATGTGGTTTCTGAAAATTTGAAGTGCAAGGTTCATTTCAATGCAGTTTAGGGGGCTGTATTGTATGTTTCAAGCACCCACTTAATAAAACTGAAGGAAACAAAATGAGACAAGTTTCCCCAGAAAATCCCCATATTATGTAATATCATGTCTGAAGTGATATGTTGGAATGTAGTGAAGTATTGAACTACAGTAGGACTGTCTGGATCCCATATAAGTGCCAAGGTCTTCGAAAAACAGTTGTTAATCACTTCCTATTTGTACAATTGCACCCTTGTATGCTGCTTAAAAACTCAGCAGGGCTGGCAACATGGCTGGAGGATCATTTACCTTGAGCTAATTTGACTGGAAATAATTATGTACTTAGTTCAATAGCTGCGCAGATGAAAGCTCCGATATCCACAGTGTTAAACTGCAAAAGGTAAAACAAGTGGGAACTTAAGAAGCATGATTCTTCAGAGGAGCCGATGGCATTTCACTGCGATGTGCCTTGCGGAACTGAATATGTGAATCCCGCAAAAAAGTTCCCAATCTCGGTTGTGTGGTCAGTGAGCAGCAGGAGGCAGGAAGTTCTATAAAAATGTTGTGGGAGGGCACGTGAGCTCTGACACTTCTTAGCAGAGGCAGAAGCCCCACAAATCATCACCTGTCTGTTCTCAGCCAGGGCAAATGATGGCCTGGAGAGAGAGGGAAGAACCACAAAAACTAACCAACCACTAAATAATTAAAGATCACTTTATTCTTCAGGGGAGAAGAGGGCAACTTACACTTTCTGTTGTTTGGATCCAGAACTGTACCTCAGTTGCCAAAAAGATTCACTTGGTTTACCTGGGATTGGGACTTGAGGTTTAACTTATCAACAATCTTATTAACCCATCACATCTTTCTTTAATTTATTCTTACCAGCATTGCTTAGTAAGCTTTTTGAACAAAAACACAGTCTGCTTTGCCACTCTAGTGGCAGTCACCTTGAGCCAAGGGTTATTCCAGCAGATTCCAAGCAAGGAAAAGATGTACTTGACCTTACGTAATTTAGCTTGAACATGCAAGCAACATTCAGGAAATACTTCCTAAGCTGATGAACCAGGTTCAAGTCTTTCTGCTTTTCCTGCTCCCCTTCCTTTTAACAAAAAAAAAATTCTCATCCTCTTTTAAGGCCTCATTCCACGTCATGTGTCATTCTTCAACCACAACATGGGCAGGTGACCTTCTCCCAAATCTCTAATGATGCCAAAAGCTAGGAGATGTGTAAGAGGACCCTGACAAACTTACCCATGCAGAATTTTTCTCCTTCCGTGTGAGGCAAGCACCTCACATCCCCTTTCTCACTGCACAACAGATTGTATTTAATAAGGCAAAGTACTGTAGTTCTTTTGTCGCGTTTCATAAGGCATCACGTTTCACTTTTTATTCTACACAGTTTTTTTTGACAGGAGGAAGAGGGTATTTGGTTTGTATAATCACCCAGGCCATTTTGAAAAGATGTTAGAAAATGTATCACGCACAATACTTACAGCCGATTTATAAGGTAGGTTAAGTATATTTTCTTAAGTCGTTTTTCTATTCCTAGTGGAATCCAACAGACCCAATATTTATACAAATTACCACAAAAAGTAATGAAAAGGAACTTCCTAAGTACAGCTCTGAAGAAAAAAAAGGCTTGCATTTATATCGCGCCTTTCTCGACCTCAAGACGCCCTAAAGCGCTTTACAATCAATGAAGTACTTTTGAAGTGTAGTCACTGTTGTAATGTAGGAAAGAGACACAGAGGCATCATAAAGAGATAGATACAGTGGCATCGCTCCAGTCTCTAAAGGCGTGGGACCTAATCCATTTCTACAAGGTTCTAGCACCACGGTTTTTCTTTTAACTGGATCAATATTGTAAGTTATAAAATGGTTGATTTTTGATGCCTGGATTTATTCATTTTTCAGTAATTTTTTTAAAAGTTGGCAGTGCCTAAAAGTCCTGTTTACCGAACAACAACACTTTGTATTGAGCTCTCTGTTATTGTGATGCCAAAGCCCATTATTGCTGGAAGAGCCTTCTTCCTCACGGCAGAAATTTTCTGCTGTTCTCCCAATTGCGGCATCGGCCAATATTCTGCGGCAAGACAACAAGATGCCCCTTTTAAGAGCTAGCAATATAAATGCCCTTCCATCATTAAGACAATCTTAAGTAATGGTAAAATGTTTTACGTAAAGTGAGAGCAGTGTGTACGGCTGGTCTGGAACTGCTTTAGTGAATCCATGGCTGTAGCCCCTCATTAAGGATTAAGTGAAAGTTGAGTTGGAATTGGTCCCATGACTCTACTGCTTCAAGTCCATGTCCTGCCCAGTTTGCAGTGTGGTGCCAACATACAGGAACCATATGCCAACTAATATCATGTGACTCAAAACAAACTTTTAAAAAAAAAATCATACGATCAAGAAGCTGGTCTTATCTGCTGTATTATGAATGTCATTAAAGTATCATATTTAAAAGAGCCATTGGCTTTATCTTTAATTTCATTTTATGAATCCAAATGTACCATATCTGCATTGCTCATCAGAATAATATATTTTACTTGAAGAATTGCAGAATCTATCCTCTAATCTAGCTGGTCGCACCACTCTTTCATTGTGCATTCTCATGATAGGGACCTCAAAGAGTCTGTCAGTGTACAATGACCTGCCTGAGAAGTGGAGTAAGGCTGCAGGCAAATGGGAACACTAAGCCGGCTCACATACAAAGCAGCAGCCCCAGTAGGGTAACAGGAGTGCAGCTCTCCTTGTAATTCATTTGATAATTTTGTTCAAAGAGTAACTCTGGGAAGCTCCTCGAGCCTGATTTGTATCTTAACTCCACCTACTCGCTTTGGTTCCGTAATTCATTTAATAATTTTGTTTAAACAGTAACTGTGGGAAGCTCCTCTATGCCTCCTTAAAGATCTGATCAAGTGAATTTTAGGAACATAAGAACAGGAGTAGGCTATTCATCCCCTCGAGCCTGTTCAATTAGATCATGGCTGATCTGTATTTTAACTCCAACTACCCGCCTTGGTTCTATAACCATTAATATCCCTGCCGAACAAAAATCTATCAATCTCAGTTTTGACATTTTCAATTGACCCCCAGCCTTAACAGCTTTTTGGGGGTGGAAGTTCCAGATTTCCACGATCCTTTGTGTAAAGAAGTGCTTTCTGACATCACCTCTGAACAGCCTAGCTCTAATTTTAAGGTTAGGCCCCCTTTTTCTGGACTCTCCCACCAGAGGAAATCCTTTAATCATCTTAAACACCTCAATTAGATCACCCCTTAATCTTCTATATTCAAGGGAATACAAGCCTAGTCTGTGCAACCTGGCCTCATAATTTAATCCTTTTAGCCCCGGAATCATTCTGGTGAATCTGCCCTGCACCCCCTTCAAGACCAATATGTCCTTTCTGAGGTATGGTGCCCAGAACTGGGCATGGTACTCCAGATGGGGTCTAACCAGAGCTCTGTACAGCTGTAACATAACTTCCACCCCTTTGTATTCCAGCCCTCTTGAGATAAAGGCCAACGTTCCACTAGCCTTTTAAATTATTTTTTGTACCTGTCCACTAGCTTTTAATGATTTCTATACTTGGACCCTTAAATCTCTTTGCTCATCCTCAGTTCCTAGCTTCTCGCCATACAAAAGATATTCTGATCTCTCTTTCTTACGTCCAAAGTGGATGACCTCACACTTTCCCACATCTGCCACATCAATGTCCCTTTGCAATTTTCTGCTCCCATCTACACTACTTACTGAGCCACATGTAGAGCAGGACGCTGAGAAAATTCCTTGTTCTTATTCAAATATCACTATGAGATCTTCAACAACCCCATAGCCTTCGGTGGCATGAAGTCAAGACTTTGGTTTAACATTTCACCCAAAGGCTGGCACCTCCGACAATGACAGCACTCCCTCAGTCCTATACTGAAGCATCAGCCCAGATAATGTGCTCAAGTCAGTGAGTGATTTTGAAACAATAGTCTCATCTCAGGAAAATTAACTGCTTCAGCGTTATTCTTTTGTGAACCCCTTAGATACTCCTGTAACTATGCCAGGTACCTATTAATCTCTATATCAGTGCTCTTGCTTTGCTCATTGTAGGAGGAAGGCCTGTAGTTATGACTCCAAATACAGTAAGTTACCTCACTCAGCTATACTATATATGGCACCAAGCAGAGGAGGAGAATACTGGAGAGATATTCACTCTACCTTTTTGATCTAGCAGCTAGGAAACTATAATGAGAGAAAAGGAAGGGGAAAAACATTAAAATATAAATGCTTTTTTGGGAAATATGGTGTTATTAAAGTTTTTTTTAAACAATGAGAAACCAAGCACTGTGCAATGGTGTGATTTTAGCACAACAAGAAAAAAAAATATTTCTACTGGTCGTTGAATTGGCAGCTGGAGGGCATAAATTCAAAACTGCCATCGAAAGAACTAAGGGAGAGTTTAGAAGAACCTTTTTTTTGGAAGAGAGTTGTTAGGACATTAATGTCCCTCCAAAACAGTGGCAGTAGCAGAATCTGTAATAGCTTTTAAAAAGGGAAATGGATAAAGATTTGAAAAAAAAACTGAAGGTGTCTGAGAAAGGGCAGGATGATGATTCTTTCAGAAAGCCACTGCAGGCATGATCGGTCACATGGCCACCTTCACTGCTCTAAAATTCAATGATTCAATATCAAAATACTGTTAAAATATTGAATAAGAATCTTTACCCACCAACAAACACTTTTACTTACCTTAATGTGCCTCAGCCAACATGGAAAGTGCTTTAAAAGATGACCACAGTTTCAAACCTGGTTAAGCGGGTAGCTTATTTTACATTTCCTGTTTTATCAGATTAGTCAGCTGGGAGAAAGCAGCCCACTGTTTCTCTTTGAATGTGGCATTAAATGTGAAACTTTTACCGTATGACTGGTAAGCAGGGGCGTGAAGTGCGAGGTGCAGAGGTGTGTCAGGTCATTCCTGTGCAGACTAATTTAGTATCGACACCGCAGTACTGATGAAATGCAGCACAGGTAGTTTCCCTCCTTTTAAAAAAGAGGAGAAAAGAATGACCTTTGCTAACCCCCACGATAGCAAGATCATTGCACTCCACCCCCTCACCCCCCTACCCCGGAAAAATTGTGTAGGTGAATCTCACAGAGATGCATTCAAGGAAACTGAATTAGATCATTTGTTTGAGAGCAATAAAAAGAAAGAAAAAAGGATTATCAGTACCAAGAACAGTATTATGCCATCACTCTTCACATGATAGTCGGAACTTGGTTCTGGCAGAAATAAATACAGCTTCTTTGTAATATCTGTATCTTACAACAGCCATGTGCTTATCAGGTTCCATTACTATCCTCCAAAACACTGCT